>NC_137904.1:0-329027 GCF_963455335.1 Martes martes
CCCTGAGTCCCGCGCCCCGAGGCCCCCGACCGCCCCGGCGCCGACGGTGCCCTTCGCAGCCGCGTCCACGCCTCGGGGCGAGAGAAACCTCCGTTCCCCCGCAGGGGGAAGCCGCAGCCCGGGGCGCCCCAGCCGCCCCCAAAGTCGGAGCACGACGCCCGGCCCCAGGCCCTCCCTCAACTCTGCTCCGGGAGGGCTCCCCGGCGCCGGGGCCGCCGGCGGGTCCGCGGCCTCTCGGCGCGTTTTCCGGGGGGCCGCGCCGGGCCCCGAGCGAGAAAGGGCCCTCGGCCCCGGGGACCAGGCCGGTCCCCGGGGCTGCCCAACGCCGGCCGATTCTCACGAGCGTTCTGCCCAAACCGATCCCGGTTTGGGCAGAACGCTCGTGAGAATCGGCCGGAAAACGCCCGGCGAACTCGCTTCGGGCGCAGCCCGTCTGCGGGGCCGCCCCCCGCGCCTGGCCCGGGACCCCGCGGGGTCGCGCCCGCGCCCCGCCGGAAAGCCCCCCGCGAGTCCGCCGCGCGCGACGCCGACGCCTCCCGCTCCTCAGCGCCCGGGGCTCCCCTCCCTGGCGCGGGCCGTTGGGGCCGGGCGGGCCCCGAGGCCCGGGCTCCAACCCTCGCCTGCCTCCTCAGCCTTCCGAGTCCGGGGTCCTGGACCCCGGGGCCTCCCCCTGGGCAACCCTGAGTCCCGCGCCCCGAGGCCCCCGACCGCCCCGGCGCCGACGGTGCCCTTCGCAGCCGCGTCCACGCCTCGGGGCGAGAGAAACCTCCGTTCCCCCGCAGGGGGAAGCCGCAGCCCGGGGCGCCCCAGCCGCCCCCAAAGGCGGAGCACGACGCCCGGCCCCAGGCCCTCCCTCAACTCTGCTCCGGGAGGGCTCCCCGGCGCCGGGGCCGCCGGCGGGTCCGCGGCCTCTCGGCGCGTTTTCCGGGGGGCCGCGCCGGGCCCCGAGCGAGAAAGGGCCCTCGGCCCCGGGGACCAGGCCGGTCCCCGGGGCTGCCCAACGCCGGCCGATTCTCACGAGCGTTCTGCCCAAACCGATCCCGGTTTGGGCAGAACGCTCGTGAGAATCGGCCGGAAAACGCCCGGCGAACTCGCTTCGGGCGCAGCCCGTCTGCGGGGCCGCCCCCCGCGCCTGGCCCGGGACCCCGCGGGGTCGCGCCCGCGCCCCGCCGGAAAGCCCCCCGCGAGTCCGCCGCGCGCGACGCCGACGCCTCCCGCTCCTCAGCGCCCGGGGCTCCCCTCCCTGGCGCGGGCCGGTGGGGCCGGGCGGGCCCCGAGGCCCGGGCTCCAACCCTCGCCTGCCTCCTCAGCCTTCCGAGTCCGGGGTCCTGGGCCCCGGGGCCTCCCCCTGGGCAACCCTGAGTCCCGCGCCCCGAGGCCCCCGACCGCCCCAGCGCCGACGGTGCCCTTCGCAGCCGCGTCCACGCCTCGGGGCGAGAGAAACCTCTGTTCCCCCGCAGGGGGAAGCCGCAGCCCGGGGCGCCCCAGCCGCCCCCAAAGGCGGAGCACGACGCCCGGCCCCAGGCCCTCCCTCAACTCTGCTCCGGGAGGGCTCCCCGGCGCCGGGGCCGCCGGCGGGTCCGCGTCCTCTCGGCGCGTTTTCCGGGGGGCCGCGCCGGGCCCCGAGCGAGAAAGGGCCCTCGGCCCCGGGGACCAGGCCGGTCCCCGGGGCTGCCCAACGCCGGCCGATTCTCACGAGCGTTCTGCCCAAACCGATCCCGGTTTGGGCAGAACGCTCGTGAGAATCGGCCGGAAAACGCCCGGCGAACTCGCTTCGGGCGCAGCCCGTCTGCGGGGCCGCCCCCCGCGCCTGGCCCGGGACCCCGCGGGGTCGCGCCCGCACCCCGCCGCAAAGCCCCCCGCGAGTCCGCCGCGCGCGACGCCGACGCCTCGCTCTCCTCAGCGCCTGGGGCTCCCCTCCCTGGCGCGGGCCGGTGGGGCCGGGCGGGCCCCGAGGCCCGGGCTCCAACCCTCGCCTGCCTCCTCAGCCTTCCGAGTCCGGGGTCCTGTGCCCCGGGGCCTCCCCCTGGGCAACCCTGAGTCCCGCGCCCCGAGGCCCCCGACCGCCCCGGCGCCGGCGGTGCCCTTCGCAGCCGCATCCACGCCTCGGGGCGAGAGAAACCTCCGTTCCCCCGCAGGGGGAAGCCGCAGCCCGGGGCGCCCCAGCCGCCCCCAAAGTCGGAGCACGACGCCCGGCCCCAGGCCTTCCCTAAACTCTGCTCCGGGAGAGCTCCCCGGCGCCGGGGCCGCCGGCGGGTCCGCGTCCTCTCGGCCCGTTTTCCGGGGGGCCGCGCCGGGCCCCGAGCGAGAAAGGGCCCTCGGCCCCGGGGAACAGGCCGGTCCACGGGGCTGCCCAACGCCGGCCGATTCTCACGAGCGTTCTGCCCAAACCGATCCCGGTTTGGGCAGAACGCTCGTGAGAATCGGCCGGAAAACGCCCGGCGAACTCGCTTCGGGCGCAGCCCGTCTGCGGGGCCGCCCCCCGCGCCTGTCCCGGGACCCCGTGGGGTCGCGCCCGCACCCCGCCGCAAAGCCAACCGCGAGTCCGCCGCGCGCGACGCCGACGCCTCCCGCTCCTCAGCGCCCGGAGCTCCCCTCCCTGGCGCGGGCCGGTGGGGCCGGGCGGGCCCCGAGGCCCGGGCTCCAACCCTCGCCTGCCTCCTCAGCCTTCCGAGTCCGGGGTCCTGTGCCCCGGGGCCTCCCCCTGGGCAACCCTGAGTCCCGCGCCCCGAGGCCCCCGACCGCCCCGGCGCCGGCGGTGCCCTTCGCAGCCGCGTCCACGCCTCGGGGCGAGAGAAACCTCCGTTCCCCCGCAGGGGGAAGCCGCAACCCGGGGCGCCCCAGCCGCCCCCAGAGTCGGAGCACGACGCCCGGCCCCAGGCCCTCCCTCAACTCTGCTCCGGGAGTGCTCTCCGGCGCCGGGGCCGCCGGCGGGTCCGCGTCCTCTCGGCGCGTTTTCCGGGGGCCGCGCCGGGCCCCGATCGAGAAAGGGCCCTCGGCCCCGGGGACCAGGCCGGTCCCCGGGGATGCCCAACGCCGGCCGATTCTCACGAGCGTTCTGCCCATACCGATCCCGGTTTGGGCAGAACGCTCGTGAGAATCGGCCGGAAAACGCCCGGCGAACTCGCTTCGGGCGCAGCCCGTCTGCGGGGCCGCCCCCCGCGCCTGGCCCGGGACCCCGCGGGGTCGCGCCAGCACCCCGCCGGAAAGCCCCCCGCGAGTCCGCCGCGCGCGACGCCGACGCCTCCCGCTCCTCAGCGCCCGGGGCTCCCCTCCCTGGCGCGGGCTGGTGGGGCCGGGCGGGCCCCGAGGCCCGGGCTCCAACCCTCGCCTACCTCCTCAGCCTTCCGATTCCGGGGTCCTCTGCCCCGGGGCCTCCCCCTGGGCAACCCTGAGTCCCGCGCCCCGAGGCCCCCGACCGCCCCGGTGCCGGAGGTGCCCTTCGCAGCCGCGTCCACGCCTCGGGGCGAGAGAAACCTCCGTTCCCCCGCAGGGGGAAGCCGCAGCCCGGGGCGCCCCAGCCGCCCCCAAAGTCGGAGCACGACGCCCGGCCCCAGGCCCTCCCTCAACTCTGCTCCGGGAGTGCTCCCCGGCGCCGGGGCCGCCGGCGGGTCCGTGTCCTCTCGGCGCGTTTTCCGGGGGGCCGCGCCGGGCCCCGAGCGAGAAAGGGCCCTCGGCCCCGGGGAACAGGCCGGTCCCCGGGGCTGCCCAACGCCGGCCGATTCTGACGAGCGTTCTGCCCAAACCGATCCCGGTTTGGGCAGAACGCTCGTGAGAATCGGCCGGAAAACGCCCGGCGAACTCGCTTCGGGCGCAGCCCGTCTGCGGGGCCGCCCCCCGCGCCTGGCCCGGGACCCCGCGGTGTCGCGCGAACACCCCGCTCAGAGCCCCCCGCGAGTCCGCCGCGCGCGACGCCGACGCCTCCCGCTCCTCAGCGCCCGGGGCTCCCCTCCCTGGCGCGGGCCGGTGGGGCCGGGCGGGCCCCGAGGCCCGGGCTCCAACCCTCGCCTGCCTCCTCAGCCTTCCGAGTCCGGGGTCCTGTGCCCCGGGGCCTGGCCCTGGGCAACCCTGAGTCCCGCGCCACGAGGCCCCCGACCGCCCCGGCGCCGGCGGTGCCCTTCGCAGCCGCGTCCACGCCTCGGGGCGAGAGAAACCGCCGTTCCCCCGCACGGGGAAGCCGCAGCCCGGGGCGCCCCAGCCGCCCCCAAAGTCGGAGCACTACGCCCGGCCCCAGGCCCTCCCTCAACTCTGCTCCGGGAGTGCTCCCCGGCGCCGGGGCCGCCGGCGGGTCCGCGTCCTCTCGGCGCGTTTTCCGGGGGGCCGCGCCGGGTCCCGAGCGAGAAATGTCCCTCGGCCCCGGGGAACAGGCCGGTCCCCGGGGCTGCCCAACGCCGGCCGATTCTCACGAGCGTTCTGCCCAATCCGGGATCGGTTTGGGCAGAACGCTCGTGAGAATCGGCCGGAAAACGCCCGGCGAACTCGCTTCGGGCGCAGCCCGTCTGCGGGGCCGCCCCCCGCGCCTGACCCGGGACCCCGCGGGGTCGCGCCAGCACCCCGCCGGAAAGCCCCCCGCGAGTCCGCCGCGCGCGACGCCGACGCCTCCCGCTCCTCAGCGCCCGGGGCTCCCCTCCCTGGCGCGGGCTGGTGGGGCCGGGCGGGCCCCGAGGCCCGGGCTCCAACCCTCGCCTGCCTCCTCAGCCTTCCGAGTCCGGGGTCCTGTGCCCCGGGGCCTCCCCCTGGGCAACCCTGTGTCCCGTGCCCCGAGGCGCCCGACCGCCCCGGCGCCGACGGTGCCCTTCGCAGCCGCGTCCACGCCTCGGGGCGAGAGAAACCTCCGTTCCCCCGCAGGGGGAAGCCGCAGCCCGGGGCGCCCCAGCCGCCCCCAAAGTCGGAGCACGACGCCCGGCCCCAGGCCCTCCCTCAACTCTGCTCCGGGAGTGCTCCCCGGCGCCGGGGCCGCCGGCGGGTCCGCGTCCTCTCGGCGCGTTTTCCGGGGGGCCGCGCCGGGCCCCGAGCGAGAAAGGGCCCTCGGACCCGGGGAACAGGCCGGTCCCCGGGGCTGCCCAACGCCGCCGATTCTCACGAGCGTTCTGCCCAAACCGATCCCGGTTTGGGCAGAACGCTCGTGAGAATCGGCCGGAAAACGCACGGCAAACTCGCTTCGGGCGCAGCCCGTCTGCGGGGCCGCCCCCCGCGCCTGGCCCGGGACCCCGCGGGGTCGCGCCCGCACCCCGCCGCAGAGCCCCCCGCGAGTCCGCCGCGCGCGACGCCGACGCCTCCCGCTCCACAGCGCCCGGGGCTCCCCTCCCTGGCGCGGGCCGCTGGGGCCGGGCGGGCCCCGAGGCCCGGGCTCCAACCCTCGCCTGCCTCCTCAGCCTTCCGAGTCCGGGGTCCTGTGCCCCGGGGCCTCCCCCTGGGCAACCCTGAGTCCCACGCCCCAAGGCCCCCGACCTCCCCGGCGCCGGCAGTGCCCTTCGCAGCCGCGTCTACGCCTCGGGGCGAGAGAAACCTCCGTTCCCCCGCAGGGGGAAGCCGCAGCCCGGGGCGCCCCAGCCGCCCCGAAATTCGGAGCACGACGCCCGGCCCCAGGCCCTCCCTCAACTGTGCTCCGGGAGTGCTCCCCGGCGCCGGGGCCGCCGGCGGGTCCGCGTCCTCTCGGCGCGTTTTCCGGGGGGCCGCGCCGGCCCCGAGCGAGAAAGGGCCCTCGGCCCCGGGGAACAGGCCGGTCCCCGGGGCTGCCCAACGCCGGCCGATTCTCACGAGCGTTCTGCCCAAACCGATCCCGGTTTGGGCAGAACGCTCGTGAGAATCGGCCGGAAAACGCCCGGCGAACTCGCTTCGGGCGCAGTCCGTCTGCGGGGCCGCCCCCCGCGCCTGGCCCGGGACCCCGCGGGGTCGCGCCCGCACCCCGCCTCAAAGCCCCCCGCGAGTCCGCCGCGCGCGACGCCGACGCCTCCCGCTCCTCAGCGCCCGGGGCTCCCCTCCCTGGCGCGGGCCGGTGGGGCCGGGCGGGCCCCGAGGCCCGGGCTCCAACCCTCGCCTGCCTCCTCAGCCTTCCGAATCCGGGGTCCTGTGCCCCGGGGCCTCGCCCTGGGCGACCCTGTGTCCCGCGCCACGAGGCCCCCGACCGCCCCGGCGCCGGCGGTGCCCTTCGCAGCCGCGTCCACGCCTCGGGGCGAGAGAAACCTCCGTTCCCCCGCAGGGGGAAGCCGCAGCCCGGGGCGCCCCATCCGCCCCAAAGTCGGAGCACGACGCCCGGCCCCAGGCCCTCCCTCAACTCTGCTCCGGGAGTGCTCCCCGGTGCCGGGGCCGCCCAAAGACTCTCCTTCTGACTTCACCACTCATGAAACCGCAGACAAAATAGAGCATGTCCAACCATATATAGCCGTATGAGTGAACCTAAGAAGACAAGCATCCCTTTGATATTGCCCCAAGACTCCTTGGAATCCTTTTCAATTTTCCCTCTGCCCTCATTGGAAATCTTTGGATGCAAAGACGAATCCATGAGGATCCATCCCCTTGGACAAAGGAGAAGCTATCATCCAAGTCTCTATCTGACCACAAACAGCCACCTGCCTCTCGATGCCGGCCATTCCAACACAGCCTAGGGCCAGTGGGATAAACACTGTTGGATGAAGGAATAATTTCTGTGTTCAAAACGCACACCGATTCAATCTCATCTTCCCTTTGGAATCCAAGGGATTGCCTAGGAAAAAGATGTTCCAAATACCTTTGTAAGCCCGAAAGAAGCAGAGAAAATGAGATCCCTGCCAGGTGCTCCCTGCAGAGAATCTCAGGAACTCTGGCACCCACACTAGATATCTTCGAGCGGGTTCCGTGTGCCAATTGTGAGCTCCCCTGGAGACAAGACGTAAGCCCAGGGGGTTTGGGGTGAAAGAGAAGTTTTACCTCCCATCCTGGCGTGGATGTGCCCCATGGGCCTGCACTTTTCTCTGAACACTGACTTCCTGGGACAAGCTCCCTGACGGACTCAGACGCTGATTTCCAAAGTTCAGGTCTCGTGGAGCCAGAGTGAAGAAGGGTCTTCAGGTGCGGAGAAGCAGGCGCCTCCCACCTAACGCCTGCACACCTGCTCTGATTCCTGGGAGAAGGAGAGACACATGCTTGTTTCTTAAGTGCTCATTGACTTCCTTCTAAAGCCGACCAATGCCCTTGTCCTTTGTGGAGAAAGAAACATGCTCTTCCAAACACTCGACTCCTCGGTTCCAAGTGCACCGTGAGTCGGGTTTGGTTCCCCCCGGCTCCAGAGCCCAACTGGGCGGACCCTCCGGAACCACCCTGACAGCAGATGGCCAGCAAACCCGGGGAAACAGGGCACAGTGCTGTGTGGGGGCTCGGCTCCAGGGTCTCTTATGCCCACTCTTGAACCTGGGGAATCAGAGACTCTACAGCTCAGCACTCCGTCCTGGAGAAACAAGCTGCAGTGCCTCACGATCCAGGGTCTCTCACCCAACACCTCCCCACGGCCCCCAGAGCCAGCAGGCTGCACGGACTCCTCTTCCAGGGTGTTTCCCAGGGCAGCTCGCCACTGCCTCCAGTGGTGACGAGCAGCATTGCCACGTCTTCCGGGGTCTCTGGCGCCACGGCTCACCGCTCCCTCCAGTGGCGTGAACTGGCACTGCAGGGCTTTCCACAGACTCCTAAGGCAGCTCCCTAACCCTCCACAGGTCTGAAGCCACACTGGCACGGTCCCTCCAGATTGGGGACCTCTGGGCCACACCCCAGGAACCCACCTGCCACCCAGGAGGAAACTGTACATTTTGAGGCTGCGCAGAGCCCTCAGAATGGAAAAAACCCACATGCATCCCTGGGGACACCCCCAAATTGGACGGTCCCCACAGTCACAAACTCACACCCTGATGTGCTTCCTGACCCCCACGTTTGATTCAGCAACTGGGGATCCAGCCTCAGCACCAGGAGGTAGGGCCTGGATCCCCCTAAGCCCTAACCCAAACTCTGGGTTGTGTTTTCAGGCTTCCGTGCCCAGAGACATGGCCAACAATCCCTCCAGAGTGGGACCCCCTGAGCCTCAACCAAGGACTCCTCCTACCATCCAGGAGAAAACCATGCCATTCGGAGCGACCCAGAACCCTCAGACCAGGAGAAACCCACATGCATTCCAGAGGACACCCTCACCTCTGATGGCCCACATGGCAACAAAACCCAGAGACGGACATACCGCTTGACCACCGTCCTTGACTCAGCCCATGGGGGATCCCACCTCAAAGCCCCACTAAAGCCACCCCCAATATTAGTGGCCCACCCAGCCATGAAGCCGGATCTGCCAACCAGCCAGGCACATACCCTCACCTCAGCCCTGAGGGGACGACACCGCAGTGCTGTCAGATAGGGCCTGCCATGCCCCTGGGCCCTAAGCCTAACGATAGGTCAGGTGTACAGGTTTCTGTGCCCAGAGGACTGGCTCCTAAGCCCGTCCGAGTGGGGATGCCTGAGACTCGAACCGGCACATTGCCAGCTTCCTAGATTGAAACTGTCATTTGAAGATGAGCAGAAAACAGAGAGCAGGAGAAAACTATAGGATACTGGGTCACCACCAGCATTTGCACACCCCATAGACACAAAACAGAAATGTACCGGTGGTCCGTGTCATCTGGGACATTTTCTGGGTGGATGGGACATTTCCTGGGTGGAAGGCCCCCACGCCTGGCCCGGGATCCCACCTGGACGCATCCGCACCCCACCGGAAAGCATCCCGCGAGTCGGACGCGGGCGACGCCAAAGCCTCCCGCTCCTCAGCGCCCGGGGCTCCCCTCCCTGGCGCGGGCCGGTGGGGCCGGGCGGGCCCCGAGGCCCGGGCTCCAACCCTCGCCTGCCTCCTCAGCCTTCCGAGTCCGGGGTCCTGTGCCCCGGGGCCTCCCCCTGGGCAACCCTGAGTCCCGCGCCCCGAGGCCCCCGACCGCCACGGCGCCGGCGGTGCCCTTCGCAGCCGCCTTCACGCATCAGGGCGAGAGAAACCTCCGTTCCCCCGCAGGGGGAAGCCGCAGCCCGGGGCGCCCCAGCCGCCCCCAAAGTCGGAGCACGACGCCCGGCCCCAGGCCCTCCCTCAACTCTGCTCCGGGAGTGCTCCCTGGCGCCGGGGCCGCCGGCGGGTCCGCGTCCTCTCGGCGCGTTTTCCGGGGGGCCGCGCCGGGCCCCGAGCGAGAAAGGGCCCTCGGCCCCGGGGAACAGGCCGGTCCCCGGGGCTGCCCAACGCCGGCCGATTCTCACGAGCGTTCTGCCCAAACCGATCCCGGTTTGGGCAGAACGCTCGTGAGAATCGGCCGGAAAACGCCCGGCGAACTCGCTTCGGGCGCAGCCCGTCTGCGGGGCCGCCCCCCGCGCCTGGCCCGGGACCCCGCGGGGTCGCGCCCGCACCCCGCTGCAGAGCCCCCCGCGAGTCCGCCGCGCGCGACGCCGACGCCTCCCGCTCCACAGCGCCCGGGGCTCCCCTCCCTGGCGCGGGCCGGTGGGGCCGGGCGGGCCCCGAGGCCAGGGCTCCAACCCTCGCCTGCCTCCTCATCCTTCCGAATCCGGGGTCCTCTGCCCCGGGGCCTCCCCCTGGGCAACCCTGAGTCCCGCGCCCCGAGGCCCCCGACCGCCCCGGCGCCGGCGGTGCCCTTCGCAGCCGCCTTCACGCATCAGGGCGAGAGAAACCTCCGTTCCCCCGCAGGGGGAAGCCGCATCCCGGGATGCCCCAGCCGCCCCCAAAGTCGGAGCACGACGCCCGGCACCAGGCCCTCCCTCAACTCTGCTCCGGGAGTGCTTCCCGGCGCCGGGGCCGCCGGCGGGTCCGCGTCCTCTCGGCGCGTTTTCCGGGGGGCCGCGCCGGGCCCCGAGCGAGAAAGGGCCCTCGGCCCCGGGGAACAGGCCGGTCCCCGGGGCTGCCCAACGCCGGCCGATTCTCACGAGCGTTCTGCCCAAACCGATCCCGGTTTGGGCAGAACGCTCGTGAGAATCGGCCGGAAAACGCCCGGCGAACTCGCTTCGGGCGCAGCCAGTCTGCGGGGCCGCCCCCCGCGCCTGGCCCGGGACCCCGCGGGGTCACGCCCGCACCCCGCCGCAAAGCCCCCGCGAGTCCGCCGCGCGCGACGCCGACGCCTCCCGCTCCTCAGCGCCCGGGGCTCCCCTCCCTGGCGCGGGCCGGTGGGGCCGGGCGGGCCCCGAGGCCCGGGCTCCAACCCTCGCCTGCCTCCTCAGCCTTCCGCGTCCGGGGTCCTGTGCCCCGGGGCCTCCCCCTGGGCAACCCTGAGTCCCGCGCCCCGAGGCCCCCGACCGCCCCGGCGCCGACGGTGCCCTTCGCAGCCGCGTCCACGCCTCGGGGCGAGAGAAACCTCCGTTCCCCCGCAGGGGGAAGCCGCAGCCCGGGGCGCCACAGCCGCCCCCAAAGTCGGAGCACGACGCCCGGCCCCAGGCCCTCCCTCAACTCTGCTCCGGGAGTGCTCCCCGGCGCCGGGGTGGCCGGCGTGTCCGCGTCCTCTCGGCGCGTTTTCCGGGGGGCCGCGCCGGCCCCGAGCGAGAAAGGGCCCTCGGCCCCGGGGAACAGGCCGGTCCCCGGGGCTGCCCAACGCCGGCCGATTCTCACGAGCGTTCTGCCCAAACCGATCCCGGTTTGGGCAGAACGCTCGTGAGAATCGGCCGGAAAATGCCCCGCGAACTCGCTTCGGGCGCAGCCCGTCTGCGGGGCCGCCCCCCGCGCCTGGCCCGGGACCCCGCGGGGTAGCGCACGCAACCCGCCGCAAAGCCCCCCGCGAGTCCGCCGCGCGCGACGCCGACGCCTGCCGATCCTCAGCGCCCGGGGATCCCCTCCCTGGCGTGGGCCGGTGGGGCCGGGCGGGCCCCGAGGCCCGGGCTCCAACCCTCGCCTGCCTCCTCAGCCTTCCGTGTCCGGGATCCTGTGCCCCGGGGCCTCCCCCTAGGCAACCCTGAGTCCCGCGCCCCGAGGCCCACGACCGCCCCGGCGCCGACGGTGCCCTTCGCAGCCGCGTCCACGCCTCGGGGCGAGAGAAACCTCCGTTCCCCCGCAGGGGGAAGCCGCAGCCCGGGGCGCCACAGCCGCCCCCAAAGTCGGAGCACGACGCCCGGCCCCAGGCCCTCCCTCAACTCTGCTCCGGGAGTGCTCCCCGGCGCCGGGGTGGCCGGCGTGTCCGCGTCCTCTCGGCGCGTTTTCCGGGGGGCCGCGCCGGCCCCGAGCGAGAAAGGGCCCTCGGCCCCGGGGAACAGGCCGGTCCCCGGGGCTGCCCAACGCCGGCCGATTCTCACGAGCGTTCTGCCCAAACCGATCCCGGTTTGGGCAGAACGCTCGTGAGAATCGGCCGGAAAATGCCCCGCGAACTCGCTTCGGGCGCAGCCCGTCTGCGGGGCCGCCCCCCGCGCCTGGCCCGGGACCCCGCGGGGTAGCGCACGCAACCCGCCGCAAAGCCCCCCGCGAGTCCGCCGCGCGCGACGCCGACGCCTGCCGATCCTCAGCGCCCGGGGATCCCCTCCCTGGCGTGGGCCGGTGGGGCCGGGCGGGCCCCGAGGCCCGGGCTCCAACCCTCGCCTGCCTCCTCAGCCTTCCGTGTCCGGGGTCCTGTGCCCCGGGGCCTCCCCCTAGGCAACCCTGAGTCCCGCGCCCCGAGGCCCACGACCGCCCCGGCGCCGACGGTGCCCTTCGCAGCCGCGTCCACGCCTCGGGGCGAGAGAAACCTCCGTTCCCCCGCAGGGGGAAGCCGCATCCCGGGGCGCCCCAGCCGCCCCCAAAGTCGGAGCCCGACGCCCGGCCCCAGGCCCTCCCTCAACTCTGCTCCGGGAGTGCTCCCCGGCGCCGGGGCCGCCGGCGGGTCCGCGTCCTCTCGGCGCGTTTTCCGGGGGGCCGCGCCGGGCCCCGAGCGAGAAATGTCCCTCGGCCCCGGGGACCAGGCCGGTCCCCGGGGCTGCCCAACGCCGGCCGATTCTCACGAGCGTTCTGCCCAAACCGATCCCGGTTTGGACAGAACGCTCGTGAGAATCGGCCGGAAAACGCCCGGCGAACTCGCTTCTGGCGCAGCCCATCTGCGGGGCCGCCCCCCGCGCCTGTCCCGGGACCCCGCGGGGTGGCGTACGCACCCCGCCGGAAAGCCCCCCGCGAGTCCGCCGCGCGCGACGCCGACGCCTCCCGCTCCTCAGCGCCCGGAGCTCCCCTTCCTGGCGCGGGCCGGTGGGGCCGGGCGGGCCCCGAGGCCCGGGCCCCAACCCTCGCCTGCCTCATCAGCCTTCCGAGTCCGGGGTCCTCTGCCCCGGGGCCTCCCCCTGGGCAACCCTGAGTCCCGCGCCCCGAGGCCCCCGACCGCCCCGGCGCCGGCGGTGCCCTTCGCAGCCGCCTTCACGCATCAGGGCGAGAGAAACCTCCGTTCCCCCGCAGGGGGAAGCCGCAGCCCGGGATGCCCCAGCCGCCCCCAAAGTCGGAGCACAACGCCCGGCCGCAGGCCCTCCCTCAACTCTGCTCCGGGAGTGCTCCCCGGCGCCGGGACCGCCGGCGGGTCCGCGTCCTCGCGGCGCGTTTTCCGGGGGGCCGCGCCGGGCCCCTAGCGAGAAAGGGCCCTCGGCCCCTGGGAACAGGCCGGTCCCCGGGGCTGCCCAACGCCGGCCGAATCTCACGAGCGTTCTGCCCAAACCGATCCCGGTTTGGGCAGAACGCTCGTGAGAATCGGCCGGAAAACGCCCGGCGAACTCGCTTCGGGCGCAGCCCGTCTGCGGGGCCGCCCCCCGCGCCTGGCCCGGGACCCCGCGGGGTCGCGCACGCAACCCGCCGCAAAGCCCCCCGCGAGTCCGCCGTGCGACTCCGACGCATGCCGCTCCTCAGCGCCCGGGGCTCCCCTCCCTGGCGCGGGCCGGTGGGGCCGGGCGGGCCCCGAGGCCCGGGCTCCAACCCTCGCCTGCCTCCTCAGCCTTCCGAGTCCGGGGTCTTGTGCCCCGGGGCCTCCCCCTGGGCAAACCTGAGACCCTGCCCCGAGGCCCCCGACCGCCCCGGCGCCGACGGTGCCCTTCGCAGCCGCGTCCACGCCTCGGGGCGAGAGAAACCTCCGTTCCCCCGCAGGGGGAAGCCGCAGCCCGGTGCGCCCCAGCCGCCCCCAAAGTTGGAGCCCGACGCCCGGCCCCAGGCCCACCCTCGACTCTGCTCCGGGAGTGCTCCCCGGCGCCGGGGCCGCCGGCGGGTCCGCGTCCTCTCGGCGCGTTTTCCGGGGGGCCGCGCCGGGCCCCAAGCGAGAAAGGGCCCTCGGCCCCGGGGAACAGGCCGGTCCCCGGGGCTGCCCAACGCCGGCCGATTCTCCCGAGCGTTCTGCCCCAACCGATCCCGGTTTGGGCAGAACGCTCGTGAGAATCGGCCGGAAAACGCCCGGCGAACTCGCTTCGGGTGCAGCCCGTCTGCGGGGCCGCCCCCCACGCCTGGCCCGGGACCCCGCGGGGTCGCGCACGCAACCCGCCGCAAAGCCCCCCGCGAGTCCGCCGCGCGCGACGCCGACGCCTGCCGCTCTTCAGCGCCCGGGGCTCCCCTCCCTGGCGCGGGCCGGTGTGGCCGGGCGGGCCCCGAGGCCCGGGCTCCAACCCTCGCCTGCCTCCTCAGCCTTCCGAGTCCGGGGTACTGTGCCCCGGGGCCTCCCCCTGGGCAAACCTGAGTCCTGCGCCCCGAGGCCCCCGACCGCCCCGGCGCCGACAGTGCCCTTCGCAGCCGCGTCCACGCCTCGGGGCGAGAGAAACCTCCGTTCCCCCGCAGGGGGAAGCCGCATCCCGGGGCGCCCCAGCCGCCCCCAAAGTCGGAGCCCGACGCCCGGCCCCAGGCCCTCCCTCAACTCTGCTCCGGGAGTGCTCCCCGGCGCCGGGTCCACCCAAAGACTCTCCTTCTGACTTCACCACTCATGAAACCGCAGACAAAATAGAGCATGTCCAACCATATATAGCCGTATGAGTGAACCTAGGAAGACAAGCATCCCTTTGATATTGCCCCAAGGCTCCTTGGAATCCTTTTGAATTTTCCCTCTGCCCTCATTGGAAATCTTTGGATGCAAAGACGAATCCATGAGGATCCATCCCCTTGGACAATGGAGAAGCTATCATCCAAGTCTCTATCTGACCACAAACAGCCACCTGCCTCTCGATGCCGGCCATTCCAACACAGCCTAGGGCCAGTGGGATAAACACTGTTGGATGAAGGAATAATTTCTGTGTTCAAAATGCACACCGAGTCAATCTCCTCTTCCCTTTAGAATCCAAGGGATTGCCTAGGAAAAAGATGTTCCAAATACCTTTGTAAGCCAGAAAGAAGCAGAGAAAATGAGATCCCTGCCAGGTCCTCCCTGCAGAGAATCTCAGGAACTCTGGCACCCCCACTTGATATCTTAGAGCTGGTTCCGTGTGCCAATTGTGAGCTCCACTGGAGACAAGACGTAAGCCCAGGGGTTGTGGGGTGAAAGAGAAGTTTTACCTCCCATCCTGGCATGGATGTGCCCCATGGGCCTGCTCTTTTCTCGGAACACTGACTTCCTGGGACAAGCTGCCTGACGGACTCAGACGCTGATTTCCAAAGTTCAGGTCTCGTGGAGCCAGAGTGAAGAAGTGTCTTCAGGTGCGGAGAAGCAGGCGCCTCCCACCTAACGCCTGCACACCTGCTCCGATTCCTGGGAGAAGGAGAGACACATGCTTGTTTCTTAAGTGGTCATGGACTTCCTTCTAAAGCCGACCAATGCCCTTGTCCTTTGTGGAGAAAGAAACATGCTCTTCCAAACACTCGACTCCTCGGTTCCAAGTGCACCGTGAGTCGGGTTTGGTTCCCCCCAGCTCCAGAGCCCAACTGGGTGGACCCTCCGGAACCACTCTGACAGCAGATGGCCAGCAAACCTGGGGAAAGGGGCACAGTGCTGTGTGGGGGCTCGGCTCCAGGGTCTCTTATGCCCACTCTTGAACCTGGGGAATCAGAGACTATACAGCTCAGCACTCCGTCCTGGAGAAACAAGCTGCAGTGCCTCACGATCCAGGGTCTCTCACCCGGCACCTCCCCACGGCCCCCAGAGCCAGCAGGCTGCACGGACTCCTCTTCCAGGGTGTTTCCCAGGGCAGCTCGCCACTGCCTCCAGTGGTGGCAAGCAGCATCGCCACGTCTTCCAGGGTCTCTGGCGCCGCGGCTCACCGCTCCCTCCAGTGGCGTGAACTGGCACTGCGGGGCTTTCCACAGACTCCTAACCCTCCACAGGTCTGAAGCCACACGGGCACGGTCCCTCCAGATCGGGGACCTCTGGGCCACACCCCAGGAACCCACCTGCCACCCAGGAGGAAACTGTACCTTTTGAACCTGCGCAGGGCCCTCAGAATGGAAAAAACCCACATGCATCCCTGGGGACACCCCCAAATTGGACGGTCCCCACAGTCACAAACTCACACCCTGATGTGCTTCCTGACCCCCACGTTCGACTCAGCAACTGGGGATCCAGCCTCAGCACCAGGAGGTAGGGCCTGGATCCCCCTAAGCCCTAACCCAAACTCTGGGTTGTGTTTTCAGGCTTCCGTGCCCAGAGACATGGCCAACAATCCCTCCAGAGTGGGACCCCCTGAGCCTCAACCAAGGACTCCGCCTACCATCCAGGAGAAAACCATGCCGTTCGGAGCGACCCAGAACCCTCAGACCAGGAGAAACCCACATGCATTCCAGAGGACACCCTCACCTCTGATGGCCCACATGGCAACAAAACCCAGAGACGGACATACCGCTTGACCACCGTCCTTGACTCAGCCCATGGGGGATCCCACCTCAAAGCCCCACTAAAGCCACCCCCAATATTAGTGGCCCACCCGGCCATGAAGCCGGATCTGCCAACCAGCCAGGCACATACCCTCACCTCAGCCCTGAGGGGACGACACCGCAGTGCTGTCAGATAGGGCCTGCCATGCCCCTGGGCCCTAAGCCTAACGATAGGTCAGGTGTACAGGTTTCTGTGCCCAGAGGACTGGCTCCTTAGCCCGTCCGAGTGGGGATGCCTGAGACTCGAACCCGCACCTTGCCAGCTTCCTAGATTGAAACTGTCATTTGGAGATGAGCAGAAAACAGAGAGCAGGAGAAAACTATATGATACTGGGTCACCACAAGCATTTGCACACCCCATAGACACAAAACAGAAATGTACCGGTGGTCCGTGTCATCTGGGACATTTTCTGGGTGGACGGGACATTTTCTGGGTGGAAGGCCCCCACGCCTGGCCAGGGATCCCACCTGGACGCATCCGCACCCCGCCGGAAAGCATCCCGCAAGTCAGACGCGGGCGACGCCAAAGCCTCCTGCTCCACAGCGCCAGTGACTCGCCTCTCTGGCCCAGGCCGGTGGGGCCGGGCGGGCCCCGAGGCCCGGGCTCCAACCCTCGCCTGCCTCCTCAGCCTTCCGAGTCCGGGGTCCTGTGCCCCGGGGCCTCCCCCTGGGCAACCCTGAGTCCCGCGCCCCGAGGCCCCCGACCGCCCCGGCGCCGACGGTGCCCGTCGCAGCCGCGTCCACGCCTCGGGGCGAGAGAAACCTCCGTTCCCCCGCTGGGGGAAGCCGCAGCCCGGGGCGCCCCAGCCGCCCCCAAAGTCGGAATACGACGCCCGGCCGCAGGCCGTCTCTCAACTCTGCTCCTGTAGTCCTCTTCGGCGCCGGGGCCGCCGGCGGGTCCGCGTCCTGTCTGTGCATTTTCCGGGGAACGTGTCAGGCCCCGAGCGAGAAAGGGCCCTTGGCCCCGGGGAACCGACCTGTCTTGTCCCTAAGACATAACCCTATCCCTCAGCCTAACCCCAAGAATAATAATAACCCTAACCGTAATCCTAACCCTACTCCCTAAGCCCTAACCCTCACCCTAACCCTAGCCCTAAACCTAACCCTAACCCTCTAACCCTCACCCTAACCCTACCCCTCCAGACTTGGGATTCCAAAGCCACACCACAAAACTCTGCCTGCTCTCTGGAAAGAACGGTGCATGAGCACCTAAACACACTCTCACCATTGGCAGCTCCCCAGACATACTGCCGGATTCTGCCTCAATGCCAGGTGCATGTCCTCCACTCCGCCCTGAGGGAGCCCGCCTCAACACCAGCATATCGGAGCTGCCATGCCCCTAGTCCTAACCCTAACACTAGGTTGTGTGTACAGGCTTCCGTACCCAGAGGCCTAGCCCCCAAACCTGCCAGATTGGGTATGCCTCTGACTCACTGTGGCAGTCTGCCGACTGCCTATGGTGGTACGGTGCCATTTGGAGCTACTCAGATCTCAGAGCAGGAGATAACTTCATGCTCTCCAAGGCAGGCACCAGCATCGGAGCCCCTCCTGAACACAAACCCAGATTCGCAGGAGCCACCTCTCACCTGCCCTCCACTCAGCCCGCCGGGGAGCCCGCCTCAGCACTGGCAGATCGGGCCTGTCTTTCCCAAAGACCCTAACCCTAGTTTGGGTTTTCAGGCTTCCATCCCAAGAGGCCTAGCCTCCAAGCCCCCTGGATTAAGGACCCCTGAGCGAAATTGCAGAAATTCAACCTCCACGCGTGATGAAACTTTGCAGTTTGGAGCTGCTGGACCCTCAGAGGGGGAGAAACCTTCAAGCCCCTGGAAAGCTACCCCCACGATTGGCAGCACCCCAGGCCATGAAGCCGGTTTCTGCCAAGCTACTAGACACATGTCCTCAACTCAGCCCCGAGGGGAGCCCATCTCAGCACCAGCAGATTGGGCCTGCCATGACCCTAGACCCTAACCCTAACCCTAGGTGGGGTGTACAGCCTTCCATGCCCAGAGGCCTGTACCCCAAGCCCATCAGACTGGGGATGCCTGAGACTCCCACCAGCAGTCCGCCAGCCTCCTAGGGAAAATGGTGCCATTTGCAACTGGGCAGGAACCTCAGAGCAGGAGAAACCTGCATGCGCCCCCCCCCCACCCAGGACAACACCAGCCTCTTTGCCCCCACCCGGACACAAACCCAAACCCCAACTCCTGCCTGATTCCTGCCCTCCATTCAGCCAAACTGGGAGACCACCTCAATTCCAGCAGATCGGGCCTGCCATGTCCCTAGGCCTTTACCCTAACCCTAGTTTGGATTTTCAGGCGGATTTTCAGGCTTCCATCCCAAGAGGCCTGGCCCCCACGCCCCCCGGATTAGGACTTCTGAGCAACACCCCAGGGCACAACCTGTCACACGAGTGGAAACCTTGTGGTTGGGAGCTGCAAGGAACCCTCAGACGGGGAGAAACCTGCATGAAAGCCTAAAGCCCACCCCAACCCTCGGCAGCCCCTCTGGCCATAGAGCTGGATTCCATCCCGCCACCAAATGCAGACCCTCAACACAGCCCATAGGGGATCCCGCCTCAGCACTGGCAGATCGGGCCTGCCATGCCCTTCGGCCCTAGCCTTAACCCTAGTTTGGGTTTTCAGGCTTCCATTCTGAGGGTCCTGGCAACAAAGCCCCCCGGATTAAGGAACCATGACACACACCCCAGGACTCTGACCGCCACACAGTAGGAAGCTGTGCCATTTGGAGTGGTGCTGAACCCTCAGAGAGGGAGAAACCTGCCCCTCTACAGGCACTCCCACCATCTGCGGCCCCCCTGGCCATCAAACCGGATTCTGCTCAGCTGCCGGACGCATGCCCTCAACTCAACCCGGAGGGGACCCCACCTCAACATCAGCAGATCGGGCCACCATGCCCCTACGCCCTTACCATAACCCCTGTTTCGGTTTTCAGGCTTCCATCCCAGGGGGTCTGGCCCCCACATCCCCCAGAGGAAGGACTCCTGAGTAAACACCACAGGACTCCACCTGCCACACGGGAGGAATCCTTGTGGTTTGGAGCTGCGCCGAAACCTCAGACGGGGGAAACCTGCAAGCACCCCTAAGGACACCCCCACCATGAGTCACCCCCATGGCCATAAAACCGGATTCTGCTGCGACGCCAGATCTATGCCCTCCACTTGGCCCTTAGGGGAGCCCGCATCTGCACCGGCACGTCAGGCCTGCCATGCCCTTAGGCCCTAACCCTAACCCTAGGTGGGGTGTACAAGCTTCCAAGCCCAGAGACCTGTCCCCCAAGCCCGCCAGGTGGGGCACCTCTGAGACTCATGCTGATATAGATTAAGGATGCCTCAGGGACACCCCAGGACTACGTCCACCACACAGCGGGAAGCCATGCCGTTTGGAGCTCTGCAGAACCCTCAGGGTGGGAGGAACCTGCATGCAACCCTGAGGACACCCCCAGCTTCTGTGGCATCCCTAGACACAAAGTCGGAGGCTGACGTGCCGCCTGATACCCACCCTGAAGTCAGCCCACCGGGGAGCCCACCTCAGCACCAGCAGATGGAGCATGCCATGCCCCTAGGCCCTTACCATAACTCTAGTTTCTGATTTCAGGCTTCCATTCCAAGAGGCCTGGCCCCCAAACTCCCCAGATTCAGGACCCCTTTGTTACAAGCCAGAAACCTGACCGCCATGCAGGGGGAAGCCATACCGTTTGGAGCTCCACAGTTCCCTCAGAGAGGGAGAAACCAGCATGCCCCTCTAAAGCCACCCCCACCATCAGCCATCCCTCTGGACAGAAACCCCGACTCTTCTGCATGGCAGGACGCATTCCCTCAACTCAATCCCGAGGTATCCCACCTCAGTGTTGGCAGATCAGGCCTGCCATGCCCCAACGCCATTCCCCTAACCCTATGTTGCATTTTCAGGCTTCCTTCCCCAGGGACCTGTCCCACAATCGCTCTAGATTGGGAACCTTGGAGCCACACTGTAGGAGTCCACCTGCCACTCAGCAGGAAACCAGTCCCATTGGAGCTGTGCAGAACCCTCAAAGCCAGAGAAACCAGCACGCCCCCAGGAGGACTCCCCCACGTTCTGCAGTCCCCCGGCTACAAACCCAGAGCCTGATGGGCCACTAGACCCCCATCTTCAACTCAGCTCCTTGGGGAACTCACCTCAGTACCAGCAGTTTGGGCCCAACACGCCACTAGCTCAGCTCTCCTCAAAGACCCCTGCCAGCTCTAGGCAGACCTCAACTCCCCTGTCTGCGGCAAAGCTCTGGGATCCCCCCTCCTCCTTCTCAATTTACACTGGCCCAGGCGTTCATGAGAAAGGGAAAGGCTACCTCCTGAATGCTTCATACCTCCTTTCCTCTTCTGCCCTATTTCTCCCCACTTACCTTTGTACCTGGGCAAACTGAAAGGAACATGTCAGTGGTACACGGACATGCTCTGAGATCTAAATCTTTCATGGCAGCTTTCGGAGGGCTCCTTATGCAATAGGAAACTAGTGTATCCTGCCACAGAGTGTTTCCAAATGATCCTCTACAGAACAGGAGAGCAAAAGTCATTCCAGGTTTACCTCAGTCTTCATGAAGTAGAACATGGTCTTCTTCTTTTCTTCATTGGCTTCCATTCCAATTCGTTTCCATGCAGTGTTCATTCCTCTCCTTCAGGGGTAGGATTTTGTGATTCCTCACCTGCATAGAACACGCAGAGCTCATCACAGCAAGTACTCTCCCTAATAGCTGTCACCCATTGAACCCTTCCCCCCAACACCCCTGCCCTCTAGCAACCCTCAGTTTGTGCTCTAAGTTTGAGTCTGTTTCTTCATTGGCCTTACTCCCCTCACTGTGTTCATCTGTTTTCTTTCTGAAATTCCATAGAAGTCAAGTTATAGGCTATTGGTCTTTTCTTACTGATTTTACTTAGCTAAATCCACTGTAGATCCATCCACATCCTTGCAGATGGTAAGATTTCATCCTTTTTGAACCTGGCTCATATTCCATTGAGAAGATGTGGGAGAATGAATACACACACACACACACACACACACATATATATATATATATATGAAATCACTTATATATGTTCAGTTCTTATGTTCAGTTCTTAGCTGACACATCATATTCTTTTTTAGATTGGCTGCAACAACCCGCATGCCCACCAACAGTGTAGGAGGGTTCCGTTTTGTTTTGTTTTGTTTTTAAGATTTTAGTTATTTATTTGACAGACAGAGATCACAAGTAGGCAGAGAGGCAGACAGAGAGAGAGGGCGAAACAGGCTCCCCGCTGAGCAGAGAGCCCAATGCGGGGCTCGATCCCAGGACCCTGGGATCATGACCTGAGCCAAAGGCAGTGGCTTAACCCACTGAGCCACCCAGGGGCCCCCGAGGGTTCCACTTTCAGCAGAACATTCCCTGCCAGCAATTTCCTAAGGAGGAAATGGAAAACCTCTGGGATCACCTGACTCACTGAGCTTCAGGCAAGCAGCCACAGAAATTCACCGCAGGGTTCCTGACGCCAAGGCCCTTGAAGCCACCGGAATGCATGGATCCAGGGAAATCCCAAAGACTCTCCTTCTGACTTCACCACCCATGAAACTGCAGAGAAAATAGAGCATGTCCAACCATATATAGCCATTTGAGTGAATCTAGGGAGACAAGCATCCCTTTTATATTGCCCCAAGGCTCCTTGGAATCATTTTGAATTTTCCCTCTGCCCTCATTGGAACTCTTTGGATGCAAAGACGAATCCATTAGGATCCATCACCTTGGACAAAGGAGAAGCCATCATCCAAGTCTCTATCTGACCACAAACAGCCACCTCACTCTAGATGCCGGCCACAGCCTAGGCCCAATGGAATAAACACTGTTAGATGAAGGAATACTTTCTGTGTTCAAAACGCACACCAAGTCAGTCTCATCTTCCCTTTAGAATCCAAGGGATTGCCTAGGAAAAAGATGTTCCAAATACCTTTGTAAGCCAGACATAAACAGAGAAAATGAGGTCCCTGCCAGGTGCTCCCTGCAGAGAATCTCAGGAACTCTGGCACCCACACTTGATATCTTAGAGCTGGTTCCGTGTGCCAACTGTGAGCTCCCCTGGAGACAAGACGTAAGCCCAGGAGGTCTGGGGTGAAAGAGAAGTTTTACCTCCCATCCTGGCATGGATGTGCCCCATGGGCCTGCTCTTTTCTCTGAACACTGACTTCCTGGGACAAGCTGCCTGACGGACTCAGACGCTGATTTCCAAACTTCAGGTCTCGTGGAGCCAGAGTGAAGAAGGGTCTTCAGGTGCGGAGAAGCAGGCGCCTCCCACCTAACGCCTGCACACCTGCTCCGATTCCTGGGAGAAGGAGAGACACATGCTCGTTTCTTAAGTGGTCATTGACTTCCTTCTAAAGCCGACCAATGCCCTTGTCCTTTGTGGAGAAAGAAACATGCTCTTCCAAACACTCGACTCCTCGGTTCCAAGTGCACCGTGAGTCGGGTTTGGTTCCCCCCGGCTCCAGAGCCCAACTGGGCGGACCCTCCGGAACCACCCTGACAGCAGATGGCCAGCAAACCTGGGGAAACAGGGCACAGTGCCGTGTGGGGGCTCGGCTCCAGGGTCTCTTATGCCCACTCTTGAACCTGGGGAATCAGAGACTATACAGCTCAGCACTCCGTCCTGGAGAAACAAGCTGCAGTGCCTCACGATCCAGGGTCTCTCACCCGGCACCTCCCCACGGCCCCCAGAGCCAGCAGGCTGCACGGACTCCTCTTCCAGGGTGTTTCCCAGGGCAGCTCGCCACTGCCTCCAGTGGTGACGAGCAGCATCGCCACGTCTTCCAGGGTCTCTGGCGCCACGGCTCACCGCTCCCTCCAGCGGCGTGAACTGGCACTGCGGGGCTTTCCACAGACTCCTAACCCTCCACAGGTCTGAAGCCACACGGGCACGGTCCCTCCAGATTGGGGACCTCTGGGCCACACCCCAGGAACCCACCTGCCACCCAGGAGGAAACTGTAGCTTTTGAAGCTGCGCAGAGCCCTCAGAATGGAAAAAACCCACATGCGTCCCTGGGGACACCCCCAAATTGGACGGTCCCCACAGTCACAAACTCACACCCTGATGTGCTTCCTGACCCCCAGGTTCGACTCAGCAACTGGGGATCCAGCCTCAGCACCAGGAGGTAGGGCCTGGATCCCCCTAAGCCCTAACCCAAACCCTAGGTTGTATTTTCAGGCTTCTGTCCCCAGGACCTGGCCCCCAAGCCCTCCAGTTTGGGGACACCTGAGACACACGCCAGGACTCTGGCTGCCACCCAGGAAGAAACTGTGCCGTTAGGAGCTGCACAAAACCCACAGAGCAGGAGAAACCTGCATACACTGATAAAGCCACACCCACCTTTGGCGGCCCCCGTCCCCGGCCATGAAGCCAGATTCTGCCATGCCGCCAGACACATACCCTCAACTGAGCCCTGAGGTGTGCCCGCCTCAGTGCTGTCAGATAGGGCCTGCTATGGCCCCAGGCCCTAAGCCTAACACTAGGTCAGGTGTAGAGGCTTCTGTGCCTGGGAGGCTGGCTCCCAAGCCCGTCAGATTGGGGATGCCTGAGACTCACACCTGCACATTGCCAGCTGCCTAGGGTGAAATTGTGCCATTTGCAGCTGCACAGAAAACTAAGAGCGGGAGAAAAACATATGACCTGGGCCACCCCAGCATTTGAGCACCCCCTAGACACAAACCAGAATTCCAATACACCGCCTGAAATCCAACCTCAACTAGGTACCAGGGAGCCAGTCTCAAGACCGGCAGATCGACCCTGCCATGCCCTTAGGCCCTAACCTAACCCTAGTTTGGGTTTTCAGGCTTCCATCCCAAGAGGCCAGGCCCCCAAGCCCCCTGGATTAAGGATCCCTGAGCGAGAACCCAGGACTCCACCCACCATGCAGGAGGAAACCTTGTGGTATGGAGCTGCTCCAAACCCTCAGAGGAGGAGAAACATGCATGCCCCCTAAAGCCACTCCCACCATCAGCAGACCCCCTGGCCATAGAGTCGGATTCTGCCTGGCACCAGACGCATGCCTTCAACTCAGCCCTGAGGGGAGCCTGTCTTAGCGCCGGCAGATCGGGTTTGTACTGCCCCTAGGCATTAACCCTAATGCTAGTTTGGTTTTAGGCTTCCATTCTGAGGGGCTTGGCTCCCAAGCCCCCCAGATCAAGGACCTCTGAGTGACACTGCAGGACACCTAAGCCATGCAGTATGAAACCGTACCATTTGGAGTTGCTCTGAGCCCTTGGAGAGGGAGAAAGCTGCATGCCCCCCTTAAGCCACCCCAACCATGATGGTCCCCCTGGCCATAAAGCCGAATTCTGCCACACCACTGGATGCGTGTCCTGAACTAAGCCCTGAGTGGAGACCGCTTTGGTGCCGGGAGATCGGTCATGCCATGCCCCTAGGCCCTAACCCTAACCCTTGTTTGGGTTTTCAGGCTTCCATTCTGAGGGACCTGGTCAACAAGCCCCCTGAATTATAGACCCCTGAGCCACACCCCATGCCTCGGCCTGCCACCCAGGAGGAAACCGTGCCATTTGAAGCTGCACAAAACCCTCAGAGCGGGAGAAACCTGCACGCCCCCATTGAGGTCACCCCTACCTTTGGCGCCCCACCAGGCTGCAAACAGGGAGGCTGATGCTCAGCTGGAACCCCTCGCTCGACTCTGAAATCAGAGAGCTCCCAAGCGTGGGGGCCTGACCCGTGTTCCTGGATGGCCGTGACACGCACCCAGTGAGAAGTGCTCTAGACTGCGGGCACCAGCGGGGCCCAAATCACCGCCACTGGCCAATTATCATTAGTTTTCTGCCCAGAAATCTCATGAGAACTGGCTGAAAGACCCCCAGCGAACTCGCTCCTGAAGGCTCAGGCGCGCAGGGCTGCTGCCTGGTAGTGGCCCAGGGTGCCGAGTGGTCGTGGCCCGAACCCTGCGAGAAAGTCATCTACCAGTAAGGCATACACAAGACCAAAGCCTCCTGCTACTCAGCCCCCGGTAGTGCCCACCCAGGCACTGGCAAATCAGGACTGCCATGCCCCTAGGCTCTGGCCCTAACCCTCAGTTGGGTTTTCAGTCTTCCATCCCCAGGGCCCTTGCCCTTGAGCCCTCAGACCGGGGACCCCTGATCCACACCCCATGACTCTGCCTGCTACCCAGGATGAAACGGTGCTCTTCAGAGCTGCACAAGATCCTCAGAGTGGGAGAAACCTGCATGCCACCCGAGGCAACGCCGACCATCGGCTCCCCACCAGACCACAAGCACAGAGGCTGACACTCAGCCAGAACACCTACCCCAACTCTGCCCCCGGAAAGCTCTCATGCACGGGGGCCTTCGTGGGAGCCTGGTCCGTGTTCCCAGATGGTCAGGACAAGCACCTGGCAAGAAAGCACTCAAGACTGCGGGTGCCAGCGCGGCCTGAATTGCCACCCAACACCAGATAATTCTCACGAGGTTTCTGCCAAAATCGATATCTGTTTGGGCAGAAAGCTCATCAAAAGTGGCTGGAAAACCCCTGGTGAACTCGCTACCAGCAGCGTGGGTCCACAAGCCCGCCACCTGGCCCTGGCCGGTGGTCTGGTCGCAGCCAGAACCCTGCGAAAAAGCCCTCTACGACCCGGGCGCAGGCGATATCAGTGCCTCCCACTACTCAGCCCCCCGGGGTGTCCAAACCAGCACTGGGGGATCAGACCTGCCATGCCCCTAGGCCCTCACCCTAACACTCATTTGGGTTTTCAACCTTCTGTTCCCAGGGGCCTGTCCCTCGAGTCCTCCAGATAGGGGACACCTGAACCCACCCCATGACTCCACCTGCCACCCAGACAGAAACCATGCCGTTTGAAGCTGCAAACAACCCTCAGAGTGGGAGAAAAGGGCATGCCCCCCATGAGGCCATCCACATTCGGCTCAACACTGGGCCAGAAACACAGAGGTTGATGCCCATTCATACCCCCTGCTTAACTCTGCCCCTGGATAGCTCCCTGCACCAGGGCTCTCGGGGGAGCCACGTGGGCCCGGCTCATGTTCCCGATGGCCATGTCACACACCTAGGGAGAAAGTTCTCTGGACCGCGGATGCCAGTGAGCACCGAATTGCCACCCAATGCCAGCAAATTCTTAGGAGCTTTCTGCACGAATCAATATCAATTTGGGCAGAAAGCTCTTGAGAATTGGCCGGGAAAACCCCGGTGAACTTGCTTCCTGCAGTGCCTGTCTGCAGGGCCTCTGCCTGGGCCTAGCCTGTGATTCCCCAGTGGTCGAGTCCCCAACCCTGCAAGAAAGCCCTCTACGATCCAGGCGCGTGCGAGGCCAACGCCTCCCGCTACGCAGCCCCACGGGACGCCCAGCCGAGCACTGGCAGACCTGGCCTGCCGTGCCCCTCGGCTCTAGCCCTAGTGCTCTCTTAGGTTTTCAGGGTTTCGTCCCCTTGGGCCTGTCCCCCAAGCCCTCCAGAGTGGGGACACAGAGTCATACCCCAGGAGTCTGCCTGCCACTAAGGAGGAAACCACACCCACCGAGAACCCTCAGAACAGAACAAACCCGCATATCTCCCTGAGACCACCCCCACCTCCCGCAGCCCACCCGGCCACAAAACCAAGAGCCTGATGCGCTGCTGCACCCCTGTCCTCAACTCACCCACCCGGGGATCTTGCTTCCGTGTGGGCCCATTGGGCCTGTCATACCCCTAGGCTCTAACAGTAACCCTAGGGTGGGTTCTCAGGCTTCTGTCCCCCATAGAACTAGCCACCAATCCCTCCAGATTGTGGACCCCTGAGCCACGTCCCAGACTCCGCCTGCCACCCAGGAGGGAACTGTGCTGCTTGTGCAAAACCCTCCGAGTGGGAGAAACCTGCATATCCCCCCTGAGGCCCATGCCCACATTTGGCTCCCCACCAGACCACAAACATGCAGACTGGTGCTCATCTGGACCCCCCTCCCTCAGCTCTGGTTGCGGAAAGCTCCCCTGCATGGGGGCCCTCAGGGGAGCCGCATGGGCCCGACCCGTGTTCCCAGATGGCCACGACACACACCGAGTGAGAAAGAGCTCTAGACGGCATGTACCAGCGTGGCCTGAATCATTCCCCAACGGTCGCCAATTCTCACAGCTTTCTGCCCAAATCGATATCAATTTGGGCAGAAAAAAAATATCAGATTTAGCTGGAAAAACCCGGCGAACTTGCATTCGGCAGCACGGGCTGGCAGGGCCACTGCCTGAGCCTGGCCTGGGGTCCCAAGTAGTTGGGGTCCAAACCCTGCAAGAAAGCCCTCTGTGAGGCAGGTGCACGTGATGCCAACCACTCCCGCTACTCCATCCCTGAGGTGCCCGCCCTGGCACTGGCAGATCAGATCTGCGATGCCCCTAGGCCCTTGCCCTCACCCTCGGTTGGGTTTTCAGGCTTCCATCTCCAGGGGCCAGTCACCTGAGACCTCCACATCAGGGTTCCTGGAGCCACACTGCAGGAGTACACCTGCCCCCCACGAGGAAACCCGGCCATTAGGAGCTGTGCGATACCCTCAGAGCGGGAGAAACCTGCATGCCCTCCCCAGTCCACCCCCACCTTTGACTCACCACTGGGCCACAAAAACGGAAGCTGAGTAGCTTTTCAGGCTTCTGTCCCCAGAGACCTGGCCCACAAGCCCTCCAGATTGCGGACCCCTGAGCCACACCCCAGGACTCTGCCTGCCACCCAGGAGGAAACTGTACCGTTTGGAGCCTCCCAAAACCCTCAGAGCAGGAGAAACTTGCATGTCCCCCCAAGGCCACCCCCACCTTCGGCGCCCAGCTGGGTCACAAACATGGAGCCCGATGCTTGGCCAGAACCCCTGCCTCAACTGTGTCCACGGAAAAACCCCCTATGCGGGGGCCCTCGAGGGAGCCTCATGGTCCCGGCCCATGTTTCCAAGATGTCCACTACAAGCACCTAGTGAGAAAGTGCTCTAGACCGTGGGTGCCAGTGTGGCCCGAATTGTCACCCAAAAATAACCAATTCTCACGAGCTCTCTGCCAAATTGATATCGATTTGAACAGAAAGCTTGTGAGAATTGGCTGGAAAACCCCCAGCACACTTGCTGCCGGTCGCTTGGAGCGAGGGCGACCGCCTGGGCCTGGCATGGGGTCTGGAGTAGTGCAGCCCGAACCCCGAGAGAAAGCCATCTATGAGCCAGGTGCACATGTGGCCAACCCCTCCAGCTACTCAGTCCCCTGGTGAGCCCACCCTGGTGCTGGCAGATCAGGCCTGCCATGTCCCCAGGCCCTCACCCTAATGCTCAGTTGGGTTTTCAGGCTTCCATCCCCAGGGGCCTGTCCCCTGAGCCCTCCAGATTATGGATACTGAAGACACACCCCAGAAGACCGCCTGCCACCCGGGAGGACAGCTGTGCCTTTTGGAGCCATGCAGAACCCTCAGACAGGGAGAAACCTGCATTCTAACCTGAGGCCACACCCACCTGTGGCAGCCCCCCTGGCCACAAAACCCGGTGACTGACGCACCGCCTAACCACCATCCTCGATTCACCCTCTAGGGAATCTCACCTTTGTGCCAGCATATCACGCCTGCCATGCCCCTAGGCCCCGACCTTACCATAGCTTGGTTTTTCAGGCTTCTGTCCCCAGAGGCCCCCATGCCCTCCAGATTGAGGACCCCTGAGCCACACCCCAGGACTCCACTGCCACCCAGGATGAAACTGCTGTTCAGAGCTGCCCCAAACCCTCAGAGTGGGAGAAAAGCTGCATGCCCCGCCAAGGCCACCCACATCCATGGCCCCGCCAGGCCACAAACAAGGAGGCTGATGCTCAGCCTTACTCCCTCCCTCAACTCTGCCTGCGGGATACTCCCCTAGTGGGGGCACTCGATGGAGGCACACGGGACCAACCTAGAACTCCCCGTCTGCGGCAAAGCTCTGGGATCTCCCTCCTCCTTCTCAATTTACACTCGCCCAGGCATTCATGGGAAAGGGGGAAGGCGACCTCCTGAATGCTTAAGATCTCTTTCCTCTTCTGCCCTATTTCTCTCCACTTACCTGTGCCATTTGAAGCTGCACAGAACCCTCAGAGCGGGAGGAACCTGCATACCCCACTAAAGAGACACCCCTACCATCGGCAGCCCCCCTGGCCACAAACCCGGATTCTGAGGCACCGCCTGACATATGCCCTCAACTCAGCCCCAAGGGGATCACGCCTCAGCACTGGCATATCTGGTCTACCATGCTCCTAGGCCTTAACCTTATTCCTAATTCGAGTTTTAAGGCTTCCATCCCAAGAGGCCTGACCCCAAGCCCCCAAGATTAGAGACCCCTGAGTGACACCCCAGGACTCTGCCCACCATGCAGGAGGAAATCATGCTGTTAGCAGCTGTGGCGAATCCTCAGAGTGGGAGAAACCGCATGCCCCCCTGAAGCCACCTCCACCTTTGGCAGCGCCCTAGGCACAAACCCAGAGTGTAATGCACCACCTGACCCTGGCCCTCAACTCAGTGCCCCAGACATCCAGCCTCAGCACTGGCAGATCAGGCCAGCCATGCCCCTGTGCTCTTTCCCGAGCCCTAGGTTGTGCTTTCAGTCTTCTGTCCTCTGAGGATCCACACCAAAGCCCCACTGATGGGTTACACCCGAACGATACCAGAATATTTCATGGCCCCCCGAGGCTATCCCACTTTCAGCAACCCCCTGTACACTACCTGGATCCTAACACTCACACTGACCCACGTCCTCAACTCTGCTCCCCAGGTCGCTCCTCTCAGGGTGGCAGATTGAGCCTGACATGACCCTCAGCCCTAACCTAAACTTAGGTGCATTTTCTGTCTTGTGTCCCAGAATACAGGTACCAAAGTCCCACATATGTGGGACCCCTGAGAAATGCCAGAGGACTCTGCCTTCTACCCAGAAGGACACAGTAGAATTGGAACTCTACCAAGGACTCAGTGCAGAAGAAATCTGCCTTTCCCCTCTATGGCCACCCCCATCTTCTGTAGCCCCATGGACACCAACCCGGAGCCTGACTCAGCCTGACCCATGTTCTCCACTCAGTCCCCTTGAGAGCTCTGCACAACATCAGCAGACCAGGCCTGTCATGTTCCTGGGACCTAGCCCTAACCCTAGGTTGGGTTTTCAGGCTTCTGTCCCCAGAGGACTGGCGCCTAAGTCCCACGGATAGGGACACCTGAGCAATATCTGAGATCTCTGCCTGTCATCCAGAAGGAAACCATACCATTTGGAACTCTGCAAAGGATTCTGAGCAGGAGAAATCTGCCATGCTCCACTGAGTTCACCCAGAATCAGCAGCTCCATGGACACAATCCTGAACCTGACACTCACTCTATCCATCACTCTGTACTCAGCCCTCTGGATAGCTTGCCACACCACCGTCAGATTGGGCCTGCCGTGCTCCTAACCCTTAACTGAAACTTAGTTTGTGTTCTGAACATTCCATTCCTAGGGGCCTGGCCCCCTGCCCCAGGGACTGGGGTCACCGTAGCCATACCACAGGACTCAGCAAAACACACAGGAGCAAGGCGTGCCATGTAGACCTCTAGAAATTATTCAAATCAGGAGAAAATGCCTGCCCATCTCAGCCTATCCTAGCAAACCCACACTTTCAGTGGCCTCTAGGCCACAAACCCTGTGCCTGACCTGAACTGGAACACTCACCCTTAATTCCAGCCTCTAGGAACCACACACTCTGTCAGCTGTTTGGGGCTGCAATGCCCCTTGACACTAACTCTATCCCTAGTTTGGGTTCTCAGGTATCCGTCCCTTAAGGGTGGGCTCCAAAGCCCCAGAGTTTGGGGATGCCTGAGCAATACCAGAGGACTCAGCCTCCCACACAGAAGGAAATCTGGACTCCGAAAGTATGTAGGTCAGTAGAAATCTGAAGCCCGATCTGTTTCCATCCCAGTGAACTCCCACTTTCAAGGGCTCATGGATTGAAACCCTGAGCCGGACACTCACCCTAAGCCATGCCCTCAACTCAGCCCTCCAGGACGCTCACCACACGGTGGGCAGTTCAGACCTTCCATGCCCCTAGGTCCTAACCATAACCCTATTTGGGGTTCTGAGAGGTCCGTCTGTAGAGGCCTGGCTCCCGAGCCCCAGGTATTGGGAACCCTTCGGCAAAACCAGAGGACCAGCCTGCCACACAAAAGGAAACTCCCTTCTTGACTCCAGACTGGATTCAGAGCATGAGAAATCTGAATGCACACCTGAGACAATGTCCGTGAACCTGCACTTTCACCCACCCTCTGAACACAATCCCTGAGCTTGACACACAGCCTAAAACTCCATTTTAACTCAGACCTTGTGAAGATCTCCACAGTTCTGGCTGATTGTATCTTCCAGGCTTCAGGGCCTTAACCCAATGTAAGGTCTAGACATGGGTGAAAATACGAACAGATATTTCTCCGATGATGACACACATGTGACCAACAGATACATGCATAAATGTTCCATATCACATGGCTTCTGGGAAATGCAAATCTAAGCCACAGTGAGGTGTCCTATCACATCAGGCAGAATGTCTAAAATTAACAAGACATGAAACCACAAATGTTGGTGAGGATGCAGAGAATGGGGAAGCCTCCCGCACTCCTGGTGGGAATGCATACCGTTACATCCACTCTGGAAAACAGTACGGGGTTTCCTCAAGAAGTTAAAAGTAAAGTTACCCTAAAACACAGCAATTGCACTACAGGGCTTTTACCACAAAAGTAGAGATGTAGTGAAAAGAACTGGCCCCTACACCCCAGTGTTCATTGCAACAATATCCACTATAGCTAAACTATGGAAAGAACCCACATATCTATGGACAGAGGAATGGATAAAGATGTGGTTCATATATGCAATGGAATATTACTCAGCCATCAGAAAGGATGAATACTCATCATCACATCAACCTGGATGGGTCTGGAAGATATTATGCTGAGTACAATATGTCAATGAAAGAAGCACAATTATCATATGGTTTCACTCATATGTGAAGTATCAGAAGCAGGTCAGAGAACCGTAGGAAACGGAAGGGGAAACAGAATGGGAAGTCATGAGAGATGGGGAAAAAACCATGATAGACTACTAACTACAGCAACAAACTGAGGGTTGCTGGGTGGGGTGGGGAGGGTAACTGGGTGATGCACATTAAGTAGGGCACGTGATGCAATGAGAACTTGGTGTTTTACACATCTGATATGCTATTTAACACTACATCTGAAACTAATGATGTATGGTAAGTTGGCTAATTGAATTTAAATTTTTTAAAAAATGAAAGAACTCAAAGAAACTCCTTAAAAATTTGTATGGAATCACAAAAGATACTGAACAACCAACACAATGTTCTGAAGAAAAACAAAGCTGGAGGAGTCACAGTTCCATATTTCAATTATAGTACGAAGCTGCAGTCATCCTAACAGTATGGGACTGGCGCAGAAACACACACAGCGAAAAAGGGAACAGAATCGAAGCTCAGACATAAACCCACCATCACGTGCCCAATTAATCTTCTGCAAAACAGGCAAAAATATTAAAAGGGAAAAGGACGGTCTCTACAACAAATGGCGTTGCGAAAACTGGACAGCTATGCACAAAAGAATGAAATCAGACTGCTTTCTTACACCAGATGGACAAATAAACTCAAAACAGTTTCAAGACCTCAATGTGAGACCTGAAATCATAAAAATCCTACAAGAGGGCACAGACAGTAACTTCTCTGACATGAACCATACATTTTCTAGACACGCCTCCTAAGGCAAAGGAAACAAAAGCAAAAATAAACTAGTGGAACTACATCAATATAAAAACTTACAGCACAGCATAAGAACAATGAAAATGTAATAAATAGAAGACAACCTGCTTAATGGGAGAAGATGTTTGCAAATATTACGTGCAATAAAGTGGTAGTGTCCAAAGTATGTAGAACTGATACAACGCAACACCCAAAAAACAAATAATCCAGTTCAAAAATAGACAGAAGACATGAACAGACATTTCTCCAAAGAAAAAATAAAACCGGCGGCATCATGTTACCTGATTACAAGCTTTACTGCAAAGCTGTGATCACCAAGACAGCATGATACTGGCATAAAAACAGACACATGGACCAGTGGAACAGAGTAGAGAGCCCAGAAATGGACCCTCAACTCTATGGTCAAATAATCTTCGACAAAACAGGAAAAAATATCCAGTGGAAAAAAGACAGTCTCTTCAATAAATGGTGCTGGGAAAACTGGACAGCCATATGTAGAAGAATGAAACTCGACCATTCTCTTACACCGTACACAAAGATAAACTCGAAATGGATAAAAGACCTCAACGTGAGACAGGAATCCATCAGAATCCTCGAGGAGAACATAGGCAGTAACCTCTTTGACATCGGCCACAGCAACTTCTTTCAAGAAATGTCTCCAAAGGCGAAGGAAACAAAAGCGAAAATGAACTTTTGGGACTTCATCAAGATCAAAAGCTTCTGCACAGCAAGAGAAACAGTCAACAAAACAAAGAGGCAACCCATGGAATGGGAGAAGATATTTGCAAATGACAGTACAGACAAAAGGTTGATATCCAGGATCTATAAAGAACTCCTCAAACTCAACACACACAAAACAGACAATCATATTAAAAAATGGGCAGAAGATATGAACAGACACTTCTCCAATGAAGACATACAAATGGCTATCAGACACATGAAAAAATGTTCATCATCACTAGCCATCAGGGAGATTCAAATCAAAACCACATTGAGATACCACCTTACACCAGTGAGAATGGCCAAAATTAGCAAGACAGGAAACAACGTGTGTTGGAGAGGATGTGGAGAAAGGGGAACCCTCTTACACTGTTGGTGGGAATGCAAACTGGTGCAGCCACTTTGGAGAACAGTTTGGAGATTCCTCAAGAAGTTAAAAATAGAGCTTCCCTATGACCCTGCAATTGCACTACTGGGTATTTACCCCAAAGATACAGATGGAGTGAAAAGAAGGGCCATCTGTACCCCAATGTTTATAGCAGCAATGGCCACGGTCACCAAACTGTGGAAAGAACCAAGATGCCCTTCAACGGATGAATGGATAAGGAAGATATTGTCCATATACATTATGGAGTATTATGCCTCCATCAGAAAGGACGAATACCCAACTTTTGTAGCAACATGGACAGGACTGGAAGAGATTATGCTGAGTGAAATAAGTCAAGCAGAGAGAGTCAAGTACCATATGGTTTCACCTGTTTGTGGAGCATAACAAATAACATAGAGGACAAGGGTAGATGGAGAGGAGAAGGGAGTTGAGGGAAATTGGAAGGGGAGGTGAACCATGAGTGACTGTGGACTCTGAAAAACAACCTGAGGGTTTTGAAGGGGTGGGGGTGGGAGGTTGGGGGAACCAGGTGGTGGGTATTAGGGAGGGCACGGATTGCATGGAGCACTGGGTGTGGTGAAAAAACAATGAATACTGTTACGCTGAAAATAAATAAAAAATTTTTAAAAAATGAAATACAGATGGCCAACAGTCACGTGAAAAGATGTTCCCCATCACCCATCAACAGGAAAATCCAAATGAAAACTTCCATGAGATATTACTTCATACTATCAGAATGGCTAACAGCACCAGCACAAGAAAACAGATGTTGGGAGGATGTGGATAAAAGGGAACCCTCTTGCACTGTTGGTGGGAATGCAAGCTGACACAGCCACCGCGGAGAACAGTATGACTGCTCCTCAAAACATTAAATATAGAACTACCTTATGATCCAGCAATCACACTACTGGGTGTTTACCCGAAGAATATGCGAACAATAACCCAAAAGGATACATGCGCCCGTATGTTTCTTGCAACATCATTTACAATATTACAATATGGAAGCAATCCAAGTATTTCGTGATAATTTGATAAATGAGATGATACGTGTATACACACACACACACACACACACACACACACACGCAGTGGAAAATTACTCAGCCATAAAAAAAATGAAATCTTGCCATTTGCAGACACATGGATGGAGCTAGAGAGTACTATCCTAAGTGAAATCCGTCAGTGCGAGAAAGACAAATGCCTTGTGATGTCACTCTTCCATGGAATTTAAGAAACGAACATACATAAATAAAGGAGAAAGAAGATACAAAACAAAATACCGACTCTGTGGTTACCAGAGTGGAAGTGGGTGGAGGGATGAGTGGAATGGATGACGGGGACTCAGAGTACACTTTTCTTGATGACCGCTGAGTAATATATAGAATCACTGAATCACTATATTGTACACCTGAAACTAATATACCACTGTATGTTAACTCTACCTGAATTAAAATGAACAATAAAAAAGTTTTTTCTGTCAGTAAACTATTTGAAAAAGCTTTTGCTATGCAATGTTCCTAAGACTTACTTGAGAGTATTTACTCTACAATAATTATTCACTCTATGCCTGGAATTCAAATTTTACTGAATTCTTATACTTTTCCTGTTAATTGTAGCCCACAGGAGCCATGGTTCCTTTCCATCCGGGATCAGCACCTATGCTTTCAAGAGTGTAAGTAGAGACGGATGTCACTTCACTGTCCAGAAAGCTATTATTGTTTCTGTTTTCGTGTGAGATTGTCATAGAGTATGGGACAGGTTTCGGAGCAGGTTTGTTATACGCCCTGGATCTCTAATTCAGTGGTCATTCCCTGGATCTGTTTGGCTGATAAGTTCCGGTGGATGGACTTGCTTCCAAGCACATACCTGGAAGACAGATGCGGGTGGGCTCGGTGTGGGACAGGAAGAGGACCAAGTACAGACAAAGGTTTGATCGCTCCCGCGGTCTAGGAATGGCCTTGGGAGTGGGTATGGGAGGCAGAAGCCACAGGAAACCACTAAGGTCACCAGCTGAAAGCAGGGAGCCCAGGTCACGGGATCTTGAGATGCAGGGCTGTTCTGAGCTACCTCTGGGCAGGAAGGGAGGAAGGAATGAGAAGGAGAAATTGCCTGCACCTGGCCCGTGCCAGCTTCCCACCACTACTGGTACACATCAGTCTACACAGCTGACCCAGCCTGGGCTCAAGATGGGCTGTCTTGGGTCCCTCAACCCTCAGTGGGCCAGATGGCTTCAGGGCTCAGGGACACACTGAGGGAGGTGGGAAGGAGGGCTGCCCCTCCCAGGTCATCCCCTCCTTAAGCAGGCAGCCCTCCAGGACTGCAAAAAACCCACTGACGGTTTTGAAAGACATGCCATGGATGAACTAAGACATTGAGAAATATAAAACAATGTTCGTTTTTAAGTTCAGAGCTGTCAGCTCATGAAGTGAGAAGATCTTCCCTGAGGGAGACTGAGGGGAGGGCAGGTCACGCTGAAAAGAGAGATGTGGCTTTCTTGATTGGGGACCTGCAGCCCCCTTCCAGGGCAAGGTATTGTCCTCACCTCACAGAGGATCCATGGAAGTGATCCGTCAAGGGACTGACCGAGCTTCCTCTTGAGAAGAGACACTGGCATCAGGTTACGCAGGGCAGAAGCGGAGGGCCAGACGGAGGGAGGGCAATACCCTGGAGGCCATGGGGCAAAAGCAGAGGCTCATGTCCATAAAGATGATGAAAAATAGGAGGCAGCAGCATGGGAGCTGGCACAGTGCTCACAGCGACAGTGACTGGGAGCCTTGTGTGCCAAGTACGGTTGACTTCAGTGGGCTCCACACTAGTCCCGACCACAACCCTAGGAAGTGTGCACCACTCCCGCCCTCCTCTCCCCATGCTGCTGCTAGGAATCACAGTCCCAGACCCTGGTCCATTTTTATGGAAATGAAGGAGTGGCTCCCCCGGCACACCGCCCCTCTGGTGGTGGTCCAGTGCAACCCTTGTGCTCGGCCAGAAACTGCTGTCTACCTGTCTCCACACAACTCAACGGACAGGAGGGTGTCCCTGAGTTCCACAGGATCTTATGAGACACATTAACAGACCCCACTACCCCACCCACCACCAACACCCAGTGGGTCACTCAGGACCTCGGCTATTGTCATGAAGCTCACCATGATCTGTTTCTGTCATTTTCAATGAAAGTTCTGTTCCCGCACAGTGCCATACGTCCTGGTTGCTGACCTGGGCCCATGCCATGAACCCACATGGCACCTTTCTGTTAGAGAAGGCCACCCCTGCACCTCATAGAAAATGTTTCTAAGGAAGCGCAAATCCATCAGGAACACAGTGTGAATGGTGTGGTACACTGCCTGCATGGTAGTCAGTAATTCTAACAAGGGTTGACCGCCCCCCACCATCTCGCAAAATCTTCACTGTATGGAGCTCCTTCTCTACTCTCAGAAAAAAAGACCAGTAAAAAAACCTTTATCCTGAATGCTCCCTTCACCTTCTGATTCAAATCTTATCCAACCACAATGGTATGAAACTAGAAATCAGTCACAAGAAGAAAATGGGGCAGTCAAAAATATGGAGAGATTTAACAACATGCTACTAAACTACCAACAGTCAAAGAAGAAATCATAAGAAACTTTAAAAGTACCTTGAGACACAAAAAAGAACCTACAAAAACTTACGGGATGCAGCAAAATTCATCCTAAGGGGGAAGTTCATAGAAATTCAGTTCCTTATCAACCCACAAGAAAGCTCTCCTATAAACATTATAATTTTACATGAGAAAGAAGTCTAAAAAAAAAAAAAAAAAAACCAGGCAAAGCCCCAAATCAGTAGGAATAAGGAAATAACAAAAAGGAATGTGAAAATAAATACAATGGTGACGAAAAAGACAAAAGATCAATGAAAATAAGAGCTGCCTTTGTTGGAAAGATAAACAAAAACAAAAATAAACAAAAGTAACAAACTTTTAGCTAGACTCACCAAGAAAGAAAGAGGGCTCAAATACAATCAGTACAGAAAGATGACCAATTCCTGTCTCACACCAAAATCCTAGAGAACACAGGCAGCTTTCGTAGGCCGCCCTTAACTTAATGCACAGCCTGTCACACAGCCTGAGCCCCGACCTCCAGTCAGCCACCCACGTCGCTAGCCCCAGAGCCAGCAGATAGGACCTGCAGTGTCCCCAGGCCTTAATCCTAAACCTAGGTTGGGTATTCAGGCATCCATACCCAGAGCCCTCCTCTTAAATCCCTCCAAATGGGGGACACCTGAACCATAAAACAGGATTCCTCCTGTACACCAGAAGGAATCCTTGTTTTTTGCAGCTGAGCATAAACCCCAGAGCAGGAGAAACCTCCATGGCCCCATGAGGCCACCCCCACATTCGGCACACTTCAGAGACACAAACTCCAGCCTGAGCGACCACCTGACACTTACCCCTACATCAGATTCCGGGGAGCTCACCTCAACATCTGCAGATCAGACCGGCCATGCCCTAGGCCCTAACTCAAACCCTAGCTTGGGTTTTCAGACGTCCATCTCCAAACTCCTTGCCCATAAGCCCTTGAGAATGGGGACTCTGGAGCCACACCACAAGACTCTGCCTGCCCTCCAGAAGGAAACTGTGTCCTATGGAGCTGCAAAAAAAAAAACCCAGATTAGGAGAAACCTGCATGGCCCCTGAGGTCACGCCCAAGTTCGGAGGTCACATTGGACACAAACCCATATTGTGACCCTGATCCTGAGCCCCAGTTTCAACTCGGCCCCATGAGTGGCTTGCCACAGAGCCAGCAGGTCAGGCCTGCCATGCCTCTAGGCCCTAATCCCAGCCCTAAGTTGGCTTTCAGGCATCCATACCCATAGGCCTGGTCTCCGATCCTTCCCTATGGGGAACCCCTGAGCCATAAAACGGGACTCCTCCTGTCCCCCAGAAGGATGCCTTGTTATTTGCCCCTGCACAAAACCCCCAGATCGGGAGAAACATCTATGGCCCCACGAGGCCAGCCCCACATCTGGCGGCCCTCATGGATACAAACTCCAGCCGGATCGACCGCCTGACACGCGCTCTAGCTTCAGACCCCAGGGAGCTCGCCTCAGAGTCTGCAGGTCAAGCCTGCCATTTACGGAAGCCGGCGTCGGACCTGATACTCATCCTGGCACGCCGCCCCAACCAACAGTCATCCACCCAGGTAGCTGGCCCCAGAGCCAGCAGATTGGACCTGGCGTGCCCCTCGGACCTAATCCTAATCCTAGCTTGGGCTTTCAGACATCTGTCCCCAGAAGCCTGGTCTAGAATCCCTCCATGTGCGGGACCTCTGAGCCACAAAACACAATTTGTCCTCACCCCCCAGAAGGAAACCTTGCTATTTGGAACTGTGTAAAACCCCCAGAGTAGGAGAAACCTGGATGGCCCCTGAGGCCACACCCACTTTGGAGTCTGACCTAGACACAAACCCGTATTGTGACCCTCAGCCTGAGCCCCCTTTTCAACTCAGTCCCCTGGGGAGTTCACCCAGAGCTTGCAGATCAGGTTTACATGCCCCTAGGCCCTTATCTTAACCCAAGTTTCGGTTTTCAGGCATCCATACCCAGAGCCCTGCTCTCGAATCCCTCCATATGGAGGACGCCCGAGCTAAGGGCTAAGAGAACCATTCCATTCAGAGACACCCATTAAGGAAGCCGACTGAGAAGATGCTTTTAGCCAAGACCAGAAAGACAGGGCCAGCCAATTCACCTGTGAGAAGAGTCACAGAGCCATTCAATTTTTAATTATTTTGATGATAAAACATACATGTCAAGAAATAATGTCTTAAGTGTTGCTTTGGAACATTTTGTTCTTCTCCATAACTATTTGGGTTCCATGCTAAAGTTTACTCACTGTAAAATGCTCTCAGAAAATATCTTATTTAAGCGTGGACATCTTGTGTTAAAGGCAAATAAATTAACCCTAGAAAACCCCTAAACCCTAACCCATGACCCTAAATCCTGACCCCGACCCTGACCCTTGGCTGGGCTCCAAGGGACATTTCCCCAGAGACCTGGCTGGCGCCACAGTCCCAGGGACTGGGGACACCTGAACAACTTCGGAGGACTCCGCCTGCCACCCAGAAGGAAACCATGGCATTTGGAACTCCGGAAATGATTCAAGCAGGAGAAATCTGCATGGCCACCTGAGGCCACCCCCACATTCCGTGGCCCGCTGGACACAGACCACACCCTCAACTCAGCCCTCTGGGAGTCTTGCCACACAGCTGGAAGGCTGAACCTGCCACGATCCTAGGCCCCAATCCTAACCCTAGGTTGGCTTCTTAAAGGACCACACCCAGAGGCCTGGCTCCAGATCCCCAGGGAATGGGGACCCCTGAGCGAAGCACAGACTCATCCTACAACAAAGTCAGAAATCATGCCCTTTGGAACTGCAGAAAGGATTTAGAGCAGGAGAAATCTGAATGACATACTGAACCAATCCCTGCTTATTTATACTTTCATACCAGACTGAACACAGAGCCTCAGCCTGATATTCTCCTTAACTCTAGCCATCCATTCAGATGTCTCTGAAGGTCTCCACACCTAAGCCAATCACACCTTCCATGATCCTGGGACTACCCCAATCTAGCTGAAAACATGAACACACTTTTCTACCAAGAGGACGTAAAAGTGACACAGAGACACACAAAAAAGTGCTCTACAGCAATAGCTATCAGGAAAATACAAATCATAAACCACAGTGAGATACCACCTTACAACAGCTGCCATGGATAAAATTGTCAAGACAGGGAAACAAATGCTGGCAAGGACATGGTGACACTCTTAACACTGCCAGTGGGAATGCACGCTTGTACACCCACTCTGCCACATGCTATTGAGTTTCTTCCAAAACTTAAAAATAGAGCTACCTTACAACCCAGCAATTGCACTACTAGGTATTTAACCCAAGATACAGATTGTGGGGCATCTGGGTGGCTCAGTGGGTCAAGCCTCTGCTTTCGGCTCAGGTCATGATCTCAGGGTCCTGGGATCAAGCCCCACGTCAGGCTGTCTGCTCAGCAGGAAGCCTGCTTCCCCACCCCACCCCCCGCCTGGCTCTCTGCCTGCTTGTGATCTCTCTCTCTCTCTCTGTCAAATAAATAAGAAAAAATCTTAAAGAAAATACCGATTGAGTGATAAATAGTGGCATCTGCCCCTCAGTGTTCATTATAGCATTATCCACTCTAGCCAAACTATGAAAAGAGCCCAGATGTCCATGGACAGATGAACGGATAAAGAAGATGTGGTTCATATCTACAACGGAATATTATTCAGCCATCAGAGAGGATGGAGACTAACCATCACATCCACCTGGATGGAACTGGTGGGTATTCCACTTTGCGAAATAAGGCTATCAGAGAAAGACAATTGGCACAAGGGTTCACCCATGTGTGAAATAGAAGAAACACCACAGAGGATAAGAGGGGAAGGGAGGGAAAACTGATAGAGAAGTCATCAGCGAGGGAGAAAAACCACGAGAGACTCTTCATTACAGAAACGAACTGAGGGTTGCCGGAGGGGAGGTCGATGGGGGATGGGGTAACTGGGTGGTGGGCATTAAAGAGGGCACGTGATGCAATGAGCACTGTGCGGTATACACATCTGATCTATTATTGAACACTGCATCTGAAACTAATGATGTACTGTAAGTTGGCTCATTGAATTAAGTTAAACAAAAAGAACTCACGCAAACAGTCCTAAACATTTGTATGGAACCACCAAAGATACTGAACAGCCAATGCGATGTTGAGAAGAAAAACAAGGCTGGAGGAGTCACAATTCAGATTTCAAGTTATACTACGAAGCTGCGGTCATCCTAACAGTATGGCACTGACACAAAAATACGCACAGCGACCAAGGGAACACGATAGAAGCTCAGATATAAACCCGCAAGTGTGTGGCCTATTAGTCTTCCACAAAGCAGGCAAGAATATCGGAACGGAAGGAACACTCTCTGCAGTGTTGGGAAAACAGGACGGCTACGCACAGGAGAATGCAATTACTCTGCTTCCTTATGCCATACAGACACATAAGCTCAAAACAGTTTCAGGACCTCAATGGGAAGCCTGAAACCATAAAAATCCTACAAGAGGGCACAGACCATAATTTCTTGACATGGACCAAAGCAACATTTTTCTAGACTCTCTCCTGAGGCAAAGGAAATACAAGCAAAAATAAACAACTGGGACTGTAACACAATAAAGTTTCCACACAGCAGAAGAACCAGGAAGAAGTAATAATAATAAGACAACCTACTGAAAGGGAGAAAATATTTGCAAATATCCTACGCAGACGCTTAACTGTCTGAGCCACCCAGGCGCCCATCGTCTGTTATTCTTGTAGCTAATTCAGGGTATCCAAAATTTGGTAGTGTCAAATATGTCAAAATATGTGTCAAAATATGTGGAGTGGATCCAACTTAACACCCAAAAGCCAAATAATCCATTTAAAAATCGTCCAAAGACATGAACAGACATTTCTCCAAAGAAGAGACACAGACGGCCAGCGGTCCCATGAGAAGAATTTCACCCTCACCCGAGCTCAGGAAGGTGCAAACCAGAAATCCGATGAGACATGACCACGCACTGCCAGAACGGCTCCCACCCACGGCACAGAGAACAACAGGGGCTGGGAGGATGTGCGGAAAGGGGACCCTCATGCACTGCTGGTGGAAAGCAACCTGCTGCAGCCACCCTGGGAAACAGTATGGAAGGTCCTCAAGGCGTTAAACGCAGAGCTGTCTTGGGATCCAGCAACCACACTACTGGGCGTTTACCCAAAGCAGATGAAAACAGTAACTCAAAAGCATACATGCACCCCTGTGTTGCTTGCAGCGTTATTTACAAGATCACAATACGGAAGCAACCCAGGTGTCTGTGGATAAAGTGCTAAAAGAGATGACAGATGTGTACACACACACACACACACACACACACACACAGTGGAATATTATTCAGCTGTAAAAAGAGTGAAATCTTGCCATTTACAGCCACATGGATGGATGTAGAGAGGATTATCCTGAGTGAAATCAGTCAGAGAAAGACAATACCATAGGACGTCACTCTTGTGTAGAATTGAAGAAACAAACATACATAAATAAAGGAGAAAAAAGAGACAAACCGAAATACAGATTCTTAACAAGAGAGAACAAACCGATGGTTACCAATGGGCAGTTGGCTGGAGGGATGGGTGAAACAGATGAAGGGGACTGAGACTACCCGTTTCTTGATGAGCACTGAGTGATACAGAGAATTACTGACTCTCGCTATTGTACACCTGAAACTCATACAGCAGTGTATGTCAACTCAACTGGAATTAAAATAAACAATAAGAAAGATTTTTCTTCCAGTAACCTATTTGAAAAAGCTTTGGTACACAACATCCTCATGTCCCACTTGGGAGTATTTCCTTGACAATATCCATTCATTCTATGCCTGGAATTCAAATTTCACTGAATTCTTCTATTTTCCCGGTTAATCCTAGCCCACAGGAGCCACGGCCCCTTTCCATCCAGGATCAGCACCTATACATTCAAGAGAGTGTAAGTAGAGATAGAAGCCACGTCACGATCCAGAAAGCTATTACTGTTTCTGTTTTAGGACGAGATGGTCACAGAGTGAGGGACAGGTTTCAGAGCAGGTTTGTTCTCTATCCCGGGTCGATAATTCAGTGGTCACTCCTTGGATCCATTTGGCAAATAGGTTCCCTGTGGACGATCTTGCTTCCAAGCACATCCATTGGAGACACAAAGGTGGGTGGGCTCAGTGCAGGACAGGAAGCAGGTCAAGTACAGACAAGGGTACAATCCCTCCCCTGATCCAGGAACTGCCATGGGTGCGGGTTTGGGAGACAGAAGCAACGGGAAGCCACCGAGCTCAGCAGCTGAAGGCGGGACGCACAGGTCAAGGAATCTCGAGATGCGGGGCATGGAGGCTGCGCTGAGCTACCTCTGGGAGGGGGGAGGGAAGACATGAGAAAAAGAACCTGCCTGAGCCTGGCTCATGCCCGCGGCTCACTGCTCCCGGCACACATCAGTCTACACAGCTGACACAGCCCGGGCTCAGGATGGGCTGGCTCGCGTCCCTCAGCACTCGGTGGGACAGCTGGCTCCAGGGCTCAGGGACGTGCCGAGGGAGGTGGCAGGGAAGGCTGCCCCTCCCAGGTCATCGCCTCTTTGAGCAGAAAGCCCTGCGGGACTGCTGAAACCCCACTGAGAGGTTCAAAAGACACACCATGGATTCACTAAGGCATGGAGAAACAGAAAACCATAGTATTATTAAGGTCAGAGCCATCAGCTCAGGACTTGGGGACAGATTCCCTGAGGAGGACTGAGGGGAAGGCAGGCCATCAAGAAAAGGAAGACGTGGCTCTCCTGATTGGGGAGTTGCAGCCCCCTTCCAGGGCAGAGCATTGTCCTCACCTCACAGGACCGATGGAAGTGTTCCATCAGGGGACTGACAAGTGCTGCCTCTCCAGAAAACTACCCTGGCATCGGGTCGCACAAGGCAGAGGATGAGAGCCTCACAGAGGCAGACAATACCCCGGGGGAGCCATGGGGCAGGAGCAGAGATTCATGGCCATGAATACGATGAAAAGTAGGAGGCAGCTGAAACCCTAACCCTAACCCTTGACCCTTAACACTAACCCTAACAGTAAACCTAATACTAACCCTAAGCTCTAACCCTAACCCTCACCCACAACAAATCACCGTATCAGAGCTGCCATGTCCCTCGGCCTTAACACTAACCCTAGGTTGGGTGTAGAGACTTCCATGCCCAAAGGACTGGGCCCTGAGACCGCCAGACTGCGGACGCCTGAGACTCTGTCCACCACTCCTCCGGCCACCAGGGCGTTATGGTGCCATCTGGAGCTGCGCAGAAACCTCAGAGTGGGAGAAACCTGCGTATCCCCAGAGACAAGCCCGAGCATCTTAGTCCATCCTGAACACAAACCCAGACTCAGATGCGTCGCCTACTACCTGCTCTCAACGCAGCCAAACAGGAAGCCCGCCTCAGCACTGGCAGATCGGGCCTGCCATGCCCCGAAACCCTAACCCTAACCCGAGTTGGGGTTTTCAGCCTTCCATCCCAGGACGCCTAGCCCCGCTAGCCTCCCGGATTTAGGACCCCTGAGCGACACTGCAGGACTCCAACCATCAAGCAGGGTGAAACCTTGCAGTTTGGAGCTGCACCAAACCCTAGAGGGGGAGAAAACTTCAAGCCACCCTAAGCCATCCCCACCATCAGCGGCCCCCCCGCCACAGAGCCGGATTCTGCCGAGCTGTCGGATGCATGTCCTCAACTCAGCCCTGAGGGGAGCCCATCTCAGCACTGGCAGATCGGGTCTGCCATGTCCCTAGGCCCTAACCCTAACCCTAGGTGGGGTGTACAGGCTTCTGTGCAAAGAGGCCTGTACCCCAAGCCCAACAGACAGAGGACGCCTGAGACTCCTGCTGGCACTTTGTAAGCCGCCTAGGGAAAAATGGTACCATTTGGAGCTGTACAGAAACCTCAGAGCAAGAGAAACCGGCATGCCTCCCGAGGTCCCCACCAGGAGCTGTGCACCACCCCGCAAGAATTCAAACCCAGACTCCAGCCCCCGCCTGACACGTGACCTCCAATCAGGCAACTGGGACAGATTGGGACTGTCATGCCCCTAGGCCTAAACCCTACCCCTAGATTTGGTTTTCGGGTTTCCATCCCAAGAGGCCTGGCCCCCACACCCACCAGGTTAAGGACCACTGAGGGACCCAACAGCCCACGGCCTGCCACGCAAGTGGGATCCTTGTGCTTCGGAGCTGCGAGAAGCCCTCGAGGGGGAGAGACCGGCATGCCCCCCTAATGAGAGCCCCACCACTGACACCTCCCCACCAACCATAAAGCCAGAATCACCACACTGCCAGATTCATGACATCATCAAAGCCCTGAGGGGAGCCCGCCTCAGCGATTAAAGATCCAGCCTGCCTTGCCCCTAGGCCCTAATCCTAGCCCAAGTTTGGGTTTCCAGGGATCCACAGCCAGAGCCCTGCTCTCGAATCCCTCCATGTGGAGGACCCCGGGGCCATAAAGCAGGACTCCTCCTCGGCCCCAGAATGAAACGTAGCTACTTGGAGCTCTTCAAATCATCCAGAGGGGGAGAACACTCCCTGGTTAAGGTGCCCCTTTCATTTGGCGGTCCTCATGGACACAAACTTCAGCCAGAGCAACCGCCTGATCCTAACCCTAACTTTAGATCCTGGGAATCTCGCCTCAGTGTCTGCAGATCAGGCCTGCCATACCCTGGGCCTTAACTTTAACCCTAGCTTGGGATTTCAGACTTCCGTGCCCAGAATCCTGGCCCTTAAGCCTTCCAGATTGTGGACTCCAGAGCCACACCACAGGATTCTGCCTGCCCTCAAGAAGGAAATCGTGCCCTATGGAGCTGAAAAGCACCCCAGATTAGGAGAAACCTGCACGGCTCCCGAGGACACCCCACTTTCCTAGGCCATGCTGATCACTAATGCACAGTCTGACAAAGGCTGAGCCCTGATCTCAAGTCAGCCACCCTGACCTCAGAGCCAGCAGATTGGACCAGCCATGCCCCTGGTCCTTCATCCCAACAGTCTTGGGCTTTCAGGCATCTGTCCCCAAAAGCCTAGTCATGAATCCCTGCACATGTGGGACCGCTGAGTCACCAAACAGAACTGGTCTGACCCCGTGAAAGGAAACCTTGCTCTTTGGAGCTGCGTAAAACCCTCTGAGGAGGAGAAACCTGCGTGACCCCGGAGGCCATCGGGACGTGCGGCAGCTGCCCTGGACACACACCCTCCCTGGGACCCTGAGCTTGGGCCCGTTTTCAACTCAGTGCCCTGGGTAGCTCGCCCGTGAGGGAGCAGATCAGACCTGTCATGCCGCTAGGACCGAAACGAAGCCCTAAGCTGGGTTTAGAGGCACCCATCCCCAGAGCTACGCTCTCGAAATACTCCATCTGGAGGACCCCGGAGCCATGATAAAGGACTCCTCTCGTCCCCCAGAAGGAAACATTGCTATCTGGAGCTGCGCAAACCTCCCCGAGCAGGAAAAACATCCACGGCCCCATGAAGCCACCCATACATTCGGCAGAACTCATGGACACAAACTCCAGCCTGAGCGACGGCCTGACATGGACCCGAACTTCAGATCTCAGGGAGCTCACCTCAGCGTCTGCAGACGTGGCCTGCCATGCCCTAGGCCCTAACTCGAACCTGAGCTGGTCCTTTCAGACTTCCATCCCCAGTGTCCTGGCCCACAACACCTCCAGACTGGGGATTCCAAAGCCACACCACCAGACTCTGCCTGCCCTCCAGAAAGAAAGGTGCACGAGCCCCTAAACACGCTCCCACCATCGGGAGGGCCCCGGATAGGACGCCGGCTTCTGCCGCAGCGCCGGATGCATGCCCTCCACTCCGCCCTGAGGGAGCCCGATCAACACCAGCACATCGGAGCTGCCACGCCCCTAGGCCTTAACCCTAACCCGAGGTTGGGTGTACAAGCTTCCGGACCCAGAGGCCTAACCCCCAAATCCGCCAGATTGGGGACGCCGGAGACTCACTCGGACAGTCTGCCGGCTGCCTATGGTGTTCTGGTGCCATTTGGAGCTACTCAGACCTCACGGTGGGAGAAAACTTCATGCACCCCAAGGCAAGCCCCAGCATCTGAGCCCCTCCTGAACACAAACCCAGATTCACACGAGCCACCTATCACCCGCCTCCACTTAGCCCTCCAGGGAGCCCGCCTCAGCACTGGCAGATCGGGCCTGCCCTGGCCCTAGGCGTTAACCCTAACCCCAGCTTGGATTTTCAGGCTTCCATCCCAAGAGGCCTGGCCCCCACGCTCCCCGGATTAAGGACTTCTGAGCGACACCACAGGACACCGCCTGTCACAGGAGTGGAAACCTTGTGGTTTGGAGCTGCGCCGAAACCTCAGACGGGGAGAAACCTGCAAGCACCCCTAATGCCACCCCCACCATGAGTCACCCCCATGGCCATAAAACCGGATTCTGCTGCGACGCCAGATCTATGCGCTCACCTCGGCCCTTAGGGGAGCCCGCATCAGCACCGGCACGTCGGACTTTCCATGCCCTTAGGCCCTAACCCTAACCCTAGGTGGGGTGTACAGGCTTTCATGCCCAGAGGCCTGTCCCCCAAGCCCGCCAGATTGTGCATCTCCGAGACACACGCTGGTATAGATTAAGGATGCCTCAGTTACTCCCCGGACTGCACCCGCCACACAGGGGGAAGCCATGCCATTTGGAGCTCTGCAGAACCCTCAGGGAGGGAGAAACCTGCACGCAACCCTGAGGTCACCCCCAGCTTCTGGGTCATCCCTAGACACAAACTCGGAGGCTCATGTACCACCTGATACCCACCCTGATGTCAGCCCACCGGGGAGCCCACCTCAGCACCAGCAGATTGAGCATGCCATGCCCCTAGGCCCTTACCATAACTCCAGTTTCTGATTTCAGGCTTCCATCCCAAGACGCCTGGCCCCCAAACTCCCCAGATTCAGGGCCCCTTTGTTACAAACCAGAAACCTGACCGTCATGCAGGGGGAAGCCATGCCATTTGGAGCTCCACAGTTCCCTCAGAGAGGGAGAAACCAGCGCATACCCCTCTAAAGCCATCCCCACTATCAGCCGTCCCTCTGGCCAGAAACCCTGACTCTTCTGCATTGCAAGACGCATTACCTCAACTCAATCCCAAGGGTATCCCACCTCTGTGTTGGCAGATCAGGCCTGCCATGCCCCAAGGCCATTATCCTGACCCTATGATGCATTTTCAGCCTTCCTTCCCCAGGGGCCTGTCCCCGAAGCCCTCTAGATTGGGAACCTTGGGGCCAGAGTGTAGGAGTCCACCTGCCACCCAGCAGGAAACTAGTTCACTTGGAGCTGTGCGGAACCCTCAGAGCCAGAGAAACCTGCATGCCCCCAGGAGGACTCCCCCACGTTCTGCAGCCCCCTGGCTACCCAGAGCCTGATGCGCCACCCGACCCCCGTCTTCAACTCAGCTCCTTGGAGAACTCACCTCAGCACCAGCAGTTCGGGCCCGCCACAACACTAGCTCAGTTCTCCTCAGGGTCCCCTGTCAGCTCTAGGCAGACCTCAACTCCCCTGTCTGCGGCAAAGCTCTGGGATCCCCCCTCCTTCTTCTCAATTTACACTGGCCCAGGCGTTCATGAGAAAGGGAAAGGCTACCTCCTGAATGCTTCATACCTCCTTTCCTCTTCTGCCCTATTTCTCTCCACTTACCTTTGTACCTGGGCAAACTGAAAGGAACATATCAGTGGTACACGGACATGCTCTGAGATCTAAATCTTTCATGGCAGCTTTCGGAGGGCTCCTTATGCAATAGGAAACTAGTGTATCCTGCCCCAGAGTGTTTCAAAATGATCAGCTACAGAACAGGAGAGCAAAAGTCATTCCAGGTTTACCTCACTCCTCATGAAGTAGAACATGGTCTTCTTCTTTTCTTCATTGGCTTCCATTCCAATTCGTTTCCATGCAGTGTTCATTCCTCTCCTTCAGGGGTAGGATTTTGTGATTCCTCACCTGCATAGAACACCCAGAGCTCATCACAACAAGTGCCCTCCCTAATAGCTGTCACCCATTGAACCCTTCCCCTCCACACCCCTGCCCTCTAGCAACCCTCGGTTTGTGTTCTAAGGTTGAATTTGTTTCCTCATTAACCTATCTTTCTCCCCTCACTATGTTCATCTGTTTTCTTTCTGAAATTCCATAGAAGTCAAGTTATAAGATATTGGTCTTTTCTTACTGATTTTGCTTCACTAAATCCACTGTAGATCCATCCACATCCTTGCAGATGGTAAGATTTCATCCTTTTTGAACCTGGCTACTATTCCATTAAGAAGATGTGGGAGAATCAATATATATGCATACACACACACACACACACACACACACACACGTAATCACTCATCAGTGAATGGACATTGGGACTCCCTACACTCTTTTCCTATGGTTGATAATGCTCCTGTAAATATCACGGTGCTTGTACCCCACTGAATGTGCATTTTTGTGCCCTTTAGGCAAATACCTAGGAGGGCAATTGCTGGATCCTAGGGTTGTTCAGTTCTTAGCTTTTGGAGGACACACCATGTCCTTTTCCAGAGTGGCTACAACAACCCGCATGCCAAACAACAGTGTAGGAGGGTTCCATTTTTGTTTTTTTTTTAAAGATTTTATTTATTTATTTGACAGACAGAGATCAGAAGTAGGCAGAGAGGCAGGCAGAGAGAGAGGGTGAAGCAGGCTCCCCGATGAGCAAAGAGCCCAATGTGGGGTTCCATCCCAGGACCCTGGGATCATGCCCTGAGCTGAAGGCTGCGGCTTTACCCACTGAGCCACCCAGGCACAACCCCAGTGTTCCACTTTCAGCAGAACATTCCCTGCCAGCAATTTCCTAAGGAGGAAATGGAAAACCTGTGGGATCACCTGACTTACCGAGCATCAGGCCAAGAGCCACAGAAATTCACTCCAGGGTTCTTGACACCAAGTCCCTTGAAGCCACCAGAATGCCTCTATCCAGGGAATTTCCCAAAGACTCTCCTTCTGACTTCACCACCCATGAAACTGCAGAGAAAATACGGCATGTCCAACTATATATAGCTGTTTGAGTGAACCTAGGAAGACAAGCATCCCTTTTGAATTGTCCAAGTCTCCTTGGAATCATTTTGAATTTTCCCTCGGCCCTCACTGGAACTCTTTGGATGGAAAGAGGAATCCATTAGGATAAAGGAGAAGCCATCATCCAAGTCTCTGAGCACAAACAGCCGCCTAAGTCTAGATGCTGACCATCCCACCACAGCCTAGGCCCAATGGAATAAACACTGTTAGATGAAGGAATACTTTCTATGTTCAAAACCCACACCAATTCAATCTCATCTTCCTTTCGAATCCAAGGGATTTCCTAGGAAAGCGATGTTCCAAATACCTTTGTAAGCCAGAAATAAACAGAGAAAAGAACATCCCTGCCAGGTGCTCCCTGCAGAGAAACTCAGGAACTCTGGCACCCACACTAGATTGCTTACAGCTGGTTCACTGTGAATTTGTGGCTCCACTGGAGACGAGGAAAAGCCCAGGAGGTTTGGGTGAAAGTAAAGTTTTACCTCCCATCCTGGCATGGATGTGACATTGTGCCCCACGGGCCTGCTGTTTTCTCTGAATGCTGTCGTCCTGGGACAAGCTGCATGACTGACTCAGACACTGATTTGCGTGGAGCGTGAAGAAGGGTCTTCAGGTGCGGAGAAGCAGGCGCCTCCCACCTAACGCCTGCACACCTGCTCCGATTCCTGGGAGAAGGAGAGACACATGCTTGTTTCTTAAGTGGAAATTAACTTCCTTCTAAAGCCGACCAATGCCCCTGTCCTTTTTAGAGAAACAAACATACTCTTCCAAACAAACACTCGACTCCTCGGTTCCAAGTGCACCGTGAGTCGGGTTTGGTTCCCCCCGGCTCCAGAGCCCAACTGGGCGGACCCTCCGGAACCACTCTGACAGCAGATGGCCAGCAAACCTGGGGAAAGGGGCACAGTGCTGTGTGGGGGCTCGGCTCCAGGGTCTCTTATGCCCACTCTTGAACCTGGGGAATCAGAGACTATACAGCTCAGCACTCCGTCCTGGAGAAACAAGCTGCAGTGCCTCACGATCCAGGGTCTCTCACCCGGCACCTCCCCACGGCCCCCAGAGCCAGCAGGCTGCACGGACTCCTCTTCCAGGGTGTTTCCCAGGGCAGCTCGCCACTGCCTCCAGTGGTGACGAGCAGCATCGCCACGTCTTCCGGGGTCTCTGGCGCCACGGCTCACCGCTCCCTCCAGTGGCGTGAACTGGCACTGCGGGGCTTTCCACAGACTCCTAACCCTCCACAGGTCTGAAGCCACACGGGCACGGTCCCTCCAGATCGGGGACCTCTGGGCCACACCCCAGGAACCCACCTGCCACCCAGGAGGAAACTGTACCTTTTGAAGCTGCGCAGAGCCCTCAGAATGGAAAAAACCCACATGCGTCCCTGGGGACACCCCCAAATTCGACGGTCCCCACAGTCACAAACTCACACCCTGATGTGCTTCCTGACCCCCACGTTCGACTCAGCAACTGGGGATCCAGCCTCAGCGCCGGCAGATCGGGCCTGGATCCCCCTAAGCCCTAACCCAAACGCTAGGTTGTGTTTTCAGGCTTCCACGCCCAGAGTCCTGGCCAACAATCCCTCCAGATTGGGACCCCCTGAGCCACACCCGAGGACTCCGCCTGCCATCCAGGAGGAAACCCTTCGGTTCAGAGCTGCCCAGAACCCTCAGAGCGCGAGAGACCCACATGCATTCCTGAGGCCACTATTACCGCAGATGGCTCACACGACATCAAAACCCAGACCCTGACGTGCTGCTTGGCCCCCATTCTCAACTCAGCCCATCAGGGAACCCGCCTCAGCACTGGCGGATTGGGTCTACCATGCCCCTAGGCCCTAAACCTAACCCTATGTTGGCTTTTCCAGCTTCCATTCCCAGACAACTGGCCCCCAAGCCCTCCAGGCTGGGGACACTGAGCCCCACCCCAGGACTCTGGCTGCCACCCAGGAGGAACCCGTGCCCATCGGAGCTGAGCAAAAACCCTCAGAGCAGGAGAAACGTGCATGCCCCCCCTAAAGCCACCCCAACCACCAGCGGCCCCCGGCCATAGAGCCGGATTCTGCCACAGTGCCGGACAGATGCCCTCCACTCAGCCCCAAGGGGAGCCGGCCTCAGCGCCAGCAGATCACGCAGAATATGACCCTAGGTGCTGTACCTAACCCTGAGCTGGGTTTTCAGATGTCTTTCCCCGGGGCCCTGTACCTCGAGCACTGCGAGAACGCCCTCGACGGGTCGTGCATGCTCGGGGACAAGGCCTCCTGCCTCTCACCCTCTAGTGCTCCCACCCCAGTGCTGGCGGTTCGGCCACGCTGTGCCCCTAGGCGCTGCACCTAACCCTCAGTTGTGTTTTCAGTGTTCCTTCCCCAGGGGCCCGTCCCCCGAGCCCTCCAACTGGGGAACCCTGAGTCACACCCCATGAGTCCACCCGCCACCCAGGGGGAAGCGGGGCCTTTCAGAGCTGCGGAAAACGCTCAGAGCGAGAGAAATCTTCATGCCCCCACTGAGGCCATCCCCAACATTTGGCGCCACACCAGGCCAAAAAGTCGGAGACTGACGCCCAGCCACGAGCCCTCCCTCAACTCTGCTCCCGGAAAGCTCCCCTGCCCAGGAGCCCTCGGGTGGGCAGCGTAGTCACGGCCGGTTTTCCGGATGGCAGCGACACGCACCGAGCAAGAAATCAGTCTAGTCCACGGGTGATAGTGCGTTCCAAATCACCACCCAATGCCGGCCAATTCTCACGAGCTTTCCGCCCAAACTGATATCGATTTGGGCGGAACACTCATGAGAATTGGCCAGAAAACCCCCAGCGAACTCGCTTCCTGTGACACATGTCTGCAGGGCCTCCGTCTGGGCCTGGCCTGGGATCCCAAGTTGTCGTAGCTCAGACCCTGTGAGAAAGCCCTCAGTGAGTCAAGGTCACGTGAGACCAACTCCTCCTGCCACTCAGCCTCCTGGGGTACCCTCCCTGGTGCCGGCAGATGGAGCCTGCCATCCCCCTAGGCCTGGGCCCTAACCCTCCCTTGGTTTTTTAGTCTTCCTTCCCCAGGGTCCTGTCCCTCAAGCCCTCCACTGGGGGAACCCTGAAACACACCCCATGAGTCCCCCTGCCACCTAAGAGGAAACCCTGCCATTCAGAGCTGCAGAAAACCCTCAGAGGGGGAGACACCTGCAAACCCCCCCCAGGCCGTCCCCCACCAGCAGAGCCACACTGAGCAGAAATCTGGGAGACTGACTCAAGCCCGAACCCCTTCCTCAACTCTGCCCCCGGAAAGCTCCCCTGTGTGGGGCCTTCAACAGAGCCACGTGGTCACGGCCCATTTCCCAGGGTATCGACACGCACCGAGCCAGAAAGGGCTCTAGACCACAGGTGACAGTGTGGCCTGAATCGCCGCCCAACGCCAGCCAATTCTCACGCCAGCCAATTCTCAATTTGGGCAGAAAGCTCGAGAGAATTGGCCGGAAAATCCCCAGGGAACTCGCCAACTGCAGCACCTGGCCTGGCCCAGGGACCCAAATGGTTGCGGCCCGAACCCTGCGAGAACGCCCTCCACGAGTCACCCACACGCGATGCCAAGGCTTCCTGCTTCTCACCCTCTAGTGTCCCCGCCCCAGCGCTGGTGGTTCAGGCCTGTTATTTCCCTCGGCACTGGATCGAACCCCCAGTTGTGTTTTCAGTGTTCCTTCCCCAGGGGCCTGTCCCTTGAGCTCTCCAACCGGGGAACCCTGAGTCACACCCCATGAGTCCCCCTGCCACCCAGGAGCAAACCATGCCTTTCGGAGCTGCGGAAAACCCTCAGACGAGAGAAACCTTCACGGCCCCTGAAGGGGCGGAGGGTAGGGGAACGGGGTGGCTGGTGTTGGGCATGGGGAGGGTGTTGCTGTGGCGAGCACTGTGCTGTGTAAAACAGAAGAATCTCAAACCGGGACCCCTGAAACAAATAACACATTATATGATCATAATTAAAAAGTGAAAGAAAAACATTTAGAATACAAATGCAAACTAAGTAAAGGTAAATAAGTAGATAATCTCACTGATAGAACACAAGCAAGCAACAAAGCAAGCAAGCAAACAAGCGACTAAGTGACCTCGAGTCACCACACTCCAATTTCAAGGTAGATTACAAAGCCATGGTCATCAAAACAGTATGGGACTGGCATAAAAGCAGACACACAGGTCCATGGACCACAACACAAAGCTCGGAAACTGATTATCATAGTACTTTTGGCACACTTTATTCATTCATATATTAAAGGGATATTTCAACTTAGCACTGATAGAATTATTAACTCTGAATAGGAATTAATAATATTTTTGTCCCATTCCAATGTTTGCTTCCAATAAATGCATTCTTAAACATGCTGTGTTAGGGCCAGTTTAATGTTAAAACCTGTTTAACCATTAGGGCCTGCTTAGCCAGAGCAACTCCACATTGCCGAGGTAGCCGTATTGTTGTTTACATCCACGGGCTTCATTCCGGGAATAAACGCCCCCGTAGTTCCTGGTATGGTTCCAGGTATGATTCCAGGAGTAAACGCCTTAGCAATAGAAGCCACGTACCTTGGGTCTGCGGTTATGCCCTGTAAGACCAGCCCGTGATATCGGGAGGGGGTCGCTCTCTCCGGAGGCGGCCCTGGCCAGTCAGTCTGACTTCTAATGCTTGGCACAGAATAAGGCTTTGCATAACTTTCACTTTGTCTCAGTCTCGTTCCTTTGATAACGGATCCCAACAGCTGTTTTAGATAAATATATATTATAAAAGGACTGTTTAGAATCCACACTTTTAGGAAAAATAAAATTCACTTTAAGAACCCTACCACAGCAAAGGAAACATAGATACTCATCATTAAACTGAGAACATCACAAAAGGAGACAATCAGACACAACCTGGTGTCTGACTGTGGAACAGAATACTACTCACATGGTTCTGCCCAAATGTTCAACCTGGTGAAAGCTATAGATCTAGCTACTCATTTACAAAAACACCGATGTCAGAAAAAAGTCCTAACGACGAGTATGAAGATGTCACCAATGAAGCCCACAATGCATATATTCTGATAGGAAAAATATTTTCCCAACAAATAAACTGTAAGAGCGGAAGGAAGGAAGGGAAAGAAGGAAGAGAAAGAAAGAGAGAGAGAGAGAGAGAGAGGAAGGGAAGGAAAGGAAAGAAAACACTCCTTCCAAAAGAGAGATACGCTCCCATGTTTGTGGCGGCATTATTCACAGTAACCGGACATGGAAACATCGACCTTGGGAGCCTTATGCTAAGTAACTCAGACACAGAAAGACACACACCAGAAGCTCTCAAGGGCATTCCACATGGAAAAAAAATACGGAACGCATCGATAATGAGAACGGATGGGTGGTTGCCAGATGCGGGGTGGTGGGGGCAAACAGGTGAAGGTAGTCAAAGGTGCCATGTTTGAGTGATAAAATCCCCAAGTCATGGAATGTTCTGTAGCATGGAGATGAAAGCTAACCCTGCAGGATGGGGTACGGTCTCCCCCACTAGAAAGTACAGTGTTCCTAGGAAACCTTTCACAACAGAAATGGTGTAAACGCAAAAAGGAATGACCATTCACTTCTACAGAAAAGTGAGTGAGCGTGCTCAGACACCAAAAGTGCCTTCTCTTTGGCTCTTCCCGGGCCTCAGGACACAACATCCTACCGATGCCTAAACTAACTGGAGAGAAAGCACAGCAGATGCTCACAGACACAATTCAAAGTGCCAGGAGTGGGACGTGGAGAGCAGGTGCCCAGGAAGGAGCCGGTTGGGGTGCATGCCGCCTCTGTTGGGGTTCCTCACCAAACAGATGCTAAACGCAATGCCCACTTTTTGACTTTTTTTGTAAGAGAGAAATCCTCTTTAGGTTTCTTCCTGAAACTGGAGCTGAGTAATAATGTAGGTCTTTCCAAAAAGCCGAGTGTCTTACCATGAACATTGAGAAAAGTGGGGGAGACTTGTACTTGGAAGTTGCTGAGGGGGTAGAAGTTCAGGGTTCTCCCGGACACAAACATCAGCAGGTCCACCGTGAGCGGCACCTTCCTCAGCGGGTGGGACACAGACGACCTCCTTCCCCCAGAAACCTCCTCCTTCGCCTCGCTCGGGAAAGCCCACAAGAGCTCAGACTTACCTCAGACCCTCCTTTCTCCCGTTCCCAACATCGAGCCCACCGGCAAGCCCTGTGAGCTCCGGCTTCAGTACGTACCCAGAATAGCACTAAGCCCTCCCAGCCACCTCTCTGGTCCACCCCGGAGCCCATCTCTTGCCTGAGTTCCTGGAAAACCTTCATCACTGACCTCCCTTGTCCATCCTCAACGCTGCCATCTGTTCTCAACACTGTAGCCAGGATGGCCCAGTGAAACGGGGTCCCATGGGGTCACAGCCCTGTAATGGCTTTCTGTCACCCTAATGTCACCTCCCTGAGGTCACCTCCTAAGCTGTCTCCTGTGCCTACGGGGCCTTCTGCTGCTCCTGGACATGCCTGGTATGCTCCTGCCCCAGCAGCTCTGCATATGCTTTTCCCTTATAAGGCTCTTGGTGTGCTATCACTCACCTTCTTTCAAACTTGACTCAAGCACCACCTTCCTAGCGAAGACCCACCTGGCCGCTATGTGACCAGCAAGCACCACCGCCCCCTCCCCTTCAGCACCCCAGCCCTGTCTCCTTTCTGTTTCCAGAGGAGTTATCACCGTCACCAGGCCATCTCGGCAAGGGGGAAATGGAGAACTGCTCGGATGGTTTCACCACGGACTCCCTCCGATTTCGTAGTCCAGAGCCCTGGGGGAAGAGGTGACCAGAGCTCTTGCCCAGCCGGGAACCCAGGACAATGGGTGCCCCTGTGGCACCCTGAAGGCCATCAGGAAAACGAGCCTCAAGAGGAATCCACTTGCCCATGAAACCTGGAACCAGACCCCTTCCTCGATTCCAGGGGAGCACCCACACGTCCTGCCCTGGCCTCATGTGCTCATCTGCGAAAACTGAGCAGAGAAGCCTCCCAGGGGCCACATCTCCCTCTGGCCAAGGTCCTGGGAAACAGACAGCTCTCCTCCCTGCACCAGCCACCTGTGACTGAGGTCCGGCATCCCCCTGTGCTGGGGCAGAGGGGTGCACCTGTCCTCTTCCCGGGGACGTCGTCACAAACCAGGCTTTGCTGCACAGTTTTCAGGGAAGAACCTGCCGCAGCCACCCAGACTTAGTCTCGGTCTCACACGTGAGGGCCCCGTGTGGAACTAGACCTTGAAGGAGACGGGTGTGTTGTGTGGCCTTGGAACCTAATGGCAGGAGCTGAGGTTTCAGTCTGGAACCGAAATGAAAGGAAAACTGGCCTCTTCCACCCAGCACGGGAGAGCGCAGGGTTTCTCCGGGGTGTGGCTCTGGAAGAGCTTCTGCCGGAGGAATTCACAGACGCCAGGAGAGGACACCTGCGGTGCCTCGTCCGAGGAAGCCAGGGGCCCGCTGGACAAGAATCCAGAACGCTGCCTGGGGGCTGCTTCCCACCAAGCCCCCTGCTGAGACGAGGGCCTGAGAACCCGACAGGAAGCGAGTTTCCTATCACATCTGCAGCGGGAGGGCTGGCTGCGGAGCAGAGCCCCGTCCCGGGAGCAACCTGGCCCGTGCGTCCAGAGCAAAGGCCACCGCCACGGCTCACAATCTCCCAGCTCTGATCTGACCCCCTGCCAGGCCCACACCTGCTGACACGGCGACTGCTAAGACCCGGAGACTGCTTTCCCCCCCAGCGCAATGCTGCTCACAGAGAAGCCATCTCCAGCCCCAGAAACGTGTCCATCGTTAGCTCTGGAACTCCCTGGGTTTGTCTACACTGGCCCACCCAGGGGTCCCTTCCAGATCATTCCTCCGGTGCCCTCGGGTTTCGAGCCACCTTCAAGCTGCCCTTCAAAAGGCAGGAACTGGTCCAATGAGGCAAACCAGCCAAGTGACTCTGTGCGGGAAACTCGGACCACATCCTCCCTGAACACCAGCGCTTCCAAGTCCGGGCTTCAAACCTTCACTCCCTGGGCTCGGAGCACCACGTCAGCATGAACACTGGCCTTTCAAATCTCTTGCCTCCCATTCCTTCAGATCAGAAACCAAGCTCTAGGCTCCACTCCTTTTCCCTTCAGAGAAGTAAGGGAAAGGAGAGAATAAAGCCCTCTGTGTGCACAGCACGCTTCTATCCAAATGGAACCCCGTGTTCTTTCTCATCTGGGCAGCCCTACACCGCCCATGCTAATGAGAGGGGCCACGAGTTCAGTCCTCATATATATAGCTGACCTTGGGTTTTTTCTTTTGATATTTGGGTCTCGAAGTCAATGTCTATATTGCTTAAAATAACAAGAATAATGATGATGTGGTCACGTAAAGGCCGGGGTCTCTATAACCAGACAACACGGTTCTCGTTCAGATAAGGATGAAGATACAATCTCTTCACAGAAAGTAAAGCCCACGCCCTCAGGGATCCTGACACACCTCAAGGGTGATGGGTTCCTTTGCTCCAATGGAGTTGTCCGAGTGCAAAGGAAGCAGGCGCCCTCCAGGGTTCATTCTGTTTTCTTCATCAGTTCCCCAGGTCAAGTCACAAGGGACTCACCGGGTCTGGTTTCAGAGCCCAGGATGGGCCACCAGGGGAACAGCTACCCCCCCCCCAGGGAGAGGAGATTTTCTCTGGGAGCACAACGAGCCACTCCCTGAGCTACTCAACAACCTACACTCCGTCTCCATTTGCCCTCCTCACGCTATTAGAGCTCCGCGGCTCTGTTTTAGTTTAAGAAATATTTTCTAATACTGGAATATGGTTCACGGAAGAGAAAAACATGAACACCCACAAAGCATTCTTTTAATATTTCAGAAGATTTGTTTTCCACTGTCTGAATAAAACAGGAAATAAAACTGCACAGATCGCCCCTTCCACTGGCACATACGATTCACGGCGGTGACTTAAAGGAGAGCAGGAAACACAAGAGGAACAGAGGTTCTGACGACCCGTCTTTTCCATCATCTAAGTTTTGAAACCACACACACTCAAAGAAAGGAGTCCAACCCAGCGTCTTGGCCCGGCAATGCGGGGCAGTCGGAACTGCAGTGACAGGGACAGACGGAGATCTCGTGTGCGTTGGCTGAGGCCGGTGGCACACAAAAAGGGGCCCTGCCAGCTCTCCACCCGGGCCTCCCCTGTCCTCAGCCAGGAACCTGCTCACAGCCCTGACCTGTCACGACTGTCACACGGGGGACACACGGCCACCCCTGGAGCCAGCCCTGCCCACACCCTCCTGCGGAGCACGCTCCGCTCTCCTCCGGGACCCCTGGTGGCTCTCCCCAGTCCTGGAGCTGCCCCGTCTGCTGCCGAGCCCCAGGACTCCCCCCTCTCGTCAGAGTGACACTGGCCCAAGGCTTTCATAAATGTGTCGTATTTCTCTCCGCTCACCTTCCTACCTGGGCACACTGTCAGTCACGGATCGACGGAGCACGAACATGTTCTGAGATCTCGGTCTCTCGCTGCAGCCTTCTGAGCACTCCTCGGGCGGGAAATATCATCGCCCGTGACGGGGGTCATGAAACTATTATTTACAGAATAATACAGCCCAAATCACCTCGTTGTGAGTTGTTCTTCATTAGGCCGAAAGTTTCTGTGTAAAAAGCCTTTCCACAGAGGTTACCTTCCAGCAACTTCATGAGAAACAAACTCTGGGGGATAAGCTGACTCACCCAGCATCAGGCAAGCAGTTCCAGAACTCAGCCCAGGGCTCCTGGAGCCCACCAAGCCCCTTGACGCCCCCAGCGTGCCTCTATCCAGGAGAATTCCCAAAGACTCTCCTTCTGACTCCACCACCAAAGGAACTACAGAGAAAGTGCGGCACGTCAAGATACCTAGACGAGGGGCACCTGGGTGGCTCAGTGGGTTAAGCCGCTGCCTTCAGCTCGGGTCATGATCCTAGGGTCCTGGGATCGAGCCCCACGTCGGGCTTTCTGCTCAGCAGGGAGTCTGCTTCCTTCTCTCTCTCTCTGCCTGCCTCTCTGCCTACTTGTGATCTCTGTCTGTCAAATAAATAAATAAAATCTTTAAAAAAAAAAAAAAGATACCTAGACGATACATTGAGTCCAACTACAAAGTCAAGCTTTCCTTTTAAACAGTAAAAGCCTACTTTGAATCATTTTTAATTTTCCTCTACCTTAATTGGAACTCTTTAGATGAAAACACGAATCAGTTATGAAACTTCACCTTTGCCAAATGACAAGACATCATCCAAGTCTCTATCTGGCCTCAGAAAGCCACCGAACTCTCGATGGTGATATTTGACCATCCCCCCGGCCAAGGGAATAAACGCTGTTAGATGAAGGATCCAATTATATGCTAAAAACACACTAGGAGCAAATCTCATCTTCCTTCTCTGATACAAGTGATTTCCTAGGAAGCAGATGTGCAGGTGACATTTTGTACGCAGTAAATGGATGAGCAAATGGCATTCCCTGTGCTGTTCTACCCGCAAGGACACTAAGGAACCCTCGCACCGAATCCGGAACTGCGGACGGCTGCTTCAGTTGGACTTCGTGGCTCAACTAGAGAAAAGAGAAAAGCCCAGAAGGTTTTCGGTTAAAAAGAAGTTTTACCTCCAGTCCTGACATGTAAGTGACATTGCGCCCAATGTACCTGCCGCTTTCTCGGAACGCTGGCGTCCTGTGACGAGCCGCCTGCCTGACTCCGACGCTGTTGTTCAAACCTTCGGGTCTCGTGGAGTCAGATCGGAGAGTGCTGTCAGCTGGGGATAAGAAGGCGCCTCTGACCTAAGGCCGCCACCCCTGCTTCTGTTCCTGGGAGAGGAGAAAACTCATACTTGTTTCTCCGCTTTTTTCATTCTTTCCTTTTCTTTTTCTTTCTTTTTCCTTCCTTTTTTTGGGAACACATACTTGTTTCTTAAGTAGTAATTATTAACATTCCAAAGTAGACCAATGACTTTGTCTTTTTTGGAAAAATGAAATTATCCTTCCAAAGGAACACCTCAACTCGCCTGTTCCTCATGCAACTTGAGTGGGGTCTGGTTTCCTCCAGCTTCCAGGCCCCCAACTCGAGGACGTTCTTGCGGGATCCTGACACCCCATTACCACCATCCCCTTGGGACACAGGGCACAATGCTAAAATTGGGGGATGGCTCTGGGGCCGTTACTACCACACATGTATCTGGGGGGACAGAAACCTGGAGGACCGTCCAGTGGGATCCTGACAGCCCATTACCACCAAACCCGGGGAACACGGGCCACCATGCTGAAGCTGGGGGGTTGGCTCTGGGGCTTGTTAGCACCACACCTGTGCCGGGGGGCAGGCCTCTGGAGGACCCTCGTGCACAACCCTGACAGCCCGTTACCACCACCCCCACAGACAGGGCACAAAATGCTGAAGGTGGGGAACTGTTCTGGGGCTTGTTAGTGCCACGCCTATGGGGGCTAGCGAACAGGGGACACCCTGCTGACCTCGGAGCGCTGCTCAAGGTCCATTGCCCGCACTGTGCCAGGGGACGGGAGGCGCCCCACTGAAGTTGGGGACTGTGGGCTGTCTTTACATGCACTCTTCCTGGGGAACACGGCAAACCCTGAAATGTCTGTAACCCATCCCACAAAAGCTTGGGTGAGTGAGCGCCCTGGAGTTCAGGGGCTAGGGGAGAGGGCCAGTTGATGGACATCGGGCAGAAGAGAATTTCAAGGGAAAAGGAAAACCCATCTGAGTCCCCATGATGGACTTGCTTCATGTGCCCTTCGAGGACCCTACCCCCAGGACCCCCACCCCAGCACACAGGCCACATTCGCGGAGCCAGGACCCCTGCCCAGGAACTCTCCCAGCGCCCCTTTGCCTGCCACTCCTCTGCCTCCTAAGGCAGCTCTGGGTCTGCCCGCAGAAGACTTAGCTCCACCCTCACGTGATCGTCAGTCGAGGAGGGTGGTGCCCCGAGCCCACCGGATGCCGCACCTCCATGTACCGGGAGACCCGCCCTTACACCCACGCCGCCCTTCTTCTGCACAGACTCGCGGAGGCGGGGCCTCCTCCCTCACACACCCGGCTCCGCGGGGCAGGCATGGGCGGATCGTGGGCAGGGCCCTGTACCCCCGTAGGACCGGCCCCTTCTGGAGACCCCCTGCTGCAGACCACCCTCAGACCCCTGCCCCATCCCTTCCTGCACCAGCCCTGCCTGCAGAGCTGTTCCTGGCTCCTGGCAAGGTCAGCTGCTCTCGGACCTTCCCAGGCTTGGGCTTTAGGAAATGCAACGGTTGGGGCGCCTGGGTGGCCCAGTCCTTAAGCGTCTGCCTTCAGCTCAGGTCATGATCTCAGGGTCCTCCTATCAAGCCCCGCATCTGACTCAGATGCTCATCATCCTTCAGCGGGATGCCTGCTTCTCCCTCTCACGTTCCCCCTGCTTGTGTTCCCTCTCTCACTGTTTCTCTGTCAAACAATAAATAAAAGCTTAAAAAAAAAAAGGGGGGGAAATGCATGGGGTGCCTGGGTGGCTCAGTGGGTTAAAGCATCTGCCTTCAGCTCTGGTCATGATCCCAGGGTCCAGCACACACCCCCGCCCCCCCATCGGGCTCTTTGCTCAGCAGAGACCCTGCTTCCTCCTCTCTCTCTGCCTGCCTCTCTGCCTACTTGTGATCTCTGTCAAATAAATAAATAAAATATTTTTTTAAAAGGAAATGCAATGGTTTCCTACATTTCCAAGGCAGTTTTAAGACCCAATAAATAATGCTCTAAGTGGGAGAAACTTCACCTTCTGGTCTCACCTACGGAGTGGAGAGTGCGTCTCAGACCTTCCGAGCATCCTTCTAGGATGAGCCCATTTGTGCTGGAAAATACACACATATGCTCGGTTCTGCAGGGAAGCTTCAGGATGAACAAGAACATCCGCCCTTCTGTGCTGTTGGAGGTGTGAACCAGGAACATTGGTTTTTCACTTAAAAAGAAAACATACTATTATTGTTGACACTAAAGGAACAAACTCTTTTAAACATTTTAGAGAGAAAGGGAGAGAGTTTTATTCAAACCCAAGTCAGGTCAGCTGCCTGGGAGACACGATCTTCACAAGGAAGGGAGAGCTCTGGGGGAGGAACATCTGGGACAGGTTTCTACATTCGTTCTATCTTGTTTTACATACAGAGTTACACATCATCATGAGGAAGAACATTCCAGAAAGTTACAGACTTTTTCTTACGTTTTCAGTATGTGCAAGTCAGTATGACTTTCATCTTACTGGAGCAGGAGAGGTTCTTGTTAGGTCCCCCCAAAAATGGGTACCCCAATAATGGTCTGTGATTAAAGGAGCGAGACTGATACAAAGCGAAGGTGAAGCAAAGCTTTATTTCACGCCAAGCATCAAGAATCAGACCGACATTGGGACGCCTGGGTGGCTCAGTTGGTTAAGCAGCTGCCTTGGGCTCAGGTCATGATCCCAGTGTCCTGGGATCGAGTCCCACATCGGGCTCCTTGCTCGGCAGGAAGCCTGCTTCTCCCTCTGCCTCTGTCTGCCAGTGCTCGCTCTCGCTCTCTCTCTCTCTCTGACAAATAAATAAATAAAATCTTTTTTTAAAAAAAAAGAATCAGACCGACATTCATACAGACCGGTCGGGGACACCCCTGCAGAGAGGACGACCCCTCCCTGCTTTCCAGACTAACTTTTATAGAGCAAAGGCCACGTGGTTGGGCCTGGCCACACACAGGTGGCTAATTGAATTACAATGCACCCCACCGTAGCCATGGAAACTAGCCCATCACCTTGGTAGCGAGGAGACAGTATGCGCCCCCACTGCTAGGGTGTCTCCACCTGGCCTGACCCACCCTTGTACCTGGCTTTGTTACCTGGAACTGGTTTCCGGGACTTGTTTTTAAGTCCCCTGGGGGAAGGGGAGCAGGGACAGTTTAAGGGTTAAACAACAAAGTTATTGTTTAACTTCAATGGAAGCCTCTGGCTAAAATAAAAATATGAGGGTGCCTGGGTGGCGCAGTTGGTTGAGTGACTGCCTTCGGCTCAGGTCATGATCCTGGAGTCCCGGGATCGAGTCCCACATCGGGCTCCCTGCTCAGCGGGGAGTCTGCTTCTCCCGCTGACCTCTCTCCTCTCATGCTCGCTCTCTCTCTCTCTCTCAAATAAATAAATAAAATCTTTAAAAAAAAAAAATAAAAAATAAAAAAAAAAAAAAAAAAAAAAAAAAATAAAATAAAAATATGAAATAGGTCCTTACAGTTCTTTTGTTTTTCTTATCTTTATGTTTGCAATGGCATTTTTTGGTTACCTTTTTCTTCTCCAAGCAGATGTATAACATCCCACGCTCTGGGCCCACGCTCTGAGGTTTTGCCCAGTCATTTTGAGCTTGGTAAAATGTTAAAGGTTAGCTTCCCTGGGACCCCGGGATCAGGGCACATTGATGGAAAAAGACAAAAATTTCCATTATCATTCTAATTACTACTAAAGAGAGAAACTTGAGACAAAAGCATTTAGAAGAAATTAAAATGATGCCTACAGAAGTCAGAATTTTAGAACCTCCTGACAGCTCAGAGATGTCCGGCACCATTCCCTTGGACTACAGAATAAAACAGAGTAGCTCATTGTCACAGCACTAACTTAAACATGAAGTCCCCCTAAAGCTTGAATGCACTTAGTTCTTTCCGTGCAGATTTTGACTAATGTAAGTCATAGTCATAGCACATAAACATTCTGATGGCTGCAAAATAAGTCATTGTGGGTAAGGGGATAGTTTAGCTCTGTTTACAAGCATTGTTTTCTTTTGTAAAGAGGCTGAGCTGAGTGTTTTTAAGTACTATCTCAGATCTGTCTTACAGCATATTCTGAACATACCAAAGCCTGAATTAATTTTAAAAAGGTAGTTCTTTCAGTGACTTTAATATCAGAAAAATACGATGATGTTTCTATTCTTAAGGATTTTAAGTATCTCACTCAGAGGTCCTCCACTGAGATAATTATCTTAATGATCATCGTGGGCAGAGGTTAAAAGCCAGCTGAATCTGTTTCAGTGAGCCACACGACAAGAAATCCTGAGACTTGACATGTTTCCAGATCAAGAAGACCAGAGATACGAGGGAAATGGTACCGTGTATGGAGTAACAAGGGATTCAGAGTCAATTTGGGGATGTCACTTAGATTTCTGACGTTAAAATCCTCTGTGACTCGAGTCATTTCTGAGCTCCTGTCTAACCATCTAGAAAGTGTGCCTAATGATATCTACATCGTAATTTAGAGGCTTATGAGGGAGAATTCCACAAAGAGCCAGTGTGATGGTTCTTAAGAGCAGGTGCTCAGGAATCCGTGATTACTATTTGGGTCTATTTCTTGTCCAGAAAAAAGAGCACATGTTTCTAACAGATAAAATATATTTTATTTGTGGAAAATTCTTTTCCAGGAAAAATAAACCGTATTTCTTTTTTTTTAAGATTTTATTTATTTATTTGACAGACAGAAATCACAAGTAGGCAGAGGGGCAGGCAGAGGCAGAGGGGTAATCAGGCTTCCCACTGAGCAGAGAGCCCGATGCGGGACTCGATCCCAGGACCCTGAGATCACCACCTGAGCCGAAGGCAGAGGCTTAACCCACTGAGCCACCCAGGCACCCCAAGAAACCATATTTCTAATAGATGACTCACAATATTATTTTCAAATGTTCAGGAAGGTCAAGAAGCTGCTCTTGTGTCATACTTCACTCACAAATCATGTTGTGGGACTGGTGAGGACAACACAATAGCGCCACCATCGCTAGGCCTGTGCAGCTTCCCATCTCCATATGGCCATGCTGTCCCCCTTAGCTCAGGGCCACCAGAAAGGGCAGCTGGAGGGGCCACAGGCCAAGGCTCCCAGGTGAGGCTGGGGCAGGCAGAACTCTGACTTAAGGTTCAACACCGGTCTACCTTATTTATAGTGCTCGTCACAGATAGAATGTCATTGTCTGCAAGCTCCGATGTAGGGAAGGTTGAGAATTTCCACGGCAATTCCCTCTCTGACCCTTAGGATATGTAGCAAAGTTACATTTGATTTTTAAACATTGAGGGACTTCCCGGTTTTCTTTTCATTATGACTATGGCTCAATTCCCCTGTGGTCTAAGAATATAATCTAGTTAATTTCAGGCTTTAGAATGTGTAGACTTGATTCATGGCCCAACATATTGTCTCTTTGGGTAAATCTTCTAGGACCACTGGAAAATAATGTATTCTGCACTTATTATGTAATGTTCCATATATGTCAATTAGGTCACATTTGTTTCCAATGTTTTGTCCGCTTTTTCTTTTTTTTTTTTTAAGATTTTATTTATTTATTTGAGAGAGAGACAGTGAGAGAGAGCATGAGAGGGGAGAAAGTCAGAGGGAGAAGCAGACTCTCCAAGGAGCAGGGAGCCTGATGTGGGACTCGATCCCAGGACTCTGGGATCATGACCTGAGCCGAAGGCAGTCGCTTAACCAACTGAGCCACCCAGGCGCCCCTTGTCTGCTTTTTCTATCAATATTGAGAAAGGTATATTAAAATCTTCTAACAATGCTACTCTAGACAATGTTGCATTGGAGAATCTACCAAATGTTATAAGACAAGAGAAACAAAAATAATAAGAATTGAGGGGATAATAGTGACATTTCACAGATAATATGATGGTGTACAAAAAAACCCCAAAATCGTCTATAAATACACTATTAAAATTAAAAATGGAAAACTTGCCAATCTTAGAACCAAGGAGGCAATCCAGAAAGCAGCCAGGGAGAGAGATGTCTTATGTATGGAGGGAGGGACGTCAGAATAATGTCAGACCTGTCCGCAGAGACATGGGAAGTCAGAAAGGGCAGATAAGACATATCCAGGTACTAAGAACATGCAGCCAAGGATACTTTATCCAGCAAAGCTGTCATTCAGAATGGATGGAGACAAGGACCTTCCAGGACCAGCAGAACCTGAAAAAAATTTGTTACCACCAAGCCAGCACTGCAAAAAATATTAAGGGGGATTCTATAAAAGAAAGACCCCCAAGAGTAATATAGACAAGGAATTTACAGACAATCTGTAGAAACAACTTCACAGGCAATATGATGGCACCAAAATCATAACTTTTAATACTCACTTTCAACATGAATGGCCTAAATGTTCCCATAAAATGGCACAGGGTTGCAGATTAGATAAAAAGTTATGACCCATCCATATGCTGTCTATGAACGACTCATTTCAAACCTAAAGATCCATCCAGACTGAAAGTGAGGGGATGGAGAACCGTTTTTCATGCCAAGAGACCTCAAAAGAAAATGGGGGTAGCAATTCTTATATCAGACAAATGATATTTTAAGCTAAAGACTATCGTAAGAGGCGCAGAGAGACACTGTATCCTACTTAAAGGGTTTATCCGACAAGAAGATCTAACCATTGGAAATATCTGTGCCCCCAATGTGGAAGCAGCCAACTACATGAGTCAGCTGTTAACCAAAATAATCATATTGATAATCAGACATTAACAGTAAAAGACCTCACCACGCCATTCTCAGCAATAGACAGATCATCGAAGCAGAAACAACAGAAACTCAGAAACTGAAACAACAGAATACTCATTCTTCTCAAATGCACACGGAACTTTCTCCAGAATAGACCACATACTCAGTCACAAATCAGGTCTCAACCGATACTGAAAGATCAAAATTATTCCCTGCATATTTTCAGACCACAAGGCTTTGAAACTGGAACTGAATCACAAGAAAAACTTTGGAAGAAATTCAAACACTGGAAGACAGAGACCATCCTGCTGAAAGTGTTTGGGTGAACCAGGAAATTAAAGAGGAACTTAAACAATTCGTGGAAACCAGTGAGAATGAGAACACATTGGTTCAAAACCTATGGGATACTGCAAAGGTAGTCCTAAGGGGGAAACACTTACCCATCCAAGCCTCACTCAGAAAGGTAGAAAAATCCTAAATGCACAAGCTAACCTTACACCTAAGGAACTGGAGAAAGAACAGCAAATCAAACCCAACCCAGGCAGGAGAAGAGACACAACAAAGATTAGAGCAGAGATCCATGAAATAGAAACCGGAAAAACAGTAGAGCAGATCAAAGAAACTAGAAGCTGGTTCTTTGAAAGAATTCATAAGATCAATAAACCTCTGGCCAGACCTATCCAAACGAAAAGAGAAAGGACCCAAATTAGTAAAATCATGAATGAAAGGGAAGAGATCACAACTAACACCAAGGAAAGAGAAAGAATTATTAGAAATTATTATCAGCAATTACATGCCAACAAATTAAGCAACCTAGAAGAAATGGATGCCTTCCTGGAAACTTATAAACTACCAAGACCGAAACAGAAGAAGTAGACAATCTGTAGAGACCAAAAATCACTGACAAAATTGAAGCAGTAATCAAAAACCTCCCAAAAAACAAGCGCCCAGGGCCAAATGGATTCCCACAGGAAATCTACTGAACATTTACAGAAGAAAATAAGACCTATGCTTCTGAAGCTGTTTCTATATATATATATATATATATATAGAAATATATATATTGAATATATATATTGAATATATATATTGAATATATATATATATATATATATATATATATATATAGAAACAGCTTCAGAAGCATAGGTCTTATTTCCTTCTGTATATATATATATACACATACAGAAGGAAAACTTCCAAACACATTCTGTGAGGCCAGCATTACCTTGATCCCAAAACCAGACAAAGACCCCATCAAAAAGGAGAACAACAGACCAATATCCCTGATGAAAATGGATACCAAAATACTCAACAAGATCCTAGCCAAAAGGATCCCATAGTACATTAATAGGATTATCCATCACGGCCAGATTTATTCCTGGGATGTAAGACTGGTTCAATGTTTGCAATATTTGCAAATCAATCACATGATAGAGCACATTTTTTTTAATTTTATTTATTTATTTGACAGAGAGAGAGAGAGATCACAAGTAGGCAGAGAGAGAGGGGGAAGCAGGCTCCCCGCTAAGCAGAGAGCCCGATGTGGGGCTTGATCCCAGGACCCTGGGATCATGACCTGAGCCGAAGGCAGTGGCTTAATCCACTGAGCCACCCAGGTGCCCCAGAGCACATTAATTTTTAAAAAAAGGCAAGAACCATGTGATCCTCTCAACTAATGCACAAAAATCATTTGACAAGATACAGCATCCTTTCCCAATTAAAACTCTTAAGAGTGTAGGGATAGAGGAACATTCCTCAATTTCATAAAAACCACCCATGAAAAGCCCATGGCGAATGTCATTCTCAATGGGGAAAAGCTGAGAGCTTTTCCCTTAAGCTCAGGAACACAACCAAGATGCCCATTCTCACCACTATTTTTCAACATAGTACTAGAAGTCCTAGCATCAGCAATCAGAAAACAACAAGAAATAGAGAGCATTCAAATTGATACAGAAGTCAAACTCTCTCTCTTCACAGATGACATGACACTATATGTAGAAAACCCAAAAGACTCCACCCCCGTATTACTAGAACTCATACAGCAATTCAGTCATGTGGCAGGATACAAAATCAATGCACAGAAATCAGTTGCTTTTCTATACACTAACAATGTAACTGTAGAAAGAGAAGTTAGGGAATCAATTCCATTTACAACAGTGCCAAAAACCATAAGATACCTAGGAATAAACCTAACCAAAGAGGTAAAGGCTGTATACTCTAGAAACTACAGAACACTTATGAAAGGAATTGAGGAAGACACAAAGAGATGGAAAAATATTCCATGTTCATGGGTTGGAAGAATAAACATTGTCAAAATATCTATGCTGCCCGGGGCAATCTACACGTTCAATGTCACCCCTATCAAAATATCACTGGCATTTTTCAAAGAGCTGGAACAAACAGGAACCAGAAAAGACTCCATATAGCAAGGGAAAAGTTGAAAAAGAAACCCAAAACTGGGATCATCACATCACGATGCCCGACTTCAAGCTATATCACAAAGCTGTGAGCATCAAGTCGGCATGGTATTGGTACAAAAACAGACACATAAATCAGTGGGACAGAATAGAGAACCCAAAAATGGATTCTCAACTCTATGGTCAACCCATCTTTGGTAAATCAGGAATGAATATCCAGTGGAAAAAGAACAGTCTCTTTAATAAATGGTGCTGAGAAAATTGGACATCCACATGCAGAAGAACGAAACTGGGCCATTCTTTTACACCATACACAAAGATAAACTCAAAATGGATGAAAGACCACAATGTGAGACAGAAATCCATCAAAATCCTAGAGGAGAACATAGGCAGTAACCTCTTTGACCTTGGCCACAGCAACTTCTTTCAAGCCACATCTCTAGGGGCACCTGGGTGGCTCAGTCATTAAACGTCTGCCTTCAGCTCAGGTCATGATCCCAGGGTCCTGGGATCAAGCCCCAAATCAGAGTCCTTGCTCAGCAGGAGGTCCAGCCTCTCCCTTTCCCACTCCCCCTGCTTGTGTTCCCTCTCTCCCTGTGTCTTTCTCTGTCAAATAAATAAATAAAAATATTAAAGAAAAAGACATGTCTCTAAAGTCAAGGGAAACAAAAACAGAAATAAACTTTGGGACTTCATCAAGATGAAAAGCTTCTGCACAACAAAGGAAAGAGTCAACAAAACTAAGAGACAACCCATGGAATGGGAGAAGATATTTGCAAATGGCACTACAGATAAAGGGCCGGTATCCAAGATCTATAAAGAACTTATCAAACTTATCAAACTCAACACCCCAAAAAAACAAATAATCAAGTCAAGAAATGGACAGAAGACATGAACAGACACTGCTCCAAAGAAGACATACAAATGGCCAAAAGACACGTGAAAAAGTGCTCCTCAGCATTAGCCATCAGGGAAGTTCAAGTCAGAACCACACTGAGATGCCACCTTACACCGGTTAGAATGGCAGCAATTAACAAGACAGGAAACAACAGATGTTGGGAAGGATGTGGAGAAAGGGGAACCCTCTTACACTCCCGGTGGGAGTGCAAGCTGGTACGGCCGCCAATTGCACTACTGGGTATTCACCTGAAAGATACATACGTAATGAAAAGAAGGGACACAGCATAGCCTATAGCGGCAACGTCCACAATAGCCAAACTGTGGAAGGAGTAGAGATGCCCTTCAACAGACAAACGGATAAAGAAGATATGGTCCATACATACAATGGAACATCGCCCAGCCGTCAGAAAGGATGAATACCCGCCATTTGCATCAACATGGATAGAACTGGAGGGGATTATGCTGAGTGAAATAAGTCAGCCAGAGAAAGACAATTATCATACGGTTTTACTCATGTGAGGAATATAAGGAATAACATGGAGGACCACAGGGGAAGAGAGGGAAAACTGAATGGGAAGAAATCAGAGGGAAACAAGCCATGAGAGACTCTGGACTCTGGGAACCAAACTGAGGGTTACAGAAGGGAAGGGAAATGGGGTAACAGGGTGATGGGTATTAAGAAGGGCACGTGTTGTGATGAGCACTGGGTGTTACACACAACTAATGAATCATTGAACACTACCTCGAAAACTAATGTTGTACCCTATGTGGCTAACTGAACATAATAAATAAATAAATGTGCTTTCTACATGAAAAACAAATAATAATGGGAACAGAAGTTCAGATTTGTAAGATGAAATGTCCTCAAGATCTGTTTCACAGCAGTGTCAATACACTTAACACTACCGGACTTCATACTGAAAATGCTTAAAATGGAAAAATCGATGTTCAATTCTTTACAATTTTTTTCTAAGATTTTATTTACATATTTGACAGGCAGAGACCACAAGCAGGCAAAGAGGCGGGCAGAGGCGGGAGGGGAGCGGGGGAAGCAGGCTCCCCGCTGAGCAGAAAGCCCAACACGGGGCTCGATCCCAGGACCCGGAGACCACGACCTGAGCCAAAGGCAGAGGCTCAACCCACTGACCCACACAGGCGCCCCCAATTCCTCACAATTTTTAAAAGTACATTCTGTATGATTCCATTTTTATATTTGACTCATTTATTTTAGAGAGAGAGTGTGTGGCATGAGAGTGGTGGGAGAGGCAGGAGGGGGAAGAGAGAATCATGAACCCACTCTGCACTGAACACAGACCCGACACTGGGCTCGATCCCACACCATGAGATCACATCCTGAGCCAAAGTCAAGACTCAGTGGCTTAACTGAGCCACCATCCACCTCCATAGGCATTAGCGTTGTTTCATCAGCTGCTATCTCCACCACTGCTGTATTGAACTCTGTTGAAAATACATCTATGAAAAACTGGGCCAGAGTTTCCAGGGGTGAGTCCGAGTATAAGCGCTGCTAAGTGATGGGTGCCCCTGTGGCCTAGGATGGTTGCTGCTCACCATTCTCCCAGACAGGGGTGTCCATCACCCTTCTCTCCCGGGGGGAAATGCAGGAGATCCCCCTGTCCTTGGGCATCTGAGATCTACCTGGCCCAGGAATTCACCTTCTCTAGCAGAGGACAGATGGGGCTTCCTTCTCCGGCTAAGCATATGAACCTTGATCCCAGGAGAGGAGAGCTCTGCTGGGACCCCTGGCCGAGTTAGGCAGCTGTGCCCGCTGTGTATGTGACAGAGCCAGAGCAGCTGGGCATGGAGGGAGTGAGTGCCTTAAACCAGCCTTGTGTGGGGCAGTAGGGGAGCAGCAGCCCCCGCTTCTTGGGCAGCAGTGATGTGTGCAAAAGGAGGGAGGCCAGGCTGGAGCCTTCTAAGCCACACCACAGTCTCTCCCTTGGTCCTGAAACCAGCAGGAAGAGAGCGCTGAAGACAGAGACTCCGGGGGGATTCCCGTCCAGGGAAAGGGGGCCCGCTGGAGGGCTCTGAAGCTGCCAGCCCCGCCGGCCACAGGCCATTGGCACAGGATCACCCTCGGCACTTCCTTAGCATGTCGTCCGTGTTCGTGTGTGGATAGTGACTGACCCACTGGTGCACTTCCAGAGTCAGACTAGAAACCTCCAGGGGCTGCTCGTGGGTCAGAGGACCCCACGCCCACAGGAGCAGCGGATGTCCCTCTTCCTCCAGAGCTGGGGAAGGCAGCCACCCCCCTGGGGCAGGGCCTGGTCCGGGCGTGTGTTCTTTCTGAGGCCCCCACTCTCAGTGGGCGTCGCTGCGCCTGAGAAGGGCCCCCTCAGCCCCAGAGTCAGGAGCCGTAAGGGGCCGCCTCCCATCCTGGCCCAGGATCACGACTAGAATCAATCCTGTCTTTGAGAGGACGGGTCTCCTTCAGGAGCCAGAGAGGGGACCGGCCCCGCCCCCTTCCCAAGTCCAGGACGCCCAGGACCCTGCGCGAGCTCTTCATTCGAGGAGGACTCGTGGAGAGCGCGTGTGTCCTGTCAGCCCAGCAAGTGAAAGAACCAAACCCCAGTTCTCAGGTTCTAGCAGAAACAGAATTTCAAACATACTGCTGGGGGGCAGCCACCTCCCCCCTTACATGGCCTTGGGGGACCCCAGGAAAAGTCTTCCTTGCTCTCCTGCCCTCAGAGTGAGGAGCTGATCCCGTGTCCCAGGGTCCCCACCCCGTCCCACTGCTGAGGAAGAGCCACACACGGGGACCTGGTGTCGGGAGTGTGGCCTCCCAGGGGCCTGGCGGCCGCGCGGAAGGGCTGAATGGCTTTGGGGGGAGGCCGCTCACTGGCAACACCGTGCGCCACCCCCACAGCACTCTGCAGCCCGGGCTCTGTGCCCACCACAGGTCAGTCACCAGCATCGCATATGTTCCTGCCACCGGACTGATCATTCGGGGTCACCGCATTGCACAGAGGCAGAGAGCGAGGCCCAGAGAGGGGAGGCGAATGACCCCAGTCCCAGGGCTGCTCAGCAGAGGGGCCGGGACGCCAGCCCTCCCGAGCCACCGCCAGCCCAGCCAGCGACTCCCTGAGCCCAGAGCGAGCCCTCCCCTGCCTGCCCGGCCACACACTGGCCCCGAGCTGGATGACGGGCTGTTCTTCTTGGCTCTGAGGGTGTTGCTGACCAACTAGGAGAGGGAGTCCCTCTGGTGGGACAGGCTGTAGCTACAGGACAGAGTGACAGTCTGAGCTAGCACGAGCCTCACTCCGGTCTCCCTCCCGGAGCCTGCCTGGGGGCTGGAGTCTGGGCGCCCAGGGGCCGGCACACAACAGGGCCTGCACTGACCAGGGAGCCACGGCCCCCAGGGAGAGTCCATTCTGCCCTCTCCCTGCTCCTGCCCCATATCACCTCTCCTCACTGTGGGGCTCCAGGACCTGAAACCAGGCCCCATAGGGCTGGCTCGGCTCCAACTTGTAATGAGTTTGATGCCTCCTGGAGCAGCTGAATTTCCTGGGGCTGGAGGGAGGACCGGCTGCAGACAAGGACTGGGCCGGGGGAAATGTGGGCCCTCGTGGAGGGTGAAGGAGCGGGCAGGGGCCGAGTCCTGGGGCCACTGCTTACGTCTAAAAAGGGCTGAAATCCATGAGTGTCCACAGGGTCCCTCGTTACGGTAACAACACCCTCACACTCGGGCACCCTGGTGGTGGCCCCCTCCTCCCTGTCCTCCTTCCCAGCCTCTGACTCTAGCCAGGGCTGAATCCAGGGACAGGCTAGACCTCTGTCCCAGGGTACAACCAGGAAGACAAAGCAGAAGGAGGAGAAGAGAACTGGAAGGGGCGGACTGATCTTCTCCCTGCCCTGAGTCGGCCTCCACTGATGGCTCCAAGGCCTCTGGCTCAACCCCACATTTAGCGGGACCCTGGGAGGGAGTCTGAATTCCAGACCAGCTGGGTGGGGGGTACTCGGTGACCTTTGCATCCGCAGATGTCCAACCCGCCTGGCCTTGCACCCTGAGCCGTGCTTCCCAGCATAGGCCTGGTTCTGGTGCTCAGCGGACTTCGGGGCCACAGAGCAGTTGGCAGCGGTGAGGGAACATGGGGGACCAGTCAGCTACGGAGCTACGGGTCATGTACACGTCCACCATAAGGCTGGGTCATGTAACAGGTGCCGTGTGCAGGTCTCCTATGCACAGCCGGCCCTCTCGGAATGGAGGTCTGTGTGCCTGGTGCACCTTTCCTCCACCTCCACCTACCCCTGGAGGAAAGGCCAAGTTCAAGCATTTCCATGTCCAACCCTCAGAGACAGTTGGGACTGGGGTCAAGAGAGGCAGGGACTGGCCCAAGACAAAAGAGGGGTAACAGATTCCAAGGAGCAGAGCTTCCGTCCAGTCCTAGGCCAGCCCCGACCCTCCCATGAGGTTTTCTTTGAGGGGGAGAGCCCCTCAGATTCTTGGGGAGAGCTACCCACCCCGTCCCATGTGGGGACAGGACCTCAGGCATCCCCAGACAGGTAGAGGCATACGTGCTTGCACACACACACACACACACACACACACACACACCACTCTGCCCAGCTAGGGGTCAGAGGGGGAGACACCCTGGGAAAATGGTGGGTAACAAGGGGGAAAGAAGAAAGAGGTTGGAGACATGGGGTTGGGCCATGGGGTCAGGGGCATCAGGACTCCTGGCGAGGACCGAAATCCATAGCATGGGGAGGGGAGACGGGACGGGCTGATGGTCAAGGGGTCTGCAAGGGGCCCAGGGGTTTGCCAGGGCACTGGGTGAGGACAGGGTCTGGGGCCTGGTGTCCATCACCACCCTGGACTACTGGAAGTAGGAAGAGGTACCCCCCCCCCTCAGTGTGGACAGGGCTACAACACCAAAGGCCTCCCCTGACTCTTCTATCAATGGGGCCCTCGAGACCGGGTGTCCCTAGGCTCCCACAGGCTTGTAGAAGAGCCTGTTGGCCTGGAATCTCTGTCCCTGACCCACCGTGCTCCCAGGCTTGGGAAAATGCTTTGCACTCCCTCGAGGTCCTTCCGAGCAGAGGACGACCTGGAGGCGTGGGGGGCTGAGGAAGAGGGCTTGCGGAATGTGGCAGAGCACGAGACCCACTGGTCTGGGGATCAAGGCCAGGACCCTCCTTGTTGCAGCCTCAGGGTCCCCATTGGGAAGAGGTTCCAGAGTCAGTGCTCTGCTCGGGGTGAGGAGGCCTTAGCAAGGAACCGAGCACCAGCCCAGGAGAGGGAAACAGGGACAAGGGGGACTTCCGAGGGTTCTCCCATCGCCCCTGGAGCCCACAGATCCTGCTCCTGTGAGACACACAAAAACAGAGACAGAGACAGAGACAGAGACTGAACACAGGAGAGAGAGAACCAGGAGAAGTCACAGACTTTCCTCAATCAGCTTGGAAATTACATTTAAACACTTTGTCCCATTCTCACAGTCACACAGGCCATGCACCCTAGGGGGAAAGACTCCACTGGGATGTGTGACCAGGATTCAGGAATGCCCGGAAACCACTGTGGGGACTGCCCAGCACATGGGCACAGATGAGGCCCTTGGCCCTAAACCTAATGGGAGCTCCTGGAAGTCTGTGTCACCGAGGTCAGAATCCATTCACTGCAACCTTCCCATGGGTGATGGGACACAGGCAGGAGGAGGGTGGCTTTGCCTGGATCCCAGAGCAGATCCAGGCCCCTCCGGGCTGTGTTCCATGCCCCACCCAGCCCCTGGCACCCCTGTGCATTGCCAAGTGTGTGCACCAGTCTCCTGTGATAGCGGGTATGGAACGTATGGAGAGGTCCTACCCCTGATGGCATCCCTCGAAGTAGAAGCCAGAACACCCCCAATTGGCAGATGGGGAGACTGGGGAGGCCCTGAGAGCCACAGGGTGTGTCTGGGGACACAGTCCTGGGCAGGAGCAGGAGCCCGGTCTGAACCCAGCTCTGGGCCCTCCCAGCGGGGACAACAGCTGCCCCCAGGCCTCCCAGGGGCTGGGGGTAGGCTGTGTGGGGGTCACTGGATAGACAGGGCATGGGGCGGAGGATGAGCATTGAGCAGCTGGGGGAGGGGGGCCCTCAGGGAGCTCTGGTGTGAGGAGGAAGTCGGGCCAGGAGCCCCCAGGCAGTGGTGACCTCACTTCCCTGACGACAGAGCCCAACAGAATTTGGAACCCACATATCCAGGCACCCACATTCCGGAGACAACCCCCTGCCCAGCTCATTTCTTTGGAGATCCTCAAGCAAGATGTTCTTGTGTTGCACACCGAAGTCCAGAGGATGCAGGCAGAGGACAGCACACCCGCCAAACACTCCCCTCCCTCCGGAGGTCATGTCAGGGCTCCCTGATGCCTCTGGCCCTTTGGCAAGAAGAATCAAAAGGTGACACCAGGAGGCTCAGAGTCAGCCAGCCCCACACCTTCTGATCGACCTGTGTAGCCCTGGGTCTCCTCCCCGTGTGTGTGTGTGTGTGTGTGTGTGTGTGTGTGTGTGTTTAAAGTGAGCTCATATAGGGTGGAGACACCCCGAGCAGGAGCAGGCTGATGAGGGCCCAGATGCCTGGTGGGCAGGTCCTGTTCACACCCCAGGTGAAGGCTGGCTAGGTGGGATGGGGTGTGGGGGCAGCACCCTTCTGCCCAGGGTTTATCCTGAGACCCTGCAGGGATGGGTCACTGACCCAGGTGCGGGGCCGTGCACGCACAGGTCTGCGTGGGATCCGGGAGAAGCTGGGGGACCGGGCAGGAGGACGGTGGGTAGGGCCGGGCAGGGCTCTGACGCCTCTTGCACACTCCCCGTCTGTGCCTCGGCAGGCCCCGGATGACATCGGAAGGAGACGGGAAGACACGAGCTCCTCCCTGACCCAGGAGTCCCCGGTCCTGGGAAGGCCCCCGGTCCCTCCCAGACCACGGCCCCCGGTACTCCATTGGACTGCGGTCCTGGACACGGAGCCCACAGAGGCCAAGTCCAAGGGTAAGAAGGCTGTGTGGGTATGGGTCGGTGCTGGGCCCCACAGGGAGAAGCCCCCACAGGCTGGTGTGGGGCCAGGAGCGACGACTTGGCTCGGAGCACCCAGGGGTAGACTGCAGTCAGGGAGACTCCCCGGTGAGGGTGCCTTCCTGGCTGTGGCTTCTCTGGGAGGCCCTGGGCTGTGCCCTGTCTCTGCAAAAGCACAGGCAGAGGCAGGCCCACGGGTGACCTCCTCTCCTCTCAGCTACTCCAGCGGAGGAGCTAGACCCACTCCCAACTTCAGCAACTCCGGAGGGGGAGATGGTGACTGGAGAGACTTCAGCAGGAGACCGGGAGCCGACAGGTGACCAGGTGCCTGCCCATGGAGATGCTGATGCTGTCCGGGAAGAGCTGGCTCCGGCTCCTGCCCCCGCCCCTGCTCCTGCCGCTCCCCCTGGCCCTGGCCCTGCCAGAGCTACTCCCACTTCCCCGGCCCCTGCCTGGGCTCCTGTTCTCGCCCCTGACCCAGATCCTCCCTTGGTCCCACCCCTTCCCCGGCCCCTCCCTGGGCCCCTGTTCCTGCCCCAGACCCAGACCCTGCCCCTGCTTCTTCCCCTTCAACTGCCCCCGTCCCTTCCCCTGGCCCTGCCAGGACCACAGCCCCTTCCCCTGCCCCTGCCTATGCCCCTGCTCCGGCCCCAGACCCAGCCCCTTTCCCTTGCTCCTGCTCCTTTCCCTGCCCTTGCCTGTGCTCCTGGTCCTGACTCGGACCCAGCTCCTGCTCTGGATCCTGCACGGGCCACAACTGCTGACCCTGTCCCCGCCCCGATCCCAAATCCCGCCCCTACACCTGCTCCTGTGGGGCTCCCAGAGCCCCATCCAGAGCCCACAACTCTGCGGGGAGATCTCCCTGTAAAATCACCCTCAGTTCCATCCTCTGACTCCGACATCCCCCCCAGAGGGTTTCACCCCCGCCCCCTATGTTCTTTCTCTCTGGTACACAGTCACTGTTATAGTAGCTCTCCGTCTCCTGTATGCTCTCTATTATTTATTTTAAATAAAAGTACTTGTTTTCCCTTGAACACGTCATGAGCACGAAGTACGTTCCCAACGCTGTGCCACCGCACCCCAGAACATGGCTGCAGGATCTCTCCTTCCCCGGTGGAGACCCCGAGCCCAAGCCCTCCCTGCCCGTTGCTCCCCCAGCCTGGCCCCTCGCAACCCCTAAGCCGCTTATTCTCTCTGTTCCCGCGCGTGTTCTGGAGGTTTCTGTAAGGGGAATCACTCAATAGGTGCCTTTGTGTCTGCACCTATTTTCAAAGCGCACTCGTTTTTTTTCTCTGTTTGACATAGAATTTCCCTTATTTGATGTTGAAATGCCCAACAGGTTACAGATGAGATGTAATCATAGGAGCCCTTTTAGGAATTCTGGCAAAATCTCAGGGCCAAGACCCCTGTTCCTGCTGGGACACCACAGTCTGACCGCAGAGAGAACACAGCTGTTTCCTCCTGTGGCCCACACAGAAACCGGGAAAAAGCAGAAAGCTGGAAGACACACCACATAGGGCAAAAGCATCACTTACAACCCAAGGCCAGAAAAAGGTTTCCCGTGGTTCTGCTCTGATCCACGCTCCAAGTCACTGGGTCCCACAGGGACAGAGACCAAACGTGCAAGTTCAAGGGGGAGGATAGGCACACAGGGAGTATATGTCAGGAGAGGCAGGAGCTCCCAGGGAAGGACTCGGGCAAAGGAAACCCTATGGAGGCAGCACTGGTCACCCTCAAACCAGCAGGGGTCTGGTCTGGGGAGCAGCAGCCCTAGGGAGAACATGAGGAAGCAGAGGTCCAATGCAGGTCCCCTGGAGAGAAGGGTGACAGGCACCCCTGTCTGGGAGAACAGTGAGCAGCCCCCATCCCAGGCCACAGGGGCACCTATCACCCAGCAGGGCTCAGCCCGGGACTCACCCCCAGAAACTCGGGCTCGGTTTGTCACAGATGTGTTTTCAGTAGTAGTTGGCACAGCAGTGGTGGAGACAGTAGGGGATGGAACCATGTTCATGCCCAAGGGGATGGACGGGATCCTCGGTCCCAGTCCTCATGACAGAATGTCCCATAGCTAGTATCTCAGTGTTGTCTGGGGCACAGGATTGCGGCAGCCCCTCCTGAGACCCCACTTCTGCCACCCTGCTCCTGGGAACATTCAGAATTATTTGAGGAGGCGGAGAGGATCCAGGATGACAGAGGGCCAAGGAGAAGGAAGGTCAGCACTGGGAGGACAGATGGACGTGCCCCGAGCCACCATCCAGGGCCTGGGCTGTGATTCCCTCGGACCTCACCCAAAATAATGGCTCCTGAGGTATGGACCAGCTTCTGCGGTTTCACTCCCTCCCTCCCTCCCTCATTTATTCACTCCATCATTCGTTCCCCCCTCTCCTTCCCCTCCGCCCCTCCCTTCCTTCCCTGACTCCATCCATCCTCCTCCCTCTCTGCCTCCATCCCTCCCCTCTCATCCTCCTCCTTCCCTCACTCTCATCCTCCCCCCTCCCTACCATCCTCCCTTTCCTCCTCCCTCTCTCCTCTCCCTCTCTCCCATCCTCCCTCCCTCTCTCTCTCCCTCACTCCCATCCTCCCTCATGCCCTCCCTCATTCAGCCGAGGATCTGGGGTCCCTGCTCTCTGTGCTGAGCACTGGGGCTTCATCAGTGAGCCCCCCTCAACCCATGTGGTCACATCCACCGTGGGAGGTGACAGGGGGTAGTCCTCAGGGCTCGCCGTGGTGATGAGCACCAGGAATCTGCTCCTGAAAACAGAGGCCCATTTCACAAAGAAAAGAAAGGAAAGACCCAAGCTTAGCATTTGCTCAAGAAAAATCTAGTCCTGAAAATTGATGAAAAGTGAATATATCCTAGACTTCATGCAACGTGAGTGCTAATGGCCCAGACACACTGATTCCTAGAAGCAACGAAGAGTAACTCGTTCAATGTTGACTGGGGGTTTGTGACACAACTTTTCTGACCAAATGACCGCATTTCAGCCAACATCTCCAGGGCCTCTGAGTTTACCCAAAGGTCTCTGGGATGCTCTGGCTCTTCCAGCGACCTCCTGGGGAAGCTCAGTCCTGTTGCCTTCCTTGTCTCCTGCCTCTACTGGGACACTTCCATGGACCCCCACCCCCTGCCAGGGCCTCCCCCTCCAGGACTCCCCATGCCCTGTGGCCTGGTGCCCAGATCCTGTGCTGGGTCGCTTGAACCCGGCGCTTTGTGCAAGGCCTGTGAGCTCCCTCTGGGGTCACTGGGCAACTCCCATGTCGTGGCCTGCATCTTCCTGCATTGGGTCTCCTCTGACGAGTCTGTGAGGCCAGCCTATGCCCATGTCATGGGCATGGAAGCACGAGTCCAGAAGGTCCAGATGGCCTGAGCAGAGGGCGACTTGGGCCTAGGGAGCCCAAGGGAGGACATAGCACAGTGAGCCCACAGGAGAGTGAGCACCGTGGGGGCCTGGCGCTCAAGCCGACTGGAAGCCCACACCCCCCCCCCCCCCCGCACTGGCTCTGCCCCCAGGGCTGGAGGTCATCGGGGTCTCTACCCTCCCCTGCTGCAGGCTGGCAGTGACCGGCAGGGGAGGAGGCGCCACTGGAGCAGGAGCAAGCCCCCCGCAGAGAGGAGGGGGCAGGGGCTCTCCCAGCAGCAGGTGCACTGGGGTGGGCTGAGGGGGCATCAGGAGACAGCAGTGTCTGCAGCTGGGGTCTCCACACAGACCCCCCCCCCTCAGGCTCGGCACAAGCTCGTCTGGATGGCCTTTGTCCCCCAAACACAAAGTCTGACTCGGGACCTCCCCTCAAGCTCCTACTCCCAATCCTTTGTATTCAGCTCAAGTGACAAGGGCCAATAGGGAGCGCCTGGGTGGCTCAGTGGGTTAAGCCTCTGCCTTCAGCTCAGGTCATGATCTCAGGGTCCTGGGATTGAGCCCCGCATCGGGCTCTCTGCTCCGCGGAGACCCTGCTTCCTCCTCTCTCTCTGCCTGCCTCTCTGCCTACTTGTGATCTCTCTGTCTCTCTCTGTCAAATAAATAAATAAAATCTTTAAAAAAAAAAAGAAAGAAAGAAAGTGCCAATAGTTTAGGTGGTGTTCGGTACACAGAGACATGTGATTTCCTGGCCACACTAACACCGCTGGCATTTCAAAGATGTCAGGGCTTTGATTCAAAAACGGTAGGATGGGGGCACCTGGGTGGCTCAGTGGGTTAAAGCCTCTGCCTTCGGCTCAGGTCATGATCCCAGGGTCCTGGGATCGAGCCCCGCATCGGGCTCTCTGCTTGGCGGGGGCGGGCCTGCTTCCTCCTCTCTCTGTCTGCCTCTCTGCCTACTTGTGATCTTGGTCTGTCAAATAAATAAATAAAATCTTAAAAAAAAAAAAAACGGTAGGATGCCTGGGAGCATGGAAAGCTTTCTGAAACATGCCTCTGTGCCCTGCAGCCCTCCCATCCCACCAGCTCTGCTTGAAATCCCTCCAGGCCACAGACCCACAGTCTTGGGTCCTCAGACAGCCCAGACAATGTGCCTTCAAAAAGGTGGGGCAACAGGACACACTGCGGATTCCAGCAAATCCCCCTCCCAGAAAGTGCAGGTACTGCTGGATGAACTATCTGAAAACAGCCAGGTCAGGGCTCCAGGAAGACACCAGAGGCACTGGCATCACTGAGGAGCATCTGAAGGTGGCCCCCTCACTACTGGGAGAGTTGGTGGCAAGCGAGAAGTCACAGAGGACTCCAAAGGTCTGGACTTGGTGTTTCCCTCTCTTGAGACGCGGACACCTGTGGGAGGAGCAGGTGGCCAGCTGGTGGGGAGTGCAGGTGCCTGCCATGGACAGATGGGGTAAGTGAGGCCCGAGACCCCCAGGGGATGTTCCTGGCATCTGGACTGAACAGGTCTTCAAAGCTGCAGGTTGGTTGGAATCATCTTCAGACTGAGAAGGAAGATGAGGGGGGCAGAGGGGACTGAGGAGGCTCGACTCAGACAGGAAACGGCTGAGCCACTCCTTTGGGGGAAAAGTGGGTCAGCTCCAGGCTCATGGGACAGACCTTGAGGCCATTATGCTACAAGAAATAAGCCAGTCCCCAAAGGACTGATACTGAAGGACCCCACTCGTGAGGGACAGAGAGCACTGACTCATAGAGGTGGAAGGAAGTAGTGGGGGCCAGGGCTGGGGAGGGGGAATGGAGGGTTAGGGTTAGGGTGAGTAGAGTTCAGTTTGTGGTGATGACAAAGTTGTGGCGATGGATGGAGGTGGCAGGTCCAGAAGAGTGAACGTACTTATTGCCACTGAGTTGACCCTGAAATGCGCTTAACAGTTTCGGTTATACGTCTGATACACCACAATAGGAAAGAGTGAGTCAGGAGGTCAGGAACATCGTGAGTCCCAGGAGGGCCCTGGAGCGGGGATCCTGTATCTTAGTTCTCGCTCTCACGCTCTGTCCCTTGTTGGTGACTGAGCTCACAGCAGGCCCTCAGTGAAGCTTGCTAAGACACAGCGCAGGCAGATGGGGGCACAAGTGCAAACCCACCGGTGGGCACTGAGGAGTCCCAACAGGACGTGCATCCAGACGGAGCTGGTGCCCACATTTTACAAACATCAGCACAGAAATAGCCCTTTAAAACCAAGGCAGGGACCACATATAACCCAGAGGGTTCCATTCTCCTGGAGGCTGAGCTAGCGGCCACAGCCAAGGCCTCTGGCAGTCAGGGCACTGGGGGTCTGACAGGTGGCTCGGCACACCCTTGACCCTGAAGCCCCATGGGACTGGGAGGGAAGACCCAGCCAGGGCCCATTCTGGCTCCAGGGCAGCTGCAGGGCCACCCCCAGCCCCACCAAGATGTGTCTGTTTAGAACCAGGGAGGAAACCTTTTCTCTCGATTGTTCTTTTGAAAGATGATTGCTCAGCATTGACACAGCATTGACACCTCTGACATAAAACTGGAGTCGTTCACAGCAGCAAATGACCCAGAAGTTATCAAAATGTGGTGACCACAAAGAGAGGGACTTGTGTCCCCAGTATGCAGGTGCAGCTCCAGATGTGCAGGGGCCCTGGACATCTGGGCCTCACAGTCTCCCTCAAAGGGACATAAGAAGGAACCTGCTCTGATGGCGCCACTGGCATTATCCCCTCATGGAAATGGGGGCAGCCCCTCACGTGTTCCTGGTGTCCTGGTGATTCTTGGGCACAGCCATGTATCTCAGCTTCTCCATGATGGGGGAGGTGGGGGTGGGTAATCGAGCAGCTGCGGATCCCTCAGATCCTCCAGGGACAGCCCAGCATCTGCAGGTCCCACAGGTCCTCCAGGACAGCCCAGCAGCTGTGGGAACCACAGGTCCTCCGGGGATAGCATCTTGGTGAGCTTGTTGTCCAGCAGGTACCTGCTCAGGTGGCTCTTGTCATGCCACATGGCCTCCATCCCATTGGCCAGGTCAACCCCCATCGCATGGTGACAGTCCAAGGTCAGTCAGTGAACCTCCACCACCAATACCCCCCAAAAAGGCCCCCAGGTAGTAAATGTTGCCCTGATCCCTAGGGATGTGGGCCTGGGACTACAGCTAGCACTCGTAGCTGAAGTCCTTGCAGGCTGCCCAGTAGGAACTGGGGTACAGGGTGCCAAAGAGGGGCGATAGGATCTCCACACCCATGTGGTCACAGAACTTCAGGTCTACACCTGCACACCAAGTTGTCCACCTTGCGGAGGAAGTGCTGCTCGCAGAAGCAGGTGACCATCACCATGTGCTGCATGGACACATCCTGCCAGTGTGGGGCACCACAGACCTCGAGGACCACCATCCTCCAGCTCTCCTGGGGACAGGGGGTGGGGCACAAGGGCCCGGCAGCCAGCTGGTCAGTGAAGATGTAGCAGGCGACCCCGTGTCTCACCATGAGGGCCACTATCTTTCAGCCGTCCTGGAGGGGCACATGGGCCTGGTAGCCGGCTGGTCGGTGAAGACGTAGTAGGTAACCCCGTGACCACCATGATGGGCTTCTCCGCTGTCTGCAAGAACGGGTCCAGGAAAACCATGCAGCTATAGGGACAGGGGACAGGGTGTGAGGAGGTTCACTGCCAGAGGCTGGCAGCAGGACCCCAGAGCTGGGGGCTGTGAACATGTGCACCTTCTTCAAGGGGGCAGGCTCTGGGCTGTTTTGAGCAACAGCCACTCTCCCAGCCTGTCCTGAGTGAGTCCGCTCATGGGGCCTCCCTGCCTCCTGCTCCCAGGGATGGGGCCCATCAGCACCCCACCTTACAAAGGGGACCCTAAGGCCTAGAAGGTTGGAAACCCATGCAGCCCTACATTTAAGTGGGGGAAAGCACAATCACGCCCAGCAGGCATGAGCCAGGTCATCAGGGGGCAAACGGAGGCTCAGCCAATGGGGAAACAAGCCAGACGTGAAGCAGGAGGAGAGAACGGTGCTCCTGGAAGAGGGAACAGCATATGCAAAGGCTTGGATTCCAGCCTGAGACACCTGTGGGAAACCACACTCCTGGGTGCCCACAGACGGGAGGGTCCCAGTGGGAGAGGTGAGGCTGGGGGGGGGAGGAGGGGAGCAAACCACAGAGAGGCCGAAAGGTTATGTTCCAAAAAGATCACTCTGGTTGCTGGAGGAGAATGGGCTCCGTGCGGGCGAGGACAGGGAGACCCTAACCCTAAGGCAACCCTAACCCTAACCCCCAACCCTAACCCTAACCCCCATCCTAACCACTAATACCAACCCCAGTGAAATCATCACAAAATCAGCAAAATGCGTTCCTACACCTTTCTTGCAATAAACGTGAGGAGCCTGATCAGGAAAATTGCAAAACCAAGAGCTCGCGGAGACGTTGCGCGCCGTAAGCCTGTGTCTCTTCGCAGCGTCTCAAGGGTCGTTCAGTGGAGGGAAGCGACGTCACGCGCCACCAGGAACGTCGAGGTCAAACCGCGGCCGCATGAAGCGACGCAGAGAAGGTTCCGACCCAAATCCGTGTCGGCTGCGGATGTAAACACTCGCGAGAGCAGGAAGAAGGGGTAGTTTTTTCCGTAACTCGACGGTGAACCCCGCGCTCACGTCGGAAGGCCGCCGCCGCCGCCGCCCACGGACACGGACACGGACACGGACGCGGGAAGGACGCGGGGCCGGGGCGGGGGGAGCGCGAGCCCCGAGGGGGCGGCCGCGCCGGACCGTCTGAGGAGCCGCAGGAGCCGCGTCCGAGGCGCAGGGACACGGCCGCGACCGGGGCGCCTCCGAGCCCGGACAGGGGGACCCCGCAGCCCCGCGCTCCGCCCCGCGGGAGGCCGCCGCGCGCACACAAAGCCGCGGAAGCCGCACCGTCTACACAGCGCGCCCTTCCTCCGGGGCTTCTGCTCACCTTCTCCTCGCGTCGCGGGTCCTGAGGGGGCCGGACGGCTGTCAGCGTGGACGCGGCCGCACAACCTCCAGAAGCCTCTAGAGCGGTCCCGTCAGCGTGGACGCCGCCCCGCGTCCCCCACAGCGGGTCCCGTCAGCGTGGACGCCGCCCCGCGTCCCCACAGCGGGTCCCGTCAGCGTGGACGCGGCCCCACCGTCCCCCACAGCGGGTCCCGTCAGCGTGGACGCCGCCCCACCGTCCCCACAGCGGGTCCCGTCAGCGTGGACGCGGCCCCACCGTCCCCCACAGCGGGTCCCGTCAGCGTGGACGCCGCCCCGCGTCCCCCACAGCGGTCCCGTCAGCGTGGACGCCGCCCCGCGTCCCCCACAGAGGTCCCGTCAGCGTGGACGCGGCCCCACCGTCCCCCACAGCGGGTCCCGTCAGCGTGGACGCGGCCCCACCGTCCCCACAGCGGGTCCCGTCAGCGTGGACGCGGCCCCACCGTCCCCCACAGCGGGTCCCGTCAGCGTGGACGCCGCCCCGCGGCCCCCACAGCGGTCCCGTCAGCGTGGACGCGGCCCCACCGTCCCCCACAGCGGGTCCCGTCAGCGTGGACGCCGCCCCGCGTCCCCCACAGCGGTCCCGTCAGCGTGGACGCCGCCCCGCGTCCCCCACAGCGGTCCCGTCAGCGTGGACGCCGCCCCACCGTCCCCCACAGCGGTCCCGTCAGCGTGGACGCGGCCCCACCGTCCCCCACAGCGGTCCCGTCAGCGTGGACGCGGCCCCACCGTCCCCCACAGCGGGTCCCGTCAGCGTGGACGCCGCCCCACCGTCCCCCACAGCGGTCCCGTCAGCGTGGACGCCGCCCCGCGTCCCCCACAGCGGTCCCGTCAGCGTGGACGCCGCCCCGCGTCCCCCACAGCGGTCCCGTCAGCGTGGACGCCGCCCCGCGTCCCCCACAGCGGTCCCGTCAGCGTGGACGCCGCCCCGCGTCCCCCACAGCGGTCCCGTCAGCGTGGACGCGGCCCCACCGTCCCCCACAGCGGTCCCGTCAGCGTGGACGCCGCCCCGCGTCCCCACAGCGGGTCCCGTCAGCGTGGACGCGGCCCCACCGTCCCCCACAGCGGGTCCCGTCAGCGTGGACGCCGCCCCACCGTCCCCACAGCGGGTCCCGTCAGCGTGGACGCGGCCCCACCGTCCCCCACAGCGGGTCCCGTCAGCGTGGACGCCGCCCCGCGTCCCCCACAGAGGTCCCGTCAGCGTGGACGCCACCCCGCGTCCCCCACAGAGGTCCCGTCAGCGTGGACGCGGCCCCACCGTCCCCCACAGCGGGTCCCGTCAGCGTGGACGCGGCCCCACCGTCCCCACAGCGGGTCCCGTCAGCGTGGACGCGGCCCCACCGTCCCCCACAGCGGGTCCCGTCAGCGTGGACGCCGCCCCGCGGCCCCCACAGCGGTCCCGTCAGCGTGGACGCGGCCCCACCGTCCCCCACAGCGGTCCCGTCAGCGTGGACGCCGCCCCGCGTCCCCCACAGCGGTCCCGTCAGCGTGGACGCGGCCCCACCGTCCCCCACAGCGGTCCCGTCAGCGTGGACGCGGCCCCACCGTCCCCCACAGCGGGTCCCGTCAGCGTGGACGCCGCCCCGCGTCCCCCACAGCGGTCCCGTCAGCGTGGACGCCGCCCCGCGTCCCCCACAGCGGTCCCGTCAGCGTGGACGCGGCCCCACCGTCCCCCACAGCGGTCCCGTCAGCGTGGACGCCGCCCCGCGTCCCCCACAGCGGTCCCGTCAGCGTGGACGCCGCCCCGCGTCCCCCACAGCGGGTCCCGTCAGCGTGGACGCCGCCCCACCGTCCCCCACAGCGGTCCCGTCAGCGTGGACGCCGCCCCGCGTCCCCCACAGCGGTCCCGTCAGCGTGGACGCCGCCCCGCGTCCCCCACAGCGGTCCCGTCAGCGTGGACGCCGCCCCACCGTCCCTCACAGCGGTCCCGTCAGCGTGGACGCCGCCCCGCGTCCCCCACAGCGGTCCCGTCAGCGTGGACGCCGCCCCGCGTCCCCCACAGCGGTCCCGTCAGCGTGGACGCCGCCCCACCGTCCCCCACAGCGGGTCCCGTCAGCGTGGACGCGGCCTCACCGTCCTCCACAGCGGTCCCGTCAGCGTGGACGCCGCCCCGCGTCCCCCACAGCGGTCCCGTCAGTGTGGACGCCGCCCCACCGACCCCACAGCGGGTCCCGTCAGCGTGGACGCGGCCCCACCGTCCCCCACAGCGGTCCCGTCAGCGTGGACGCCGCCCCGCGTCCCCCACAGCGGGTCCCGTCAGCGTGGACGCCGCCCCGCGTCCCCCACAGCGGTCCCGTCAGCGTGGACGCGGCCCCACCGTCCCCCACAGCGGTCCCGTCAGCGTGGACGCCGCCCCGCGTCCCCCACAGCGGTCCCGTCAGCGTGGACGCCGCCCCGCGTCCCCCACAGCGGTCCCGTCAGCGTGGACGCCGCCCCGCGTCCCCCACAGCGGTCCCGTCAGCATAGGCGCGGCCGCACGTGCTCCAGAAGCCTCCACAGCGGGTCGGGGGAGGCCGGCGGGGTCCCAGCTGCGGCTGCGCGGCCGGCTCGGGCGGGAGCTGCGGTCCGGCGCCCTCTGCAGGCGGAGGAGCGCAGTGCAGGACTGGGGAGCTCGCCCTTCCGCAGAAGCACCTGCTCCCTCCCGGGTCCGCGGAAGCCGTTTCATTCTGGAAACTGCAGCAATATGGAGCCCAGTGCGCCCCGACGTCTCCAAAAATAGCTGAGGAGCAACGAACTGGAAACACTGTGGAATGACGACAGTCCCTGACCCAAACGGGAGCACCGAACATGACCCTGGCCCTGACCCACACTCTGACCTCAACTTACTCTCAAGCCTGGGCCTGACCCAATGCAAGAGCCTAACCCCAGCCCCCAGCCCAAACAGTGTTCCCAAGAACCGAAGGTAGAAGCTGCAAATATCCATCAGTGGTGCGTGCATCAACAGTGTGGTGAAGGGTTGGGGTCTGGGTTCAGGGTCAGGCTCCGGTCAGAGTTCTAGATCAGGCTTTGGGCTTAGGGTCAGAGTGAGGATTTAGAGGGAGGGGCGAGGGAACAGTTAGAGTTTAGGGCTTTAGGTTTATGATTTAGGGTTTAAGACTCAGGGCTTAGGAGATAAAGTCCAAATTTGGGGTTGGGTTCATGCTGGGATTTGGGATCAAGGTTCGTGGCTCAGAGTTCTGGTCTAGGGTGTGGGTTCGTGGTTCAGGGCTTGGACCCAGGGCTCAGGTTCAGAGTCCAGGCTTCGGGTTCCATTTCAGGTTTAAGATTCGGGGTTCCAGTTTGGGCTTTAAGGTCAGCTTAGGTTTCGGCGTTACGGGTTAAGGTTAGGTTTAGGGATGACACATTTTCTTCAGTTGTCATCATGGACCCAAAATTTCTATTAGAAGTTTCTAAATCTGGAATGTATTTCATCTGGGTGTCAGGAGCTGGTTTGGAATTTAGGATCCCAGTAACTCCCTACTGACAGCATTCTGGTCCTAGGGTCTCCTAGTCACCCAGAACCAGCTTTTGTCTTGGCTCAAACATACCCTTGGCAGAGAAGGGCGAGCGGCTGCCAAAGTTGGGATGATTTCACTATGGTAACGGTGTGAAAGTAAATATTGTGGAACTGTTCATGGAAAATGAAACAGGAGATGAATAACTGGTCGACTCCTGATTCTTCCACAATAATAAAGACCAAGTCTCCAATAGAATCTGACAATGTTCCCTAGGAAGGCCTATGGTCCTCATTACCAGTACTGAAAGAGGGCCCCTCCCCTGCTTTAAAGTAGGAATCACAGCAGGATACTTCCTACTTTGTGTCAAAAATAAAATTGTATTATTTGGCTGTTCCAGTGTACAATTTGTGGAAGCCCTGACATGTCCCTCTCTCAAATCCGCATCAACACACGGGTAAAATGCAGGCAATGTTGTAATGCACTGCTCATTGGAATACCAGGTGCAGGGAGGGCTATTAGAAGCAATAAAATGGGGCGCCTGGGTGGCTCAGTGGGTTAAAGCCTCTGCCTTCGGCTCGGGTCATGATCTCGGGGTCTTGGGATCGAGCTCCACATTAGGCTCTTTGCTCAGCAGGGAGCCTGCTTCCTCCTCTCTCTCTCTGCCTGCCTCTCTGCCTACTTGTGATCTCTGTCTGTGAAATAAATAAATAAAATCTTTTAAAAAAAAAGCAATAAAACGATATCAAATATGAAACTCAGAACGAGCACCCTTTATGGGCACTTAATGAGGATCCCTAACCATGAGATCTAACATCTCATCCTATGGAATTCACCCACAAAAATCATCGATAACAACAGCCTGCTCACCACTGTAACCACCTCGCCATTGACCTCTAGGCTTGTATTACACACTCCAACCGCTAGGGACTCACTTCTCAGCCACGGAAGGGGACTTGCCCACTCCTGGTGGACTAACTCTTACATGAAGCCAAAAAAATCCCACCCCTTGGAAATCCCAGCCATTAGGACACAGTCGCAGAAAGCACACCCAGAACTCAGTAGATGACAGACATCTCATGAATTGGAGGCTGCAGATCACCCCCACTCCCACAAAATAGCTCTACAGTGGACTCCAGGTCTGTCCTCTTCCCGGGATCACACGGGGCACTGCATTCTTCCAAGACGCCATCCTCAGAACAAAACTGCAAACTGTCCTCGTCAGTCCTGTGTGCAGGCTCACAGTGAGCCCTGCGAAAGCCAGACAGCTTCTTGAGAGCACTCAGCCTCTCAACCGTCTCCTAGCAGATGGAGGGCGCTGCTCTCCCTGACCTCTGTATCAGCTAGAGAACACTTGGAACGAGTCTTGCCAAACCCCATGCAAAGGCATGTTCTTCATCTGCAAAATGATGGACAGTGAAACACCATGGATTCCCCCCACCTTCCTGAACCTAGGTAAATCGGAGATACAGCTTGGCCAGAGCTATTATCCCGAACCCCCTACACACGCACACCCACACACACACCCTTCCCTTGTGCACTCCAGACCCGTTTCCAACCACTTTGCTCATTCTCAGCCATTGTTTCTACAGAGAAGTACAGTAGCACCAAGGTCCTGGGACTGAGGTCCTAGGTGCTAAGCCAGCACCTTGGACCCAGTTACTATCAGAAATTAATATTCATTTTATTAGCAGATGCATCCCAGAAGATCTTGCCACCGCAGCCATTAGTAAAGTCATTACAGGGGCACCTGGGTGGCTCAGTCGTTAAGCGGCTGCCTTTGGCTCGGGTCATGATCCCAGGGTCCTGGGATCGAGTCCCGCATCGGGTTCCTTGCTCAGCGGGAAGCCTGCTTCTCCCTCTCCCACTCCCCCTGCTTGTGTTACCTCTCTCTCTTGTCTCTCTGTCAAATAAATAAATAAAATCTTTTAAAAAGAAAAGAAAAGTCATTACAACAGAGGTCCTAACAACTTGTGCCAATCTCCACGGCTCCACTCCCTCCCTCCAGGGATTGGCTCATCTACGGGCAGGTCACCTGGTCCCAGCCAATGAGGTGGGAGGAACCTCGGGTCTCAGCCTGCAGAACCAAGGATGGGGTGGGCCACCCAGGCCAGGGGCTTTTCCATCACGACTGCAGAAGCGGCCTAGGCCAGGCCCGTGCCAGTGCCACAGAGGGCCCAGGAAGCCAGGTGTTCCCTACCATTGCCGAGGGCTGAAGCAGACTCGTCCTGAAGCCCCCACATGCTAGACCCTCTGCTACCTCAGGAGCACCCCCAATGTGCTCATGGTCTTGGCCTGAACAAGATGACCACCTGTGTGGTACATACCCCGCAAGATATACAGCCTGGTACCAGGGCCTTACTCAGCCAAAGAATACCTACATGGAATTCAACCACAGACAAACGTGTTGTGGAAGCTCGAGGCCGACAGAGAAATTGGCGGGGGGGGGGGGGGGATCCTGAGGTCTTAATTGTTGGTCAATCTCACTATCAGCTTTGTTTCCCTTCCAGTGCAGGATCCAGGGTCAGGCAGGATAGATCCCAGTGTCTTCCCACTCCGCCACTGGAAAGGAAGAGCCCTCTCCCCCATCATCCATCGTGTTGCAGATCTGGGGTGTGGGCAACTATGGGCCAAATGGGACCTCCCCCCATATTCTCTCAATCCAGTGTGTCTGGAACATTAGTCGTGGACGGTCTGTGGCTGCTTTCAAGGCACAAGGCAATTACGAGTGCGCGTCTCTGGAAGAGTACTGAGAAGTAGAATTGTTGAATTATTACACTGTACACTTGAAACTAAACGGTCAATAATACTTGATTTCCAAAAAAAAACCAAAAAAAAAAAAAATACCAACAACTTGGAGCACCTGGGTGGCTCAGTGGGTTGAACCTCTGCCTTTGGCTCAGGTCGTGATCTCAAGGTCCTGGGATCGAGCCCCGCATCAGGCTCTCTGCTCAGGGGGGAGCCGGCTTCCTCTTCTCTCTCTGCCTGCCTCTCTGCCTCCTTGTGATCTCTGTCTGTCAAATAAATAAAATCTTAAAAAAAAACAAAAACAAAAAACTGGTGTATCCACACAAATAGACTTTGAAAAAGTTATTATTTTTTTCAGCTGGGAGGGATTTACTGGAGAATTTAAATCATGGATTCCTGGCTGAAATGTGTTGTCTTCCCCCCAAATCAGTAATTTTTTTAACACTTTGCAAACCTACATTCCAAGTTTGGCATGCTCTTCTTTTCTTTACATTCAGGGCTTTGAGACAGAAAAATAAGAGCATATCCCTTTGTATTCAATCTGGATTTTGCCAACATTCCACAAAAATGGTCATTATTTTTATATATCTTTCTAGCAAGTTCTTTTTTACTTATTTTATTTAAATTCAATTACTGAACATAGAGTGTATCATTAGTTTCAGAGGTGGCGCTCCGTGATTCGTCGGTTGCGCGTAACTCAGTGCTCATCACATCGCGTGCCCCCTCCGTGCCCACCACCCAGCTGCCCCAGCCCCCACCCCCTCCAGCCACCCTCAATGGGTTCCTTACGGTTGAGAGTCTCTCAGGGTCTTCTCGCAGATCCCTTAGTGCGTCCGCTTCTGAATTAAGGTCTCTTTCCTCTAGCGGCACTTCGTGGATTTCTAAGCTTTTCCTCATGTACCGGGAACTGGCCCAAAGCAGCGATGCCCCAAGTCTTCCCCCCGACATGGGAGTTCTAGACCCTGACCTTTCCAGGCTTCTGTTGGCCAGAAACAGGGACAGTCGCCGTCGGGATGCGCGGCTAAGGTGACAAAGAACAAGACACATCCTGGGGTTCCTGATGTATTTTTTATGATACAGTTTGAAAGTGAGAAAAATTGTGCTGAAGAGCTTTTCCTGCCCTAAGTTCCTGGCAAACAGAAATGAGGGGCCGCAGCCAGCGAGGCTGGATCACAGGAGGGGCCGGTCGTTTCCCTGCGCCTGAAGGCTCGACGTCCAACCGCCTGAGGCCTTGGGCTCTTCCCTCCGGGGTCGCTGCCAGCCGATGACCTTCGGCGGGACCTCCGGCGCCTCCGCTCCCGCTCTCCGCGGCCAACCGTCCAACCGCAGCCCAGCGTGGGGCTCAGGGGGGCCCGGGCCGACTTCTCAGAGCGAAGGCACGCGGTGAGGAAGGACAGAGCCAAGATGGGGGCCGCGGGGGCGGGGGCGCCCCGTTCCGCCGAGCCCCGCTCTGGCCTCCGGGCATGCGGACGGCTGACGCGGGGTCCTGGCCGCCGCCCCGGGTCCCCAAGGCCGTGCGGGGCTCTGGGAAGACGCGTCGGATGCTTCCGGCTGCGGCAAATGGGCCCTGAGGGTCCGAGACGTCCAGCCCCCACCGAGGCGTCCGAGACGCCCAGCCCCCCCGGGACGTCCGTGACGTCCAGCCCCCCCCCCCGGGACGTCCGTGACGTGCAGCCCCCCCCGGGACGTCCGTGACGTGCAGCCCCCCCCCGGGACGTCCGTGACGTCCAGCCCCCCCCCGGGACGTCCGTGGCGTCCAGCCCCCCCCCCGGGACGTCCGTCACGTCCAGCCCCCCCGGGACGTCCGTGACGTCCAGCCCCCCCCCCCCGGGACGTCCGTGACGTGCAGCCCCCCCCCGGGACGTCCGTGACGCGCAGCCCCCCCCCGGAACGTCCGTGACGTCCAGCCCCCCCCCCGGGACGTCCGTGACGTGCAGCCCCCCCCCGGAACGTCCGTGACGTCCAGCCCCCCCCCGGGACGTCCGTGGCGTCCAGCCCCTCCCCCGGGACGTCCGTCACGTCCAGCCCCCCCGGAACGTGTCCCTCGTTCCCAGGAGTCGGCTCCGGGAGAGGAGGGAGGACAGTGAGCGGCAAACGAGAGACGCCAGCGAGACTGCGGTGGGGGTGGGGGGGACGACGCCACGACCCCAGGACGGGCAGGCGGAGGCCGCACATTTAGACAGAGGCGGGCCGGGAGGAGCAGCAGCCGGGGCCGGAGCCCTGCCTCCCTGCGAGCTGGGCAGGGCCTGGGGCCACGTCCGGCCGGTGAGGACGACCTGGGGGACACCATGTGGCGGCAGACCTCCCAGCAGCCGGCGGTGCAGGAGCGACAGTCCCTGTCCGGGACTCCCGCCAATTCCGAGGCCTCCTGACCCCAGCGACTCCAGCCCCTTGGGCTTGGGAGAGACAGAGGAAAGGGCGAGGCGAGGAGGAAAAACCCCACACACAGCTGTACTGTTTTTATATAGAATTTGTACAATATATTTCTCTTCATTTGCATATTTACCCACAACTTAACATCCTTTTTACAGGCTGAACTCAGCTTGATATAATCAAAATTCTTTCCTTCAATCAAATAAGAAAAATTCAAAATCGTAAACCCGTAAGAAAACAAATTAAAAACGGTGATGAAAACAAGTCACCCCTCCCAGTGCGAGCGGTGTCCGTCTGTACAATCTATAGGGTTTGGGTCAGAATCTCTTTATGGATCAGGCACATGTTTTCATAACACCTTTATTCTCGCCACTTTTAGCTCCTGCCTGGCAAGTCTGCCTCCGGGAAGGATCAAAGGGAGGCTGGCCTTGGAGGCGTCGGCTCCTTGGCATCGGCCGGGAGCCGAGGCGGGTGCGATGCAGGGCGGCCGGTGTGGGGCGGCGAGCGGGGGAGAGCAGCAGTTGCCAAGCGGGGTCCGGGCTCGCTCTGTGCAGGGTGGCAGAGAGACCAGAACAGCCAGGGCGAGGGCAGACAGCAGCGGGCAGAGGCCAGCCTTTACAACTGGGCCTCCGGGGGACAGAGAGCCAAGTTGGTGGTCCTGCCCCCACAGGCGTGCCCCGCCCTGCCTGTCTGGCCTGGTCGGGAAGTCCCGGTCACGAGGGCTGTGGATGGCAGCGAGGTGAAGTGGTGACACACGGTCCTGTGTGCCTTCCAGGCCCCCCCTCGACAGAGCCGGGGCCCCACCACCGGCTCTGCGACCTCCCTCTGCCCTGGGAGACCTGCCGGGTCTGGGCGATACAGACGCGGGGACTTGTCTGGGGCGGCAGGCAGAGTGGAAGACGAGAATGGGTTTCTACCCCGCCACAGTGCCCGCCTACTTGCATCCCGACACCGTGGGGGACCAGAGCGGGCTCAGGGCCTCGGGCCTGGGGTCACCAATTCTCAGGACCTACCCCCCCACCCCGTCTCCTTTGGACGGCCCCTCCCAGGACGGCTCCTCGTGCAGCTTGGGGACCCGAGAACCGAGCTCTAGGGCTGGCTGCAGGAGCCGCCGCCCCTCGTCCCGCTGACGCAGAAGTGCTTCTGCAGGAAGACCCTCCTGAGACCTGCAGCCTTGGGCCCCTCCCACCCAGGCCCCCGCAGACAGCGGTCACATGCCGGTGCCGACCCGCTCAGCGTGGCCCCGGCTGCGAGGGGCCTTCCGTGGGCCCCATGTGGGGGGACGCACTCTGGCCCACACGCCGTCCTGAAATGGCCTAAGGCGCTCTTCACGCCAACAAGTCCCACGGGAGCTCGTCCACGGCACACGTGCCCTCCCAGCCTCACGCTCCAAAGCCTGGCTTTGGAAGGAGCGTCTTCAGCACTTCAGGGCGAGACCGCCATCCTAAAAGGGAGAACGGAAACGGCATTCGCTCAAACAGATGCCGTGACGGCGGACCGACAGCCGGGCAAGCACACAGAGTCCCAGAGGTCAATGCGATGGACTACCGGGACCACGGAGAGGAAATAAAATCATCATATATTCTCTGTTTGGTTTTTGGTTTGGGTTGTTTTTTTTTTTAACTTTTAAAATAAGATCCATCTGATAACACTTCAAGTCTAAGTACAGAAGCTTTCCCACGAGCAACGTGTCCCCTGGATGACTGTTCCATCGGGCCCCCCGGAGGCCTCGCAAGGGAGTCACGTGGTTCTGTTCTGAGAACGTCAGGCGGAAACGGAAACAGGAGAAAACGAAACGCAGACGTGCTGGGAGTGGGAGCGAGAGCGATGCCCACGGGCGGCCCACCGGCTGTGACCACGGACACGTGCTCACTGAGGACTCCGTGCGACGGCCACGGGCACCCGTGGGCACCGGCAGGCGGCCGGGACGAGCCCTCCCCGGCTTTGGCTGGGGCTTCCCGGTCTCCAGAAGCAAGAGCGCAGGAAGAGCTCCCAGGCCAGGCCGCCGCCCGAGGCCCTGCCGAGGGAGGCAGCTCGGGCCGACTCCAGCTTCCCGGGAAGACCACGTGCAGCAGCTCCAGAGACAGAGCCCTTTCTGGAGAGGCTCCTTCAGACCTTCCCGGGCTGACCCTCTGAGCAGCCCTGCCGCACTCGCTCCCCCGTGCCGCGGTCGTGCAGGCGCGAGCGTGTGACGCGGCCGCTTGGCATCCTGCTCGGAGTGCAAGTGGGAGCGCCCGGGGAGCCGGGCGTTTTCCTGAATGAGCTCAGAGGTCTGCGCTGAGTGCCTGCGGACAGACGCCCCGGTCTGTGCACACCACAGCAAGAGCTAGCACTCGACGTTGTAGAGGCGGGTCGCCTTGTTCGGGTAGTTGATGGCCAGGCTGATGGCAGCGATGTTCTGCAGAGCCTGTGGAGGGAGAACCAGTCATGTGCTCATTCGTTCAGTGTGGACTGGACAAGAGCCTCGGCTGAGCACCGGCGGTCGGCGGGGAAGCAGGGGCAGGTGGCAGCCAGCTGCGGGGCCCTCACCCGGGGCACCAGCCCAGAGTGAGAGACAGAGTCGCTCAAGACTCCACGAGAGCTGCCAACACAGGGCAGAAACGTGACGACTACCCCGAGAGCGGGGCAGGTGCGATGCCGGTGGGCTCAGTGGGCCCGGAGGACACGGGCCGCAGGGCGTCTGGGCAAGCTCTTTGGAGAAAAGGAAGAGCACAGAGAAGCAGAAGGGGGAGAAACGAACCGTGCGAGGCCAAGCGAGGAGGGTGCCGGGACGGGTACCCCGGGCCCAGGCCGAGGCCGCGGTGCGAGCTCAGCGCAGCAAGAACGGGGGTGGCTGCGGGGGGAGGAGGCAGAGTACTGGTCCGGCACAGAGGACAGGCCGTGGGGAGGCTCAGCACGAGCCACAGGCGAGGAGACGGCACATGGGGACAGGCGAGAGGGAGGCGCCCACGGGTACACGACACGGAGCTCATGGTGCCACAGGTCATGTATTAAGTTGTCGCTGTGTGTCAGGAAACCAGGGGCGCTGGTGGCAGGGCGGGCAGGGGTCTGTGAGGAGGGGAGAGGGTTTCTACTCTGCCTGCGGGTCTCCGGAGAGTGCGTGCAAACACGTCTTAGTTGAAGGGGGATTCCTGCGTCTTCCCGGCGAGAGGACCACGTGTTCACGAAGCGGACTTGCCAGGAACCGATGCCTACGCCACGTGACCCTGGGTGAACCTCCCGCTTGTCTGAGCGCAGCGCCCCACCTGCCCAGCACCAGAGGGCTGGACCACAAGCTCGAGGGTAGGCGAGGGCGCTGTGAGTCTAAGGCTGCCAACGTGTGGTCTGGGCCTGGGGTTCCCGAGACCCTCTCAGGGAGGGAGTCTGCACCGTGACAAACGCCGTCTCGGTGATGCTAGGACGTTATTCTGCCTTCTCCCCGTCATGCTCCCAAGGGCACCGCAGACATCCCCAGCGGTGGCTGGGCCGCCGGCCCAGGCAGACGCAAATCACCGCCATCTGCCTCAGGAATGATTGTATTTTGGAAAACACAGCTGTTTCCTCACAGAATGTGTTATTCACATTAACACGGAGTGAGTTTGTTATTTCTTAAAACGAGCTGGTGTTTATGTAGAACCCACCAACTTATATAAGTTTTGGGGGATCCTCAGTAATTTTGAAGTGTGATGGACCCTGGGCCCAAACCTCAGGGGCTCTCCTGCCACGGGACAAAGTCACGTCTGAAAGCGCCTGAAACCGAACTACGGAGCCCTCAGCCCAGCACTCGCAGTAAGGCGCCGGCTGTTTTGGTTTCACGCACAAATTCTGGCTGGCATCTTGCTGGCCTCTCCAGGCCCACGGTCTTACATGAGCGGCTCCGACGAATGGGCCCAACAGCTCTGACACAGAGGGAAGCGACGGGGTGGGGACAGAGCTCCGTGCGGACCCTGGGGGCCGGGGGGCCGGGGCCGGCTGGTTCCGGCGGGGAGAGGGTGGGTACCTGTGCCGCGCAGCGGAGAAGGTGGTCGTCCGTGGTTAAGGCCAGCAGGTAATCCTGCAGCAGGCCGAGCTCCTGGGGAGAGGGGAGAGGCACAGCGTCACCGGACTAGCACCCAGGGGACACCCGCCTGCAGCCACAAAGTCTCGCTCCTCCGGGCACCTCACGGCAGGCCCTCCCTCCGGAGTGGCGGACGGGGCTGGACCAGGAGGAACCCCACGCCTGGTCGCAGGGGCGCTCTGGGTCCGTTTGCTCATGCAGAAGATGACGGCAAGCTAAGGGCTTCTGAAAGGCCTTTCATCCACACCCTGCGGGCCCACGCTGCTCGCGAGGAAGAACCCATCCATTTCCTTTTCCAGAGTTCCCTAGTGGCAAGGACTACCGGGAAGGACTTCCTCCCTCCTTGGCTCTAGGTGTTCCCGGGGGAGGTCACGCCCAGGTGAGGACCCAGGACTTCAGGCCACACCCCCGCCCCGGGGCAGCAGAGGGAGCACCAGCGGGACCTCACCTGGGCGCGGTTCTCCGAGACGAAGAACAGCTCGGTGAGGGCGCGGTGCAGGGGCAGCAGGATGCCGGGCTGCGACACGTCCTCCAGCCGGCTGTACTCCATGTGGGTGAAGAGCTGCCACAGCGGCTTCAGCAGCGCAAGGTCACAGAGGTCACTGCAGCGGCCGGTGGCAGACAGGAGACAGAAGTCAGCTGGCGGACTCCCCCACGTCCGGCAAAGTCACTACCGTCCCCCAAAACATTCACCAGCGGCAGAGAGCGGAAGGGGCAGAACTCCAGGAAGGAGGCCCCGGAGCCGTCACGTCAATCACGCACGTCTTTAAGGTGGGCGCCGTGACGACCCTCCAACGGCAGCGGGGAACCCCCGCGATGGACGTTGCGTGGAAAAAAGCAACACGTAAAACCACGCGTACAAAAGAAAACTAAACCAACTGCGTGTACGGTCTCGTGTGGCCGTGCCAAAAGCAACAGTGAACAAACACAGAAAATGTTTTCCATGGCTGTCCCTGTCAGTTCCCTAGATTTTCTTTTTTTTTAAGATCTTATTTATTTGAGAGGTAGAAAGAGAGAGGGAGCGGCAAGCAGAGGGGAGGGAGAAGCAGGGGCCCCGCGGAGCAGGCAGCGGGACACGGGACGCGATCCCAGAACCCTGGGATCATGAGCTGAGCTGAAGGCAGACATGTCACTGACTGAGCCACCCAGGCGCCCCAAATTTCCTGGATTTTCTGCAATGTTTGCTGCTTCAACAGAGAACAAGGGAAGATTTAAAAGACGGGGATAACCAATATTCCAATCTCGGGCTCACAAAACACAAGAAACGTGCTAACGAGGGAGCTCTGCCAGAGCCCTTGTAATTCCAGGGGCCTCGGGTGAGAGACGGACGTTTCCGACTCAGGGGTAAGATGTGCTTTTCATTCCACTTCAACCTCCTTCAGAGAAGAAAAGTTAATGAAGCAAATAACGTTCTGGGCCTCACTACATGACTTTACGCGTTCCTACTCTTAAATTCTGCCTTTTCTCTTTACCGTCCGACTTTCTCCCAGAACAGTAAGTTGTCCTGAAGCGGAGCAAGGGGAACACAGGTTGGACTTCCGGAGACGGATCTGCAGTGGACCTTCCGGGTCACCCCTGGGGGAGGGACATCCATGCACCTGCGGGGCTCATACCCCCACCCCGCCCCGGGGCTGCCTTCCCCTGTGCCTGTGCAGTCTCGCCCCAGGACTGAGGAAGGCCAGCGAAGGGCCCCGCCGTCTGAAGACCGTTTCAACCTATCACTCAACCCGGCACTTCTCAGTGCAAGCAGCTCTCACAAGAACAGAACTGAGCCCCTGTGGGCGAAGCGACCTCCGCACATGGGGCCCCAGTGACAACAGCAACCATAGTCCGCTTACCCCCGCCCCCCTCCGCCGCCGTGAGCAGCGGGCCGACTGCCCCCCTGGCTCGGGGAGCCCCTCTCTGTCAGACTACACAGAGGCCCTGCGGCATCATCTGTCCACTCTGACTGGGACCCTGGGGTTGTCTGGGGTTGTCTGGGGTGTCTGGGGGAGGGGCCGAGTGGCTCAGCCGCACAAGCATCTGACTCCTGATTTTGGCTCCGGTCCTGATCCAGGGGCTGCAGGGTGGAGCGCCCGCTTCAGGCTCTGCCCTGGGCGTGGAGGCTGCTCAAGATCCCTCGGCACACCCGCCCCCTGCCCCTGCCCCCACCCACAGGCTCCCTCTCCCTCGCTGTCTCAAAAAGGAAATGCTAGAGAGGGACACTGAACCCCGCCAGGCAGGGCTGTGAGTGTGCGGAGGATGCGTGTGGCTCGGTTGCCAACACCCGCCCTCCGAGCTGAGGAGCAAGGCGACGCGTCTACAATCCCCACGTCTGTTCAGTTCTCTGTGGAAGGTCCTGACGCCTGCGAAGGGTGGGGGGAGGCTTCTAAGGACCGAGAGGAAGAACCAAAACCCCTTCTTTGTCGAGAGCATGACTGCTCTGAATAATCCACATGCACACTTAAAGTTAACAAACAGAGCACGGTCCCTGCACACAAAGGAAATACACAGAAATTAATTATATGTGAGCAGAAACAGTAAGAAATAAAAATTCTAAAACAACAGTTACAACAGCATCAAAGCCATCAACCACCTAGGGATAAACCGAAGGGAGCGCTGTGCAGGCTGCCTACACCGAACCCTGTGAGACATGCTTCAGAGCAGGGCCACGAGGGCTGCGGGGGACGGGCACCAGGACTTCACGACTGTGGGTCGGGGGCTCAGTGCCACAAAGAGCCAAAACCCCATCCGGCGAGAAGAGGCGTGTGCCTGTGTGTGTGGACAGAAGCACGTGGTTCAGGGACACTCCGAGGTACCGGAAGTTCTGGCCGGAGCGAACAGGAAGGAAACAGACACGAGAGGGCATCCGCATTGGAACAGACATACGACAGACCGTGTGCAGACGACGGCCTAGCCAGAAACCCCAAAGCTCCACGGAAGCAACATTAGCACTAGAAGATGCAGTGAAGTCACAGGGCACAAGCCAAGGCAGAATGACCAGCTGCATTTCTACACACTAGCAACGAACTATCAGAAGGAGTATTAGGAAACAAATCCATTTACAATGGGATAAAAAAGAATAAAACATTTAGAAATAAATATTAACAAAGAGGTAAAAACGGTCCGTCCACGGCAAACTGTGGAATGCTGATCAGAGAAACTAGAGAAAACACAGGGAAGTGTAAAGCATGATCCGTGGTCACGGCCGGAAGACCACCGGTGCAACGGCTGCTGCCCACAGCAAGATAGAGCGTCCATGGAGCCCCATACAAATCCCCACGGCATTTCACAGAAATAGGAAAACAGCCGTAAAGTCCATGTGGAACTACAGGAGGCCCTGAGAACCCAAGCCAATCTTCAGAGCAAACCCGGAGGCCTCACACTCTGATTTCCAACCCTAATACAGAGCTAGGGTAATCCAAACCGTACGGCACCAGAATAAAAACAGGCAGAAAGACTGATGAACAGGACAGTGAGCCCAGACATACACGCAGGCGTATATGGCCCATTAATTTTGACAAAGGTGCCAAGAATATGCAATGAGGAAAGGACACTCTCCTCACCAAATGTGTGGGACAAGGTGGACAGCCACAAGCAAAAGCACGAGGCTGGATCCCCCCCTTACACCACACACAAAATCAATTCAAAATTGATTAAAGACTTGAATGAGAGAACTCCAACTGCTAAACTCCTACAAGAAAACATAAGGGCTAAGCTCCTTGGCATTGATCTTGGCAACGAGTTTTTTTAAATTTGACACAAAAGCAAGAATAAGTGGGACTACATCAAACTAAAAAGCTTCTGCGAAGCAAAGGAAACCATCAACAAACGAAAAGGCGATCTACGGAATGGGACAAAGTACTCGTAAACCACATCCGATAAGTGGTTAATACCCAAACACATAAGGAACTCATACAACCCGATTTCAAATGAACCCAAAGAACCCAATTAAAATACGGTCAAAGGACCTGAACAGACATTTTTGCAAAGAATATACGCAGATGGCCAAGAGACACATGAGAAGACAGAGGCTCACATCACTCATCATCAGGAAAATGCAAATTGAAGCCAGAACGAGATATTGCTTCGCATGTGTGAGGATGGCTATCATCTAAAAGACAGGAGACGACAGCTGTTAGCGAGGACACGGAGAAAGGAGAACCCTGCGTCGCTGGTGGGGATGCACGCGGCTGCAGCCACTGTGGAGACCAAGATGGTGGCTCCTCGAGTCATTAAAACCACAACTATTGAACGATCCAGCAAGCCCACTACTGGGTTTACAGCCAAAGCCCACGAATCATTACCTCAAAGATACCTGCACACAAACGTTCTCAACAGCCAAGGTATGAAAACACACAGTGTCTCCCGAGGGAAGAGTGGATACAGCCAACAGGGTGCACCTACTCGCACAACAGACTGTTCTTCAGCCATGAGATGAAGGAGACCCCGCCGTTCGCAACAACACGGATGGGCGTGGACGGCGTTAGGCTTGGTAGAATAAGCCCAAGAAAGACAAACGCCGGGTGATCTTACCTCCACGTGGAAACCAAAACCAACCAATCAAACCCGTCAACACAGAGAGCAGAATGGTAGTCACCAGGGGCAGGGGGTGAGGGAGGCGGGGAGAGGCCGGTCAGAGAGCAAACGCTCCAGCTGTGAGATGAATGAGGTCTGAGGGTCTAACACACAACATGGTGATGACAGCTGACAGTGGCGTCCAGCGCTGCATCATTTAACAGAAATTTGCTGAAAAGCCAGTTTCAGCAAGAGGGGAGACCCCGGGGCCATCCCACACGACAGAGGCAACCACGTGAGGTGTTCGGTGTGTTGACTAACCCGATGGGGGGCCTTTCACAGCGTGGACATCCGTGAAACCAGCCCCTTCTACGCTTCAGATACATTACAATTTTGTCAGTGATACAGCACTAAAGCGGCCCCGGCAGGAGGAACCAGACTGGGGCTACGGAGGAAACCAGATACAGGTGCACGGGTATGTGGACACCTTCTTGGGGACAAAGGTGACCTGCTAGAGTGATGTGAGGGAAAGGTGGTCTTTGGGGTTGGGCAGGGACTCAAGTCCCAATGACGAATCCCGACCCGACACCGGACATCATGCACAGAAGGCATTCCATGTGGAATGTAAGCCAGATGTGACGGAGGCAACGAGCTTGGAGAACACACAGAGCACAGCGAACACTTCCTAAACAGGACAAGAAAAGCACTGTTGTTAAAAAAAAAAAAAAAAAAAAAAAAGATTGGTGAAGAACCAGAAGCTATTAAAATCAGAAGCTTCTTGGGGCGCCTGGTGGCTCAGTGGGTTAAAGGCTCTGCCTTAGGCTCAGGTCATGATCTCAGGGTCCTGGGATCCAGCCCCGCGTCGGGCTCTCTGCTCAGCGGGGAGCCTGCTTCCTCCTCTCTCTCTGCCTGCCTCTCTGCCTACTTGTGATCTCTCTCTGTCAAATAAATAAATAAAATCTTTAAAAAATAAATAAATAAGTAAGTAAATAAAATCAGAAGCTTCTTTCCATCAGACAGCACGGACAGAGAAGCGACGAGCCCCAGCGTGGGAGGAGGTCCTCACAGCGCGGACCCCCCGCACAGGACCCACGGAGGGCAGCTCACCTGTGGGTGCAGCATCGGACAATCCTTAGGAGCAGGTGGATGGCTTTCAACCGCTGATGCCCAGTCTGGCGACAAGCCACACCCACCAGCCACTCCCAAATTTTGGCCAGGGGCAGGTGCGGCACAACTCTTTCTTCCGACAGCATCTGCTTCAAAATCTCGAACCCTGGCCCACACCCACAAAACACAGACATTTTAGAAACATGAGCTGCTTGGGTTTTCATAAACAGACCAAAACAACTACAACCATTCAAATGTTGCCTAAATGCTGCCCTTTATAAGAGCAACACGGGACATTTCAGTTTCTCCTTTTTGCAACATGCCCTGTGAAATCTAAGAAGTGTCTTCTGCAGGCCCCACAGGTGACTCTTCCATCTGTCCACTCACGCTGACCACTAGCTGCCCCAGCACACTCAGTGACGTGTGTGTAAGTCACAGAGAAAAGGGCCCGCCTTGATTTTAACAAACATCAGTGACATCCCGGAGGGTCCCGCCCGGAAGAGCCTGAGGACGGCGAGACGAGCGCACACACCTGTCTGGAATCGCCCCAGGTGTCCCGCCGTCACAGTGAATTTGTAGCCCCACTCCGTGTTGCTCATGTCCGAGGTGAAGCGGTAGTACAGGGTGTCTCCTGGCCACACAAGAATCAGAAACAGCTCAGGACGCGGCAGCCACAGGAAGTCCCACGCTCCTGAGGAAGAAGGCTGAACCCGGGGTGATGCCCTCCCACACCGTCCCTCTTCCTGGGACTGAGTTTCAGGGCTCCGCGTGGAGAGTCTAGAGGAGCGAGGACACGGTCACTACCTGGGAGCTCAAAATCCTTCCACTTCTGCTGCGACCCGCTGAAGGTGTGTCGGTCCTGCTGGAAGTCGCTACTGCTGGCCATGGCCAGCTCATCGCAGCCCTCCTCTGTGCTGCACTGCGGGTCGAATTTGACCGACAGGTAGATGGCACCAGGGATGTGTACTTTGTCCTGGGGAGGGACACTTCTGTCATTCCTGAGGGCTCCTCTGCTGCCCCGTCCAGTACCTCTAAGACAAGGGGGATGGGGAGCACACGCCTGGGTAATGAGACGAAGGGCGGGGGCCTCCACGGCGTGGCCACGTCATCGGGAGCCAGTGCAGCCAGGACCGAGCCCAGGCCCCCCGCGGACCCACTGTCCAAGATGCCGGGGACTCCCTGCGAGGACCTCGCCGCGGGTGAACTCCTCCCCCCAGGTCGGAAGACGGGGGGGCGGGGACTCCCAGGTTCTGGGGAGGCGGACGGCCGCTTAGAGCGAGGGCTGCACAGGGGAGGCAGCCACTGTGGACTCAGAGGAAGTTCTCAGCAGCCCTCGCAGGTCCGGCTGGCGGGCGCCCCGGACGTACCTCAAAGTTGGTGTTATTGTTATAGGGGTGTTTCGACTCCCTGACTTGCACCTCCATGCCGGGTTCCTCCATGAACTGGCAGGCAGCCAGGGCCATGGTCCCCAGCATGCTCCCTCGGCAGCCCTGGAGCACCTTCCGGAGAATCTGGCAGGACGTGAGGCGGAGCGTCAGAGCCCAGGGGCGGGAGGAAGGACACGTCCGTTCCAACCCGAGGCCCACAAAGGCGCTGGCTTCCCCCTAGTCCCGGCCCCACGCCTGAAGCCCACTCCTCCAGCCACCTCTCACCACGGGGACCGGGACGCCTCCGCCTCAGTCTGCCCTGGGAACCCCACTTCTGGGTGTGCCGAGAAGCCACCAGAACCCATCAGAGGTGGTCCCGGGCCCTCAGAGTCCCGAGCCAAGCAGGGGAGGGACGCACAGAGAAACAAGGACCGGACAAGGGGACGTGGGCCAAGGAGGCATGGAACTGAGGGCTCCGTGGCGCAAGGATGGGGGAGGCACTTCCAAACGGGAAACGGCTGCAGCAAAGCGGCCAGCTCCTCCGAGGCTGTGCGGCTGGGAGCAGACCCAGGGGACTCGGAGACCGGGGGTGTTCTTACGGGCAGACGAGGGACGAGAAGTAAACTCGCTTCCTGAGCGGTCCCCCTGCAGGGCATGCGTGTGTGTGTGAGGGGACACCGCGTGCTTGTGTGTGTGTGTGTGTGTGTGCGCACCACGTGTGCGTACATGTGCATGAGCGTGCAGGAGGGTACACCGTGTATGGGGGTGCCAAGGAGACAGGGATGAAAAAGGCGGCAGTAAATGTGACTCAAGATCTTTGCCCTTGGAAGCTGGAAAGGGGTGATGAAACGTGGCAGCTCAGCCGGAGGCGGTGCCCATGGCTTCCCCTCGCCTCCCCCACCCCGCCCAGACCTGGCTGCGTTCTGCTGTGTGGCTCCTCTAGGTGCATTCACCCTGGGAATCGCCACCCCGGCCCTATTCTCAAAGATGACGTTGGGGATTTGACTTAAGAATAGAACCAGGGGCGCCTGGGTGGCTCAGTGGGTTAAAGCCTCTGCCTTCAACTCGGGTCGTGATCCCAGGGTCCTGGGATCGAGTCCCGCATCGGGCTCTCTGTTCGGCAGGGAGCCTGCTTCCCCCTCTCTCTCCGCCTGCCTCTCTGCCTACTTGTGACCTCTGTCTGTCAAATAAATAAATAAAATCTTAAAAAGAAAAAAAGACTAGAATCAGAGGCCTGGAAAAGCAGAACTGGAACGTGGGGTTAGGCTGCAGAGCCCACAGCCGCCTTCTGGAGGTTGGGGCCTCTGACTGCACTTCCTCAAGACAGAACTCCCCGGGTTACGCTGTGACAGGTGCAACACCCCGGGGCAGACACTCCAGAAGTACGCCCCAAACTCCCTGGACGCTCCTTGTACCACAGGGACAGGCCAGTCAGCCGTAATTCCCCGTGTCCCCTGGACCTGGCACTAGACGAGAAGAGACAGGCCAGGCCAAGTGCACAGTCAGGCTCCGGGGACCACAGTGTCAAGCACCCTCCATGCACCAGGTCCGCCGCACCCCCTCCTGGTCTCTGCTGCCCTCACAGGTGTTGGGGAGCCGCAGGCCGCCACAGGCGGCCCCCTCCAGGGAGACCACACCGGAGGAAGCAGGTTCAAACGTGGGGGCGGGGGCCGAGGAGGAACGACGTGGCGGGTGCCCAGCCCGGCCTGCTCACAATCACCTTTTCCCACTGGTGCTTTTCTTCCAGCTGCATGAACATGTCCAGGATGTAGGTCATGTGGGCCGGGCCGCTGAGCTCCAGGGTGTCCTCACTCACTGGCATGTGGCCCGGCCACTCGGCGAGCAAGGCGGCCAGCACGTGGCGGGCATACAGCACGGCCGTGGCCTCATTGACCCGGAACAGGTAGTCGCGGGCGGCCCGCTTGCTCCTGCCGTTCAGCTCCTTGTGCAGGAGGGCGGCACTCTTGCTGCGCCGCTGCTTGGCGTAGCTCTGCCGCAGCTCGCTCTCCGTGCTGGCGATGAGCTTCTGACTCACGGGGTTCGACTCGGCCGTGGCCTGCTCACAGCGCGCGGGCCGGGCCTGCAAACCCAAGACCACCGTTACCACGGCCTGCCCCTCAGCACGGGGTGGGGGCGGGGTCCAGGGGCGGGCGTTTCGCGTTCGAGGTGAAGGCCACCCACCAAGCATGGTAAGATAATCATGTCTGTATCCACGGCTTTGGCACTCTGCTCCTCCAGCCTCAGACCCCCACTGGGCTGCCACCTCTGAGCCAGGGTCCGAATCCTTTCATCCGTGGTGAGCTCGTCCCCGTCGAACCTGGGGAGAAGGAGCACAAGGCTGGGCACACACATCACAGAAAGCGAAGAGTTCGGCCCGCAGCGAAGCCTGGCGGAAAGGCCGATCCGTGCTGCTTTCCTGTTACTGCTCTGCGATGACATGATCGCCCCGTAGTCTGCAACCCAGACACGCAGCACTCACTGACTCCCTGGAGGCAGAGGACGCTCACTGTCCCTCGGGATCTCAGAAAAAGAGCTCCCGGAAGCCTCAGTGGGATACCCAGCCGCCCAGCTGGCGACGGGGCCCCCAGCCCCTCTTCAGCTAGACAGTGTGATGCAACTAGGTCCTCGGCCACCGGAGGCCAGTGAACCTTCCCTCAAGCAGCCGGGTTGAGGTGTCCTCCTTCCTCTACTTTCCTCTGCTCCCCGGGCTGGAACACAGGGCCGGGGGTATGGGTGACAACACGCAGGAAGACAATACCCTTGGGGAGACAGGGTGCTTCACAGAGCAGAGCTGCCTACCCACCCTGGACTGTCCCAAAAGAAGAAACGATTCTATCTTCCTTGACCCGATGTTTCCGGGTGTCTTAGTCACAGCCGCTTAGACTGTGCCCTCCTTCATTTCACAAAGGATTTGAGGCAACATATGGGAAGTACAGAAAAACAGTTTTTCAAAGAAAAGTTGAATTGGAACTGCATGCAAGTTAGAAGAAGAAGTCAAAACAAGCACAAGACAGAGGGGGAGATGAGCTGTGGCTGGTGACGGCCCACAACATTCAGGAGCTGGGCCCAGAGCTTCCCGGCCCAGAGGAGGGAGTGTTGTTAACTTGGTGATAACCCCTGGGGAAATCCATGAAGATATCGTGCAAACAGCACTCTGGCCGCAGGGCCCCAGGACGACGTACAAGAGAAGCCTTGCCGTCCGCTCGATGTCCACTCCCAGAGGGACATGCAGCACGGCTCAGAGAGGACGCAGGTAGCCGGGCGGGGCCGGTGTTCACCGCGCTGCACAAAGAACTGAGAAACAGGTCCAGGGGCCGGCCTGGGCCCAGTCTTTGCCCAGCGCTCACTGGCAGGAGGCCATCACGGCCCTGCCCAGCCCCCATGCTCTCCCCCCGCGCTCCCCCGCTGGCCGCACGTCCGCAGCAGCTCTGCGCCCCTCACCTCTTCTGAACCTCCAAGAAGAAGGAGTCGGTCCTTTTCATCTGCAGCTCATAGATGGCCCGGAGGACGTGCAGTGGGGCACGGAGCGCGTCGTGCGCCATCTGGAGGCCACGGGAGGAAGCACAGGAGAGACAGGGCTCAAAAGGGATAAAAGGGTTATTTTCTCAAGTTACCACAGGGTGTAATACCTGAATCATAAACCCTAAGAGACGGACTGCGGAATCTGCTCTGTGATCATGAATTCACAGGAAAACACACAGCACGGCAGTGCCGACAGCCCCACGCCATGCTAACAGTCCACACCCCCACCCGCCGCCGGAGCCACCGCCACGCACCCAACTCCCGCCACCGGCACCACGGGCCAGACACGCGCCTGCTCCTCTGACCCCCGCCCCACTCTCTGCCTCTCCTTCCTGCAGTCCGTGTTCCAGGAAGCGAGTATCCCCAGGGGACATCAGAGAACGCATCTCAGAAGTCATGGGGGACACCCGGCAGCGAGGGCTCGAGTGATGAGCAACACTGCTTGTGCTCGTGTCACGGGACAGACAACCCAATGCTGTAGGGCCAAAGAGCTTAAAAACGACGGCCGTGAGGATGTCTCCATTCTGGATCGATTCTGCACAGTTCAGACTGAGTCTTCCGGAAATGACCTCTCAGCACGTCAGACGGAGGCATTTTCACATGGAGGCAAAAACTCGGAGCGAGCCCAAGAGAACCCGCCCCGTGGTTTCAGCACGGCCCCAGAACTCACCAAGAAACATATTCGGGTGGGCTCGTCCAGGCTCTCTAGAGGGTCCAGCTTCTTCTGCTCCGGCTCGGTGGGGCTGCTGACCACGCCCTCCACCTCGTCCTCGGGGTCCCCTCGCTCGTCTCGCTCCAGGGCTGTGTGCTCGGCCGAGGTGTGGCTCTCCTTCTTCGAGGAATACAGCATGATGGACAGAATCTACAGACAGAAAACCAGGCAGGGCAGGGCTGCGGGTTCCGTGGATGAGAACGTCACACTGATCTTTAACCCTCAAACGGTACAAGGTATTCGACCTAACTTTTTTTAACAGATGCAAGCATTTCAAAAAGAAAGTAAAATTAGTAGCAAAAAACATGAGAACGTACTCCATTTGCCTGTAATCAAAGACATGCTAACACACGCGCCTTGGCGCGGACGGCCTAGGCTGGGATCACCGGGAGAACACGATTTGGTGAAGGGAAAGGAGCTAGAACAACGTCTGCTGACTGCGCCCCAGCCAGCAACTCCCCTTTCAGGAGTAACGTCGAGCCCGTTACGCTCGATGAAGCTGACATCGACCTTCGTGTGTCCCCGGCAGCCGCTACACTGGGGTCATGAAACCACCCAGCGACTCAGGGGAGCAGCCGCCGCACAGGCCCACGGCGTCTGAGTGCCACATGCACGGCGCCACCTGCGTTTACACGTGTGCCAGCGACGCCGACAGAAACAACTAGAATAAGGCTGTACAGAAAATACTAATGGTGGTTGTGTTCATGGGGAGGAATTTGAAGTTTTCTTCCTTTTCTATATTTCACATTTTCTGCAATGTAGTTCTATTATTTGAATGATTAAAAAAAATTAAGTTTTACTTCAAAATGTAAAAGGTTTTCCTCAGAACGAGAGCCCAGATGCTCTCCGGGCTTTCCCATACTATATTTCTACACCATTTCCTGACACCTGGCCAAGCCCTCGCGGGACGCCAGAGGACAGGCTCTTCGCACACCGGCCTCCGTGTGACAGAGCGCGGCCGGCTGCCCTCCCTGCGCGCGGCAGCCTCTCCCGGACCCAAGGCCGGCACGCGGTACACGCACTCGACACGGGACCTCAGCGATCCCACCGAGAAAAATCTGCGGCCCAGAAGGAATGCGGTCAGATGAAAATGATGGACTAAAATCCTACATAAAATAAACATAACCGAGGACAAACTCGGAAACAAGTTTTAGCTCAAAGGAATGTCAAAGGGAAATAATAACTCCAGGACACATTTTATCACCGTGAGGTAACGGTCAGCCGTGTGTTTCCGTAAACTATTTGTCCTCCAGCGTTCTCTGAACAAACAGCGAATGCATCCTCTCCCTGACAGGGAGGACAGCTGTCCTATCCCTGTTTCCAGCAGGGGACGCAAACCCAAGACACAGTTCCAACGCCTGCCCAGAACGGGCGAGCTCAGGGCAGAGCCCGTCGCAGCCAATCCGGGGGTCGCTCCCGAGCGGGAGGCCTGCCGCGGGCAGCGCACCCGTACCTCCAGGTCCCGCAGGAGCCACGTTTTACTGAAACCGGTCCCTTTGCTGCACTTTTTCACCAGCAGCTTCAGCAAATCCGTCTGAAGGAAGGTCGCGTGAGTCTCTTCGAAACCGTGAGCCTGCCGAACAGAAGGGCAATGACCCGCCGCCGCCTCCCAGGCAGAAGGCCCAGGCCCCGCGGGGAGAAGCGAGGCCCTTTCGGAGCCCAGTCTCGGCCTGTGGCCCGAGGTCACCGCGTGGGGAGAATTCCAGAGTCGCAGGAAGGATGACACCCCGAACCTCAGCCCCCACCTGAGCCCGTCCACTCCCCAACTCAGCCCTGGCAAGTCTTTCTGGAGCCCAGGACACTGTGGGCTTTGTCCTACGTGAACGACCCTCCCCAGCGCTCATCAGACCACATCCTACGTCCCGACTCCCGGCGGACGGGGCGCCGCAGACGGCCTGCCCGCTTCTCGGGCCTCGCAGCCCTCTTGCGCAGGATCCCGAAGGCCCAGAGGTGCTCTTGCGGTCGCTGACGGCCTCGCCGGCTCCTGGGCCTGGCTCCCGAGGCTCGCCCCGAGGCTCTCCCCGCCCAGACTCCTCATCTACCCCCTCCTACTCCACCTCTTCAGACAGGCTTTCTCGGACTCGGCAGTCCTCCTCCTTGCGGGCCCGTGTGGCTCTCTAGGAGGCCAGACCGCAGGCCCCACCTCTTGAGGTCAGTGCCACGGAGTTCCACGTGGCTCCTGGTGCTCAACCAACAGTCATGAAAACAGGGACTCCAAGACAGAGATGGTCTGTGCCCTCAGGGAGTTGGTTTTCTCTTTGCTACTATAACTGAACAACTAAAACAAGAACAGATGGTGGTAAGTGCCTCGGAGGCCACAAACAGCAGCTGCGTGGCCTCGGTCCCCTCACCAAGAGCACTCAGGGCAGGCCCAGAGCTGCCAGCCGTGCGGGCCCCTTGTGTTGCCTCAGTCCTCCTGTGGCCTCCTGGGCAGTTCTGCCCAAGTCCGGGGAGTCACCAACTTTTACAAGGAAACCCTTCTTTCATGGCTCCTTCTGTGGGGAACATCGCCATAAAAAGTGATCGCTTCCCTCCCGGCAGGCCCCTCAGCCAGCAGAAGAACTATCTTCCCCACAAGTCACGGCTTCTGGTCTGCGCGCCAGCTATCGTCACCCAGCTCCCCCCGCCCCAACCGTCAAGCCTGTCGCTCCAAGTCCCCTAGCAAGCCGGGCCCCTCTGTCCTCCCCTCCCTCTCGCCCCGGCTCAGAGGGAAGTGCGGAACTACCCCACCCGGTTTCCTCCCGCCTTCCACGGTCACACGCCCATCAGGCAAACATGCGGTTCCATGAAACAGTACTAAAAAAATACAAAGAGCCGGGGCGCCTGGGTGGCTCAGTGGGTTAAGCCTCTCCCTTCGGCTCAGGTCATGATCCCAGGGTCCTGGGATCGAGCCCCGCGTCGGGCTCTCCGCTCTGCGGAGACCCTGCTTCCTCCTCTCTCTCTGCCTGCCTCTCTGCCTACTTGTGATCTCTGTCTGTCAAATAAAACAAACAAACAAACAAACAAACAAACAACAAAAAAAGAAACAAAGAGCCAACTACTGGGAAAATGCTGTTTCTTCCTTAGTTATCCTCGTGCAAGACCTCAACCACTCCCGAAAACAATCCAGAGCCTCTGGTTAGCCGTCCGTCGCGACCAGACGGCACCTGCCTGCAGTACGAGCCCCGCAGACGTCCCATCACAGTGGCTCACCAGCAAGGGGAAGAAGGTCACCGTTACCTTCAGCGTTTTGTAGAGCCCTTTGAGGGCCAGGGACAGGACCCAGGTCGCTTCCACGGCCTCAGGACAGTGGCTGTCCACGCTGGTCTGCAGGAGGTGACTGGCGATGAAGGCCAGGTGCTGGGCGTACTGGCTCAGCTGGGCCTGCGAGCCGCTGCACTCCTGCCCCTTCTGCACCAGCTGGTAGTCCTTCACTGCGGCGCGCGGGCAGGCGGGGAGACAAAGGCACGGGGTACAGTTAACGCTCCCGGCGGCCTCTTCCCCCGTGCGCGCCTTACTGAAGGAAGAGCGCAGACCCCGACACAGACGGCCCCGCTTCAGCCTCGGCTGTGACCCCTACGGCCGGTCTGCAGGGGAGTGCCGAAGTGGTGCTGGGCCACCCAGCCACCAGGCAACCAGAGACACGATTCACATCCCCGCGGCTGTGCGCAAACCGGCCGTCTCCAAGTGCCACGGGCACGTCTTAACCGGCGCCGCAGGCAGAACTTCCGCTCCCAAGCAAGCTGAGACGGTCGGGACTGGCTCCCGTCTCAAGCAACCGGACCCTGAAACGCACGTGAGACCGTGGTTTGCAGACAGGAGGCGACCGGCAGTGCAGACTAGGACCCTGACAGAAGGGACAAGAGCCGGAGGACCCCTCCAACAGCCCGGCTTTCCCGAGACCACTTCCAGGGGCAGAACAGGGACCAGAATCAGACGCAGAGTCCGACAGTCTCAGTGAACCGACGAGAAAAAAGGTGAGTCTGGGGAAGTCAAGGCAGCTAGAATTTAGGGGCCAGAATGTCACGAAGAAGGGAGAGGCACAGGGACACAAAGCCTGTGGGGGCCTCGCCAGACAGCCACACGAGCTTCGTGGCGAGTCTCCGGCAGAGCCGGAGCCGCACGAACGGGAGCGCACCACCCAAGAGAGGGAGACGAACGACTCCAGGAGCTCACAGAGGCCTGGGGACCTTCTGGCTCCCCGCGCCTGGCATCCTACCGGGTGCTGGCGCACGCGCCCTGCTGGGGGCAAAACGACTATCTGAAGACAGTCGCTCAAACGTTTCTGAATCTGATGGAAACTGTAAAGCCACAGACCAAGGAGCTCAATAACCACAAGAAGAAACAAGAAACTCATGTCGAGGCAAACCCTAAACAAAATGCTAACCCTAAGTGACTACGTGACTAAGGAGCAGTTCTTAAAAGCAGCCAGAGGGAAAAAGACGCATTTGAAGACAAAAGAGAACGACAGCAAACACGGCAGCCGTAACCATGTAAACCAGAAGAAAATGGATCAAAAACCTTAAAGGACTCAAAGAAGAGACTCTTGGCCTAGAATTTTGTATGCGGCAAAGTCATCTTTCAAAGATAAAGTCAAAATAAATATTTTTTTTGGTTTGGTAGGACACACCGACCAAAGCCTCTAGCAGAACTGCGATGCAAGAAATGTTCCGGGAGTTCTTCAGGCCGAAGCAAGATGGTAGAGGGACGACCTGCACTTACGCTCAGGAACAAAGACTACCAGGAACGGTTAAGTATGTGAGCAAAGGAAGAGATGCCGCTTTCTCACTTTAAAACTTTTATTAAAGTATCTTCTTATTTGTATTATTTTTTAATTTTTTAAACAAGAGTTCTTTTTTTTTTTTAAGAATTCCTTTGAGAGAGAGTGAGAAAGAGTGTGTGCGCACATAGACAAGCCGGGGGTGGGGGCGCAGAGGAGGGAGAGAGAGTGTATAAGCAGACTCCCTGCCGAGCACAGAACCCAACACAGGACTCGATCCCATGACCCTGAGACCATGACCTGAGCCAAAACTAAGAGTCAGATGCTTAACCCACTGCAACACCCCAGGGGGCCCAAAATATCTGACTTTTTAAAGCAGAAATAAATAACGTATTATTTTGAGATTTATAACACGTAGAAGTAAAATGTGTGATAGTAATAGCATAAGGATGGAGAGACAGAACTATGAAATCTATGTTCCCTCGCTGTATGTTAAGTGATAGAATACTGTTTGAAGGTAGACAATGACGAGTTAAAGGTGAATATTATAAACCCTAAAGCAACCACTAAAAAATTAAGAGATAAAGTTAAAAGTCAACTGCAGAAATAAATGGAGTCATAAAAACAAAACTTCAATCCAAAAGCAGTAGAGAAAAAGGAACAAATGAGGCAAATAGAAAATAATCGGGAAGATAGTAGATTTAAACTAAATCACCTTGATAACTGCATTAAAGGTAAATAGTCTAAACATCTCAATGAAAAAGCAGAGATCGTCAGCCTGGATTAAGAAAGGAAATTCCACTACGTGCTGTCAACAAGAAATCCACTTTAAACGTAAAGACACTTACAGGTTAAAGTGAGAGTATACGGGGGCACCTGGGTGGCTCAGGTGGTGAAGCGGCTGCCTTCAGCTCAGGTCACGATCCCAGGGCCCTGGGACCGAGGCCCACATCGGGCTCCCTGCTCAGCGGGAAGCCTGCTTCTCCCTCTCTCTCTGCCCCCAACTCGCTTTCTCTCTTTCTCACTCTATCTTAAATATATAACTAAAATCTTCAAAAAAAAAATACACTGATGAGTCTCTTCTGAGACCGTCTAGGAGACAAATGAGAGAAGACACAAGGTACCAAATCCAGGAATGAGAGAAGGCAGCTGCTACCCACGCCAGATGAAGAGGAATCAGAGACCTCAAGTTAATCCCTAAATAAAGGGAGACATATAGAGTGCTCACGGGTCGTGTTAAGATGTCATTTCTCCCCAAACAGACATACAGACTCAGTGGTTCTGAGGGAACTATAGGAACTGACAAGCTGATTCGAAAATTTATACAGAAAGGCAGAGGAACTAGACTAGCCAAAACAGTGCTGACGGAAGAGTAACAAAGTTGGAGAACCTGATTTGGAGACTTAGCATGAATCTATAATGATCAGAGAATGTGGTATTCGGGTAAGAGCAAATATACAGATTAATCTAATGTAACAGAACCCACAAATAGACACACACACACACACACACACACACACACACACACGGGTCAACTAGTCTCCAACAAAGGTGCCGGGATAATTCCGTGGAGAACCAGTCTGGTCTGAAACAGCGGGATGTTGATGTGCAGCAAAGAGAAAAGACCGAGAGGGAAAAGGAGACCCTCGATGGTCCCTCGCGGCACACACAACCGTGGCACAGACGGAGCCTAACGCTGGAGCTGAGTGAGAAGGCACAGGGTTTCAGAAGCAGAACGGGGCACGCAGGGTGACCTACTCCAGGCTCTTCCGGGGTTGCACTTAGATGCACTTTCGCTGTTCTACTGATCAAGCACGATGAACGCGACATGAACGGCAGCACAATTACTCCGAGTTATTTGGCGCTCACGCAGCTGACTCCAGCATATACGTAGACGGCCCATTAGAAAACAAACCACCAGGCCACGACAACATTAACTGTTCAGACCCTAAAGGTGCCCCTAGAACCTGGGAGCCACACAGACAAACTGCGGCATGGCCGGGGCCTTCCAATGTACCCTAATCCCACCGCATCGCTTTAGAGAGGACGGAGAAGCAGCTCGGGCCATGACAACTTTTTTAAAACAACACACGCAGGGCCACGCAGAGATCTGACCACTTCCTCCCGTTCTTAGAAAGAATTAATGAGGCTTAGGACCTGTTTTCCTCTTGCGGGTTTTGACGTCGACGATCACAGCCCTGTTCTTCTCCGTGAAGTGCTTCAGGATGATGACGTTATGTGGCTCATTGGCGTTATCCGTATACACACAGCGGGTCCCCACGCAGAGGACCTAGAACGTGACAGAGACCAGAAAGGCAACTCAAGAGCACGAAGACCCCTGAACGGACCCTCCGGCGGACACAAGCCCAGCCCCCTCCGCTTGTGTCGCCGACTTCAACAGTGTGCAAGGACGGGCACTCCTGAGTCCAGGGCCTGGCACACAGGCGGTTTCCACGCTTGCCGGAGGAAGCCATGTTCTCACGGTCCTCTCCGTCCCAACCAACCCTGAGACACGAGGATCAGAAATGAGAGCGAGATGAATGCCAACTGGGGAACAAGGGCGCTCTCAAGTCGTGTGTGACTCAGTAACTTAGGTGCCTGTTACTCAAACTACCGGCTGATAAAACGAACAGCTAAACTGCTAAGAATGCAGTCGAACAAACCATCCCACGATCTTGGAAATACACTAGTACTGTAAATGCAAATGATGTGGTGACGGAAAACACCCTCCCAGAGATACGTGCCGAGCCCCCGCTGCTGTGCGTGCGGGGGGTGGGGAGGTGCGGCCCGGCCTCGGAGCCCGTACCTGCGGGAAGCCGACCAGCACCAGGAGGGTGAAGATGTTGGTGTGCTTCAGCTGGAAAGGCAGCTGCTTGACGCAGTGGTCTGTGAAGGTGGCGATGACGTCCCGCCACCGGGGCGTACCGCTGAGCGAGCGCAGGATCTCCGCCATGGAGCACGCCCAGTCCAAGCCCACGCGGCTGGAAGGCAAGAGCTCCGTGAGGCGGCAGGGCTGGGGCTCACGCTCACCCCAGCAGACCCCGCTCGCTGCACTGCGAGCCACGCACCCACTCGTCCGACAACTATCAGAATGACGCCTCGGGGGCCTCCACACTCAGCATACAGTTAGGGCTGAAAACAAAATCTGCATAAAGGGTCACACACACGTGCACACTTGTGCACACTCATGTTTGCACACAGAAGAAAGCCTGGAGGGAAACACATTCAAACAGCACCAGGTGCAGCCGGGGGCACCTGGGTGGCTCCGTCGGTCAGGACCCTGGGGTCGTGGGATCAAGCCCCACATCAGGCTGCACGCTCAGCGCGGAGTCTGCTGGGCCCTCTCCCATTACCCCGCTTACACACTCTCACTCCCTCAAATAAATAAAATCTTAAAAAAAAAAAAAAAAAAAAAGATGGTGCAGCCAGGGTGACTTTTTTCTCCACTTTTGTTTTTCAAATTTGGTATTCTGATCACGTTACTTTATACCAAAAATAGCCCTAACTTCTTCTACCCCAAAGCCTACGCTTACTGCTGCCAGGGAAAAAACCATCAGAATGCACACCATCGAGAGTTCCAGCAGCAGATAGTGCCGGACCACAGCTGTTGTAAGGTGGCTGTTCTCCCAAGAGCGGCCCAGACAACGGCACACTGAACTCAATCAGCAGCCAGACCAGGGGCTTAAAGCAACGAACACCACGGGGGGACAAAGCGCAGGAGCTACCTGTCCAGACACACCGCCCCCAGGCTGAAGAGCAGGTGGGTGGTCTTCCAGCCATCGGGCACAACGGAACTGTCCCCTGAGGCAAACAGGGCGTGCTCGGCGGAGAGGACCGTCACCACCGCGGCATCCACCTCCGCTGGTGAGAGGCGGGCGATCAGCTGGCCAAGGAGCCCCAGCGTGAGGTGGTAGGTCTCGTTCAGGTGGCCTGCGTTTGAGATGACAACCTGGAACATGAGTGGGAGGACGCGCTCCAGGGGCATCGCAGGCACCGTGGGGTCCTGCCGAGAGAGGGAGAGATGCCAGCTCACCACGGGGTCCACGGGAGCACCCCGGTCAACGCCGCGTCCGTCCACGTCCCGGTTACACCTGGCCAGGGCCGAAGGGCCTGCACGGTGTCCTTCCTCGACAGCCACGCACAATCGGGTGGAAACAGACACTCCAAGCATCACCCTCTGACCCAACCTCTGACTGGTTATGCTTCTCTCGGGGACACAAAGGTGATGTGAACATGTGGTTTCAGTACACGGCTTTCCAAAAAACACATTTTTCCACAAATTACCACCACCCTCTTCCAAAAAAGAAAATGCCATTTGTCTCTTACCAACTTTAAGGGAGGTAACATGGCCGCCAGTAACCCCAGAATCCTCTTCTGGGAGCACTCAGCAAACACCTGCTCGGGGCTTGCAGGAACCGCTTTCTCCTCGAGGGGCTTCTGAGACAACACGCCTGCATTTTCAGCATCTGTGAGGGAAAACATCACACCTCCAGATGTTGCCAGCTTCTCTGCGTGAGCAAACAGCAAGTCAACTGTGGCCCGGTCTCCGTCTGCTGGAGAACGCCCCGGCGCGTTGCTGAACCCGCCCTGCTCCAGGAGGGTGACCGTGACCGCCGGAGGTGACCGCAGAGCCCTGCCCCAGCCCCCCAACTTGCCCTTCCCCCCGACCCGCTCTTCAGCGCTCTGGCCACCTTCAGCGCCCACACAGCCACCCGCTGGTTTTCATGATGTGCCCCCCTCCTGGATGCGGGCGTACTCGGAGCACCCGCAGCCGCAGCTGGAGGATGGCAGGGGCCTGGGAAGCACCCGAGGGAGGAACCGAGTCCATCCGGACCAGGACGCCGAGGCTGCCGTGGACCAGAGCGGACCGGGCCTGCCCGGGCAGCTGGATGCCATCAGGAAGGCAGAAGACGACGCGCCGCACAGAGGGCCATCGGTCCCTTCTGAGAGCCGGCTGCACACACGGGGCAGGAGGCCAGGTGCTCGGCCCTGCCTCCCTCACGGAGCAGGCGGCTGGGACGGACGCTGCCTCCCAGGCTGCCCTGATGAGGACACGCTCTTGCACCTCCCTCTCTGGGCTCCTCCAGAGTGGTGTGCTCTGAAACACAGTGCTGAGCACACCACTGCTAGCCCCAGACAGGGAGCTCCGGGCCCCCAGAGCATAGCGACCCAGTGCCCCCCAGGGTGCCGTCCCTGCGTGCCTGCGAAGGGACTCTCCCCTGTGTTTGCCTGGGGGTTTCCCACTCTGGGATCTTTGCTCATACTGTTCCCTCTGCCCAGAAAGCCCTTCCCACAGCGGATCCTGGCGCAGCTAAGGTCCCTCGCAGCCCAACCTTCACAAGGCTTTCTGGGGATGCCGTCCGTTCCCTTTAGACACCGTCACCACCTGCACCCACCCACCCTTCTCCTGTGGACAGAGTCGCGTTCCAGCCCAGACTACAGTTACCCGTAGCTTGGTCTACACCCCCCCAGACGGCAGGTTCCGTGAGGGCAGGAGCTACCCGTCTGTCTGACTTGGTCCCTGTTGCACTCCCACAGCCCAGCACGGTGCTTGGCACACAGAAGGCACTCAGAAAATTCGGGAATAACGAGGTGGGAAAGCAGGCAAAGTGAAGGAAAGGTGACTTTCGAAGCGTGATCACTACCGTCGGATACAAAGCTAAGAAACCGCGATTTCTCGTGGCTGTGAGCCGACTTCAGGCTGTGTGCCACAGACCGCTCAGGGATGGGTGTGTGTGTGATCTACGACAGAAGAGATCAAGGTCATGATGCGAGTCTCCACCTGGACGCCCGGGAGCTGCGCCTCCATCCGCAGGTGCGTCTGAAACCTGAGTCTGGCACGGAGGACCCTTCGCCGATGACACGCCTTCTTCGTCCGCCTTACTTCCCTGCTTGCTGTCTAAAGGCCCGACTTCCTCTGGACCATCTCTCTTGCCCTGGAAACAAAAGGTAAAGGAATTTAGGTTTCTTCTACAAAATCTGTCTCATTAATGCTGTGATACAATTTATATAATCATTGGCCAGTCTTTATAGACTAAATTACTTTCAAGTTCCACAAGATAACGTCCCTCATTTCCGATGACAAATCTATGCTCTACTAAGACATTAGTCACCGCATCCATTCTCCAGGCATCTCGAAATGCCCCTGCGGCAGAGCCTGCAGTCCCGTCACCCACAGCCCCGCGACGATCCTCTACTATCTTCCACTGAGCCTTTAGAAACCACGTACGGGAAGTTCTCTTGGGAAGAAGAAAAGAGCAAAGGTGTGGAGCTCTTTCTAGCTCACTGAGCTGGCCCACACCTGTGGGAGCTTTATTTTGGCAAGGAGCTTTGTTAAAGGGACTCCTGCTGGAGTGGGGAAGCTTTCCTGGGCTCGAGAGTTGGGCAGTGAGCTGCCCAGGTTGGCAGGATGACAGCCCTTGGGCCAGGGAAAGTCTCTACGATGAGCCTGAAACCTCTTTCTGCAACAAAAACTAAGGAAATGCTCAAAGAAAAAGGCAGATCAGGACGCAGAAGCCAGGCAGAAGCATCTTCCACTGGCCAAACACGTGACAGTTTCAGCATCAAAATACTTCCCGAAAAGTAGCAGATTTTAAAGACTTTATTTTTTATTTTTTTATTCATTTGAGACAGAAAGAGAGAGAATGAGAGAGAGAGAGAGCACAAGCGGGGGGAGTGGCAGAGAGAGAAGCAGGTTCTCCGCTGAGCAGAGAGCCCGATGCAGGGCTTGACCCCAGGCCCCTGGAATCCTGACTTGAGCCGAAGGCAGACGCTTAACGACCGAGCGCCCCAGAAGATTTTATTCTAAAGTAAGCTCTATGCCAACACGGAGGTCGAACCCACAAGCCCGAGATCAAGAGTCCTGAACTCTACAGACTGACCTTTCAACCCACGGAGCAAGACAAGCCACCCCGGTCTCTGGGGTCTGAGCTGATGTAAGTGGACACGCGGGGAGCAGAGTGCTCCCGGGCGGATGTAAGTGGACACGCGGGGAGCAGAGTGCTCCCGGGCGGATGTAAGTGGACACGCGGGGAGCAGAGTGCTCCCGGGCGGATGTAAGTGGACACGCGGGGAGCAGAGTGCTCCCGGGCGGTAAGTGGACACGCGGGGAGCAGAGTGCTCCCGGGCGGATGTAAGTGGACACGCGGGGACCAGAGTGCTCCCGGGCGGATGTAAGTGGACACGCGGGGAGCAGAGTGCTCCCGGGCGGCAGAGAAGCTAGGGGCTCGGAGGGCGACGGCACTGTGTCCAGGCTCAGGGGCGATGGCTGCCCCTGCTGACGATATCCTCCCTGCCACCACCGTGTGTGGGTGGTTACAGTGCTGCCCAGACGAGGGGTTTTGTGGTCCGGACGGCAGCACACGGGGCCAGGCTGAGGCCGGTGCTGCCTCTGGCTGAGTGAGGCTGGCACACGTCTCCCGTTGTCGCCAGCCTTCTCTGCCTGTGTCTTCCCCTAAGCACAATGGGATCCCGGTGAGCCACCAGCACCAGACGGGGGATCCATGAACTAGCGAACGTGACAGAGGCAGGGGATGGGAACAAGGGCCGCTCCTCCGGCCAAGGCAGGGGCGCTCGCAGCACCACCTCAAGCCTCGGAGGCGGCCTCACAGAAGCCACGCTGCGCTCTAGCCCAAAGCCGACTTTAAGACTGCGATCGCGTGTGGCACCCGCGCGCAGGAAGGCTTTCCCTCCACTTCTGCAGGAGCGTGCAAACCTCCGTGTCTGTTGGGTAGGCAGAAAGCACTCGGGATTACCTGTCTGCTGCCCGCTATCAGAAGAGCTCCAGGGCACCTGGGGGGCTCAGCCAGTGAAGCATCTGGCTCCAGGTGTCAGCGCAGGTCGTGATCTCAGGGTTGTGAGATCAAGCCCCACATCAGACTCGGCGCTGGGCGTGGAGTCCACCTGGGATTCTGTCTCCCTCCCCCACACCCCCGACCCCCACGCACGCACTCTCTCTCTCTCTGAGAAAATAAAAGCTTCGCATATACAGCGTGCGCCGTGGGCCAGGACCTAATCCGAGGTACAGGATCTTCCTTCCTGTAATCCCACCGGAAGGCGGTCACAGGAGTGGTTGACGCTGGCGGGGAACGTACTACAGACACTGTTTAAGCACTTTACGCACAGACGCTCGCTGCAGAGCACGACACCTCACGGAACAGGTCCTAGTGTTCAGCCCACCTCACAGATGGGAAAGCGGAGTGAAAGGACGGCAGTCATGTGCCGGGGACCTGGCAGAGCGGGGACTGGAGCCCACGATCCAGGCCAAGAGTCCGTGGCCTTAGCCTCTCTGCTCCGCCCGCCCTGCACACGGCTCCCCGTCCCGCGCAGTGACACACGGAGACGTACACGGCGGCGCACAGAAGGGCCTGCGCGCGACGGGTCCTCCACAGTGCGGGCGGCTCTCTGCTCCTCCAGTGCGCGGCTGGGCACGGCGACCGGCGGGGCCCGGCGGTCTGGACCAGATTCCCCATCTGGCAGTATACCGAGAAGACACAGAGTTTTCAGACCTACGTGGGCAACGAGAGAGCGGTTCCAAATTTTAGAACGAGGTCATTTCATGAAAATTCTGTAATCCCTACATGGAGAGATGGCTGGGTTCTCCACAAAGCAAACCAACACGCTCCCAGTAGGACCCTCCCTGGCTGTCCACGTCTCCTTGGCTCCTGGCATCAGGCGCCGGACGTCTGAGGAGCGAGGAACGCGTGCGCTTCGGGAGCAGCAGCCCAGGACACAAGAGGACTGTCCACTCAGAAACCCTAACAGGACAATTCCACAGCGGCCCCCAACAACTCCAGGTCTACGTCCCCACTGGCGAGCTTGGGAGCTCTGGCACCACCCATGCGTGGCCCCACACGGGCCTCATGTCCCCACCGTCCCGGAACAGGCAGCCCCGTACTCTGAGAGGGACTCAAACACCTCCAAAGTGCTGCGTGCACACTACGCTCCCCCGGGAAAGTCCGAGTCGTTGCGGTATTTCGTCAAACGACTCTAGTTTCACACCGCTCTCGCGGAGAACACGGTTGCGTGGAACAGACCCGCACGCCAGGTGAAAACCACGTTCCTCTGGCAAAGCTAGGACCGCCAGGCTCAAATACCAAATTCCTGATCCACAGACGTTAAGAGCTTTAGTTATTACTTTTTCTTTTTGACCATCATGTGACTATTTTAGAGAAACTGAACGCGTTTCAGCGCCACAGCTCATCTCAGACACAGGCGGGCATCTGGCATGGCTCGGAAGCAGGGGAGCACCTGCTGCGGGAAGGGGGCCAGGCCGCCCAGCAGCGGGCACGGTGTCTCCCTCTGGCACGAGCAGCGGGGCCGGCCGGTCCCGCACGGAGGACGGTACCTCTTCCCTGGTGGGCCTGCATCAGACAGTCCCCAGCGAGCTGCAGGCACTGGCTGCGCAGGGCGCTGGCGCTGCTGCGCTCCTGGGGGCCCAGCCTCTCCCCGGCCGCGTCCTCTGCGCTGGCCAGATGCGCGCTGTAGAGGGCCAGGGCGGCGAATAGCAGCCAGGCGTAGTTGTGGACGTACGGCTGGATGAGCCTCTGCCGGTCGCTGATGCGGATGGTCACCATCGGGTGGGCCGTGACGCTGTGCGTGGGCAAGTGGCTGCAAAGGCAAGATGTGTTCGTGGCCGACTAGCCTCCGTGAGGGCGTGAAGAAAGCGGGGCCTCGGGGGGGTGTGTGGTCCCACAGGGCGCGGGGACCTCCGAGGCTGGGAAAACTGAACATCTCAACATAGGTGTGAGCCCTCACCCCAGAGGAATGAACCAACACAAACACCGGACGTACCGCTGCAGGGTTTCACACCCCCCTCCCCCCCCCACCAACAGGCAAAACATCATCTACGGAAACCAGTGGGGGCGGGGGGGGGGGATTCCTCACTGTGGAATTCTCCCAGTGTGACAATACCACTTTGGTAATGTGAGAAAATGCTCATCGTTTTTAGAGGTGGCCATGCAGCATGTACAAGGGAAATGACTGAAGGTCTGCGATTTGCTTTAAAGCACTCCAGCAAAGAGAAGAAAAAAAAAAGAACACGCTAATCACGTAGAGCAAAATCTTCCCAGCTGTTGGGTCTGGGTAACGACTATACGGGGGTTCCGGGTCCTCATCTCCTGACCTGTGGGTACGCCTGAAATCTGTTAGAGCCAAAAGGCTTTCACCACACACACACGCACACGCACACACGCACACATGCCCAGAGAGCGTCCTGCGGCCGGAAGTCACGAGAGCGTACCCATAGGAGTACTTCTTTGCCGCGTAGCACCCGTAGCAGAGATCAAAGTCGTCACACACATTACAGTTCATCCTCCGGCCGATGATCAAACCCTGGCAGTGGTCACAGGTGAACTCCATGCTGACCATCTCGTGGTCATCTCCGTGGCCCTCGGGCTTCACCCCCCCTGGAAAAGAACACGAGGCTGAGGTGGCTTGGGCACAGGGCTCTCAGTGGTGCTCACTTCCAAACACGCCCCGACCCAGAAGCAGGGCTCCGCCAGGCTACTGCTCAGGACGTCAAGGGCCACAGGCGCCGTCTGGAGACCAGGGCGCTCTGCCCAGGGGCTCCGAGCACACAACTGCTCAGCCATGGTAGCACGGACTGCTGCCCTCTCCCAGCGCCACACAGAGTGTGACGGGACGCACCACCAGTTCCCAGCACGACCACCGTCTGGCAGAAACAAGTCTGCGTGCCCATCGGTGAGCTGCCTCCCGCGCAACCCGCACTCTGACAAACATCAGGCGTCTGCTGTGTGCGCCTCTCAACCAACACTGAGGAGTGACCAGGCTTTTGCTCTCACGTCTTCATTCCAGAATCACAGAGGAAAGCAGACTCCACTACCTCCAACCCCGTGAGGGAGGAACCGTGCTCGTGCCCCGTGTGGTCCCAGCCCAACGGGGCTCCGCGCCTGCCGCCCCCTCCTCGCACCGGGCCCACGTCTGCTCCGGCCGCCAAGAACCTGGTCGCTGCTGTGACCGACTCCCTGAGGGAGCTCCTGGGAGGCCAGAGCCTCCTTCCTGCGGTGGATCTCTGAGGATGTCACCACCCCACTGTTTACAGGTCCGCTCAAAGGCCTCAGCCGACTGCCCCAGAGCCCAGCTGTGGGCCCCGGCAGTCTGAGCACGTTGACCTGGACACACCAGCGATGCTCACGCCTCCGTCCCCGGATGGGCTCCGTGCCAGAAGGGGATGCATGGCCTCCGCACCACCCAGCTCTGACTTTCTTCAGGGACCAATCCACATCATGCCTCCCACCTCCTTGCCCGGCTTCCCTGCACGGCGATGGTTACGTCTCCCGAACTTTTCTAGAACACTCTGCATCCCTCCTCCGTAACTCAGTATGCACACCCTTGTCCTGGGGCACTGCCCAGATGGGCGTTGGATCTTTCCTGACCAGGCCACGCACACACAGAACTCAGCCGCTCACAACTGTCTACCCGCCACACCTCAGCACCTACACGCCAAGATCGGTCAGAAGTTCCGAGGTCTGCTTTTGCGCGGGGCCTCGGACTCCTTGTACGCTCTGCCTGGTCCGGAGAGAACCACCCTCCGGAACTCAGCTGAAGGGCCCTCCAGCGCCCGTTTGTGTACAGAGTCCCCACGCCCGGCAGGCTGGCGGGCGGAGGCACGTCAGACACCAGCGTGCGGGGACCGGGGACTCCTCCACAGCAGGCAGAGAGCAGCCCGGGCAGTACTTCCCCGAGCAGCAGGCGAACAAACGACGCGGTCCCGGGGCCCGGCACGGGGGTCCCTGGGGCGTGGCACGCACCTAGGAAGCAGGTCTTGCAGAGGTCCATGTCGCTGCACTGCAGACATCGGTAGCGGTGCCAGGGCGCAATCTCGTCACAGCCATCACACGAGATGTCCACGTTGAGCAGGTCACAGTAGCGAGCAATGAACATGTGCATCTGTAGGGTGAAATGCAGGCCATTAGCCAAGGCGCTCCGACGCGGCCACGACCCATCAGTCACCTCACACTTCACCACCCACTCCTCGCAGCCCCGGGCCACGGTGAGAAGAGAGTGGCGCCCGGTGTCAACGCGGGAATCCCCTCGAGTGACCACGCAGGGGGCAACTACTCTGATGGACCAAGTCAGGGGCTGAGAAAACCCTGCGAGGCGCCAGCAGCGGTCAGGAAGGACCCGGAGGTGACTCCACCTTGAGACCTGAGGGCAGACAGGCACCACTGGGTGAGGGTGAGGGTGGTGGGCACATCAGACAAAACCCGTAGCAAGTTCTACAGGAGGCAACGAGAGGCCAGGACAGGGGCCCCTAGGACTGGCAGTAACTCAGGTCCTGGGTGTAGAAGGCAGCACAGACCAGGGGAAAACTGGAGTGACGGGATCACTCTGAGCGTTCTAAAAAGCTCCTCTGGCTACTGATGGAGAATGGACTGAAGGAGGCAAGACCACATTCGGGGAGACCGGCCATGAGAGTGGCTGTCACAGCGGCCCCACGACGGGCTCAGGGTGCCACGGCGCTGTGGGTGAGATGGCAGAGAAAGACGGGCATGCCTGAGAGGCACGAAGGAGGCAGAGGAGCGGCACCTTGGGGACGGAGTGGACGCAGAGCAGGCGCAGGGTCGCAGAACGCAGTGCTCAAGAGCACTCGATCTCTAGCTCGGACACTCGGCCGGACAGGGCGGTGTTCAAAGGCACCGAGACACTGCCTCAAGAGCGCTGTTTTCACTGGCGCTTACAGGGGAAACCTTTTGGGGGGACAGCGAGGGTGCCGCCCTGAGCAAGCAAGCTCCATGGAAGGTAGCGGCAGGCCTAGGTACAGGTCTTCTTCACAGCCCGGAAGACGGGCAACGACTCACTCAGCGGCCGGACCGTAGCCGGCCAAGCGGACAGGCCCCATCAGCCCCCGGGGAGACGCTAACGCGCCAGAGAGGAAAACGCCCCGCCCGAGCACCACAGAGGTGCTCCGTGAGCCAAGTCGCTGGCACACAGGAGGCATGCGATGCTAACAAAAGCATGACTCTGAGGCAGGAGATGCACCATATGGTGGTGTCAGGGCAACACCTCGTGTGGGGACGGACACGGCAGGCTATCCGCCCGGAGCCTCTGGGCGTCTGAACCACGGAACACGGGCTGTGTGCGCACACGGTGGCTCCCGAGCTCTGCGGACAGCCTGGGACGGACACGGGGCTCCACGTTACTCGCCTACAGGAAGAGAGCGTGCTGCCCGAGGACGCCGGAGCCCGGGCCTTCGGCAACTCTCTCTCTCACCATAAATTAATACGCCAGCGCCGCCTGTCACACTTCAGCGCCACGAGCCCATGCTCGGAGAGCCCAGCTCTACAGGAGGGAGGCGCGCGCTCGGAGTCTGGCCAGTCCGGGGTTCAGACCCCCCACCCCCCACCCCGGTCTCCAGAGTCGAGTCGGAGACAGCTGCCTTCCAGGCTGCGCACTGCCACGGGTGCTCCCCGGGACACAGCCCACTGGCATCCCCCCCCGCAGACGCTCCTCTCCACACTCCCAGTCACTTCCGATCACCCCACTGAGAGGGCTTACTTTCCTCTGCTTCTCCGGCTCTTCCTGGGCTATTTTTTCATACCAGGCCTCGAACATGCCGTCCTGACACTCGTCCATCCATTCTGAATTCTGCTTGGCGTCAGCAAGCTCGTCGTCCTCACTCCACTGGCTGAAAGGAGGACACAAAGACAGAAAAGGGCATCTCTCCCAATAATCTAGGGAGAGCTCGGTCACACACTCCGTGCCCTACGGGTCTCGCGGATGGAACATTTCTGAACCTCTGAGGGGAGGATGTGCGTTTGGTGCAGAGGATCTGTGGGGCTGCTGACAGAACGTTCCAGTAAGAGGGAGACGCCCTTTCCAGAGCAGACTACAATGGCTGAGGAACTAGAGCCTGAAAGGCTGTACCTACGGGGTGTAATTCCCCCACATCCACGCATCCTAGTGAACATCAGTGACAGGCGGTCCCAGCACGCCAGGGAGCCAGGGGCCCCAGGGACCGGCTCTCCCACCAGCTGCTCTTCAGCCCGGACCCCACACTCAGCCCTGGCCCTCAGGCCCATTCCAAACAGCTTCATACAGATCATCCCAGGGGCTCCTTTCAGATGCAAAGTCACGAATTCCCATGATTCCAGTTCATAGTTCATTGTAGCAACCAGAATTTTAAATGTGAAAGGAGCTGCTCAACCACAAATGCAAACTATTTACCAATCAACAAACACACACCTGTTGACCAGCAGACTGCCTCCAGGCCTCCCTGCACTCAGCTCTGGGCTGGGCGCTGAGAACAAGGGTGGCTGGAGGGTCCTGCAGGACTACTGGGCCCAGGCGCAGGCTCGCACACCCACCCTGGCCGTGTCTGCGCACAGAGGGCGATGCCAGCGGCTGGGACATAAGGAGACAGGAGCAGGTCTAGCTTCACTTCCAGGACGCCCGGAGTGTCTGAGAAGGTGAAGCCTGTGCCGACACTGAGTCGCTAACTTCTGGTTCTCTCCCCATGCCTTCCTTCCCCCGTCTCGTTCTTTCTTCTCTATGCACACGAGTGGCTGACATGTAAGTGGACTCGAGCGGGGTGGAGAGCCACGCATTTCAAGTGGAAAGGAAAGAAAACCCACGTACTGTTTTCTCTCATATCTTAAGCCCTTATAATGTGCAAGAGCTTACGAGGGTTAAAATCCCATATACATGGAACCAAAAAATAAAAAGGATTCTCTGATTCAGCAAGGTAAACTAGGATCTCCAAAACTGTAGAGGCTCCTCGTCCTCCCGACCCCCCACCACCACCTCCACACACTTCCATGCACCAGGCACTGGTACCAACCCTGAGAAACACAACTCATTTACCCTTCACAACAACCCTAGGAGGTAGGTACCATTACTAACCTCCAGGCCTAAGAAGGAGGAAACGGAGGCACAGTGGGCTCACATGAGCGGCCCAAGGTCCTGGCTGGGCTATGGCAGAGCCGGATGCACTACGGGGAGGCTAACACCAGCATCTGGGCCCTGAACCCCTCTGCTCCAGGCACTGCGGGGTGCGGGACTGGGTTCTTACCTGATCACACTGTCGTGGACGCTAATATTTTCTTGTGACATCTTCATGAGGAGATGCGGCAACTGAATGTCCACAAAGAAGGCGAGATCGCCGGGTTCCCAGCCCATATCCAGAAAATGCAGCAGGGCCGTCTGCACACAGGACAACGCAGGCAGCAAGGACCTAGGGACCCCAGGAAGCTGGGCGTTACCAAAGTCGCCGTCCCCAGACGGGATGACACAGAAGGCAAGTGGGAATCTGGTGTGTCTGCAGGTGAGATCACACGCCACATAAGCCCTCCTCCGAGGGCAAGAGTCCCGGAAACACGACACGAGGTTTCCGCCACACCCGCCGCAGGGCACTTTATGGTCAAAGAGCGTAAAAATCACGTCCGGTAAGCAGCCGGCCCCAAATTAGCACAGGTCATTCCCTCGGCGCAGACAGAGAAGATGACCGCCTGATTTCAGGCTCCTGCCCAAATTGCCTGCGCGGGATGGCGCTGGGGAACGGCTTCACACCCGTCTTAAAGGTGCGCACGCGCAATGCGCGAGAAGCTGAAAAGGACAACGCGCTAACGCGGTACAGTACCTGTCGTTTATGCTGCGAAACCCTTTCACCGCTTCGACCAGCAGCAGGACGAACTGGTAGTAAGAGTCGCGAACCTCCTTGTGCAGACGCGCGCCGCAGCCCTCCAAGTGCGCGAAGTAGCTGCACACAGAGGGGAGCGGGGTCACAGCTCTGCCGGCCGGCACCGCCCGCGCGGTCGGGACGCCCTCCCTGCACCCAACGCGCTGCGGACGAACGCGCCGCGAGCCTGGGGCTCGGGGAGTGATGGTGCGACAGCGAGGAGTCGAGGAGTCGCCCGCGGGGCCCAGGGCGCGGGCAGGCGAGCATTCCTCCTCCCTCGCTCATTGGGGGCTGCCCCGGACCTTCGCTGCTCACCTCAGCCAGGCCTCTTGGCCCTGCCCCCCCCAACCGATGACCCCAGCACCAAGCCCGCGGCCCCTTCCACTTTGACCCTCGTGCCCTGGGAGCCTTCAGGGTCCACGGGCACGACGCCCCGGTGTCCCTGCCACTGTCCCTCCAGCCGGACGGGCACTCCTCTGAGCTCATCGCCACAGCGACGGCAGGACTCCCGAGACCCGGACTCGAGAGCAACCTGCTCTGCCCCCGACCCCACAGCAGCGCCCTCCGCCCCCAGGAGCCCCAACCCACGAGGCCGCCTCTAGTGCGCGGCAGCCCCGCTGAGATCCCGCGGCCCTCACCATCCTCTCACCCGGGCGACCGCCGACTCCCCGCCGCCTCTCCCTCCGCAGACTGGCCTGAGAGAGCTCGCGGCGCCCTCAGAACAGCGCAGCGTCGCGGGGGCACCGCGCGCCAGGCTGACGAGCTCCGCGCTCCGCTCGGCACCACGAGGCTCCGAGCCGCGCTCGGACGGCCAGTCAGACCGGCCTTCTCGCCTCGCACTATGACTTCAACCCCTCGTGCCTCTCCCCAAACTGCCACGGCTTCCCCAACCCTTCGTGCCCGGCTGAGGACAAGGACAGAAAGACCACAGCGGCCCCGTCCCGGCACCACCCGACCGGCCCGCGCGTCCATCAGCACCGCGTGGCTCCCGCACGGCCTCCCCGGCTCTGCCCAAACCGACCCTCTGCGGCGGCCCCGCCGTGTGACGGACCCTCTCCTCCTGCGTCCAGTGTGATCGGGACGGACGCCTGCCCGCCAGCATATGAAACGCGCCAGCGCCTTATCCTAAGAGCCCTCAGCGGAGCCCGTGTCCCCTGCAAGTCTGCCTTTTCCTCTGCTCCCTCTTAAGGCCGAGGTTCTTGAAACGGTTGTGGTCTCTCCCTCCCTTGGAGCCCCCACCTGATTTTCCTCTCAACCCAGTCCAGCCGGGCTTTCGGCCCCCGGACAAACCCAGCATGAGCTCGCGTGGCCCCAGCTCCCACGTCAGCATCGTACGCGACGGACACATTCTTCTCTTGGCTTCGAAGACCCCATCGCGCCCTGGATTTCGCTCCTGATGGCCTCTCCTGCTCGACCTCCTCAGCTGACCCCTCCTCCTCTGCCTGAGCTCTGAATGAAGAGATGCCCCTCGGGCTCAATCCCGAGCCCGTTCTTGTCCGTCTGGGCATCTTTCTTGGTCAGCCAGTCTCACGGCTGTAAACACCGTTTACATGCTGACAGCATCCCTACTCTAGCCCCAGCCCTGGCTTCTTTCTAGAACCTCAGACCCTTACCTCGACGTGCTGGGTACCTTTACTTGGATGTGAGAAAAGCAGGTCAAACTTAACACACCAAAGCAACGTTTGATTTCTCACCCCAATCTGTTCCTTCCCTTCCCTTCCCCTCAGTAAAACCCACCACGATCCACCAACTGCGGCAGCCGAGACCCAGCAGCTGCCCCGCTGCGGTCCCTTCTGCTCATTCTCCACACCCCGTCCACGGGTGCGTCCCGGCAGCTCCGTGTCCAGAGCCGATCCCGAGCGCCCTCCCTTCTCTCCATCTCCAGGACCACTGCAGGCTCCGGAGCCTGCCGCCTCCCGCCCGCCCGACTGCACCGGCTCCCGACTGCTCTGCGTCCGTCCACACTTTCCCCCGGAGTGGCCAGATGTGACTTGCAGAAATGTAAAAGAGAGTGTGCTCCTCCTGGGCCTGGGGCTCCCCGGGGTTCTCCCACCTACAGCTCAGTACAAAATCCGAACCCTGCCCTACAAAGCCTGGCATCCTCTGAGCCCCGAATCACTTCCTCCGCTGCTCTCCTGCCGTGCCCCCCACTCAGGCACGCCGGTTTTCGCGCTGTTCCTGGGGCCGAGCCCTCACCCTAGGGCCTCTGCGCTGCTCCTCCGGCCTTCAGCAGCCTCCCTCTGAGCTCACTGGTCACTCATCTCCTGGTTCCCAGGCTGACTTCTCAGCGCCATTCCCTGAGCCCCAGACTACATCACTGTGCATGAAGCCGTCGTGCCTGGGATGGATACAGTAAGCAGACGGAGGGATGGACGCATCTCCTTTATCATCTGTCTCTCCTCAACACAATACAAGCTCCAGCAGGGGCGCCTGGGGGGCTCAGTGCGTTAAGTGTCTGCTTTCAGCTCAGGTTAGGATCCCCGGGTCCTGGGATCGGGCCCCCCCATCAGGCGCTCTGCTCGGTGAGGGAGTCTGCTTCTCCCTCTGCCTCTGCCTGCTGCTCCCCAACTTGTGTGCGCACACGCACACCCTCTTTCTCTCAAAAAATAAAATCTTAAAACGAAAGAAAGGATAAAAGCGCCATGAGAAGACGACTCTTGTCTGCCTCGTCCACGGCTGTACACCCATCCCCTAGATCGGGGCCTGGCGTCAACCCTGGGGAAACAGTGGCTGACTGGCTGCCGGAGCCACCTTGTGAGGTACTCAGATTAATGTCCTCACTGTGAACGAAAATCCGAGCTCGCTCACAGCTTCCAGAAGCCAGCGGGCGGGCGTGGGGACCCAGGGAACACAGTCGTCCCTGGTGAAAAAGCTGACAAACTCACCAGGAGGAGTAGACAGGTTTCTGGTATTGCTTACTACAGAAAGAACCCGCTTCTCCTTAGGGCAAGAGGACTGACCGAAAACAAGAATTTACACCCCACCCGGAAATAACAGTTACTCGCGAAAGATGACTCGGATTTCCTTCAAGCGACCCGTGCCCGTCTTCCTTGCACGTGGGTGCGGGGCGGGTTACTCACTTGGTAAACTCCTTCTGGCAGGTCAGCAGTTCCAGCAGGAAGAGCACGTACGGCGGGTGGAAGCAGTGGGGCTGTCCGAGGGACTCCGAGCAGTACTGGATGATCCTCAGGACCTCGAGGACACTCTGCGCCTGGGCCCTCCTCAAGGCAAGAACCTTCACGACGCTGAAGACAGAGGTCGTCGGGTCAGGGGCAGCGAGGGAGCGCGAGCGGCAGGAGGGCGACGGCGGGAGCGCCGGCCCGCAGCGGGGCCGGGCCCCGTCGGCCCCCACTCAGCCGGCTCGCGGCCCGACCCGAAGCCCGACCCCCCACGCTCGCAGCACTCGCTACTTAGAAAGGAGCTCTGGCGTTCCTCCTGCCCTGCAGAGACAAAGCTTTCTCAGAGCAGGAAATCGCGAGCACGTGCAGCCCTTCCGGCGACGCAGGCCCGCCGACAATTTTGTCAGAAAATCTCAAATCCTAAGTTTCTCCCAGGATTAACAGGAGACACATTTATAAATGACAGCTACCGAAACCAATGTTCCTTTTTTTTCAATCTTCGTGTACGTTATTGAGATGTAATAACCTACAAGTCTTCAGTGACAAAACGCTTCCTTAAAAGGCCAGCGCAGCCGCCCAGCTTGGTCCGGCGCCCACACAGGTCTCGGCCCTCCAGGTCCCGTGGCGCGCGCAGCAGCCCGGCCTGTCCTGGGCGCCGGGAAGGGTGGTGGCTCACCTGTCGTGGGAGAGGGACTGGTCCTTGACGAAGTCCAGCACGTCCTTCAGCACGGGGTACTTCTCCTTCACGGTGGGCGCTGGCCTGGCCTCCTCCACGGACCGGAAGGAGAGCAGCCGGAGTCGTCCTCGGGCGAAGGGAGGCCGCCGGGCGGGGGCGGAAGGGGACGAGGGCTCTTCGGTGGCGGCAGAGGGCAGGTCGGCGGCAGTGGGCCCGCTGCTGGGTGGCAGCTTCGGCTGCACATCCGAGCCAGGACCCCCGTCGCCTGCAGCAGGGGTGCCCACTTCCACGGGCGACACGGAAGCCTGGAAATGCTCCTCGACCACAGAGCTCGTCCTCGGACGCCTATCCCGTGGCTGGAGGTGATCTGTTTCATCTGCGGCCACCAACCCGTCACAGCTTTCCTTTGAACTCACTCCCACAGGCAGAAATCGTAGTAACAGGAGACTCTTCTGAATACACTCCTTTGCTGAATGCAGAAAGCAAGGAAGGTAATGGGAAAAAAGTCCAAATTCAACTTATTTACTCTTGGAGAGAAAATAATCTCCTTAAACTCTACAATTTAGGACAAGAAATACCTCCATTAATAAAGTGACATACATCTCCCTCTGCCCCTCATCCTGTTCCCGTGCTCTCTCGTTCTCTCTCACTCCCTCTTAAAAAAATATATATATATATAATAATAATCTTTTAAAAAAATTTAAAAAGGCGCCTGGGTAGCTCCGTCGGTGAAGCGTCTGCCTTCGGCTCGGGCCATGGTCCCAGGGTCCTGGGATGGAGCCCCACGTCGGGCTCCCTGCTCAGCAGGGAGTCTGCCTCTCCCTCTGCCTCTGCCTCTCCCCCACTCCTTCTCTCTTTCGCTCGCCCACTTTCTCTCGCTCAAATAAATAAGCACAATCATCTCGCAGCACGCGTCCGCCGAAGGCTGAGCCACTCACCCAGGCCCTCGGGGTTCACCTCGGCAGCTTCCGACCCGCGCCTTCCTTCTGCCTCATCCCCCAGCGTCATCAGGGACTTCTGCTTCATCTCCAGCTGCGGGGACAGTGCGAGCCACACGGTTACAGTGACCAGGCAGGGCTGCAGGGGCAGCCGCGCCGAGCTGTATCACACACACCTAGCACACCACCACAGACAACCGCACCGTCATCGTCCGACTCTGGGGGGCACAGCTGTTTCTGTTGGTCCCAGAAGCAACCCAGGCTTGGAAGCTAATGGTGTATCCGCAGCAATGCCTTCTCTTCGACTGTGCGCAGTTTGGGCGGGCGGCGTACCCCTGGTCCCACTACTTTAAGAGTCGTGGGGCACACGGCTGGCTCAGCTGGTTAAGCGTCCAACTCTTGATTTCCACTCAGGTCGTGTTCTCAGGGTCCCGAGAGCTGCATCAGGCTCCATGCTCAGCACGAGTCCACTTCTCCCCTCCCTCTGCTCCTCCCCTGCCCCCTGCTTGTGCATGCACGTGCTCTCTCCCTCTCTCTCTCTCAAACAAACTCTTCAAGCAGAATGTACAGCACTGGAGTGGGGGGCCCTTGCCCGAAGCCGGCCCAGCACAGACAAGGCGGTGCAGGCTAGAGAAGTGAAGGGCTTGCTAAGGCTACACAGCCAGGTTCCTGCACAAGTTGGACCAAAACTCGATCTCGGTGCTACCCTGTGCGGGGACGCTTGTAAGTGATGCTGAAGCGGCCAGGCAGAGAACGGTGCCCCGAGGGCCAGCGCAGGCCACGGTGCTGACAGCCCAGCCAGACGGCCACGTCTGGGAGAGCGGCTGGCACGTTGTCCAGCCGTCGGCAGTCTGTCCTACACTAAACCAGAAACACATCAACTGTCCAATCCTTCCCCTCCGAGCGCGTAGGGTCGCGACTTCATCACTCATTTCCTTACGCCGCTACTACTGCCTTGGTCTCCCTCAGCACACTGTCGCGGCCCTCCCCGCGCCATCCAGAACACAACACCTTTTAGTTTCTCTGGAGAGGATCTGCTCATTTTGTCTCCATCTACCTATCCAGCATGTCACGGGCATCACTACGTTCTAACCGCTGTGGAGCCTGGCCGAGCCCCTCTGGTTCCTGGGTAACCCCATGCATTAGACAAATCCCGGCACCAATGATCCGAAGCTACCTGCATCTCTGCTCTGACATGCCTGCTAGATGGTTTGAGGTTCACGGACGCCTCCAACTCAGTGTCTCAAGCCACCTGTGTGTCCCCACGCTCAGCATGTCCCAGAACAAATTCACCCCACTGCCCCACTGCCCACTCCCAACTCCAGGCCATTCTCCCCAGTCTGGCTCATGCTTCCACTGCCTAGCAAGTCCCCAAGCCGGGAATGCGGGCAGGGTCCCGGACCCCACCACACTACGGACCACTCACACCAGCCACAGAACCTGCCCACTCTAAGCCCCGGGGCAGCTGCCACGCTCTTCAAAGAACTGAGAGCTGGTCTCCCGCTCTCAGTCTCACTGCCCGTCCTCGCCGTGACTTAATGGTTCCTCCCAGTTACCCCACAGGACGAAGAAGACTGAGTACGTGGTGCATGATGGCAACGCAGGAACTCAGCTCCTCGCTTCAAAAAACTAACAATGATTCTCCTGAGTTTGACAGTCATCACTTCCATGACTTGGAAGAATTTTACCGCAAACTGATGTACCTAACAGGACACAGATTTGGGTCGTGTGTAAACTCCATATGAGACGAGACGTATTCGTGGGTTCCTCTAGGACCGGTTTCTGCCCGTCATCACGGTCAGCTGACACACGAGCTGGCTGACGTCACTCACCGCACAGCATCACGCAGTCATCGCACGCCGCAGTGTCGCGGTACGTAGTAACACAACATACAGTCTCTCTGTCCGTCCTCCCACTCACAGACGTTGCTGCCACGCACGAGGCCAGGGAACCACCGTTCGCCAGTGTGGGAAGCCTCCCTGTGGAGCGCGGCCTCACCGCCATCTACAGCCATCAGTGGCCACCCAGGCCAAGAGGCCCCACAGACCGGCCCTGGGGTTCCTGAGGCTGTTCGGGGCTCACGGACACTCTCAGCACTCACCACACAAGGACTTGAAGGATTCTACGTTATTTTAGCGCTTTTCATTTCACTGAACTTTAGTAAAAACAGACTGGAGAGCTGCTTCCCTTAACTGCGTGAACCCATGGCGGTGACAAGGAACAGAAGGCTGGCTGAGGACAAAGCAAAAGGCTGACACCTTGCACCGCCCCCCCACCCCGGGTGGGACATACGTGACATTCTTTAGGACTCTTCCACCCATCTTAATGTTAGTTCCTTGCTGGAGGGCAGAACGACCTTGGCATTGGCCAGGCCTCGGGCATCTGGTACCCTGTAGGTCCTCTTTAGCATATGAACGTTATATTGAAACCTCCCTTTCCTTACCTCCCCCGACCCCCGTGGTACAGAACTGCCACCCCCACAACCCCGGGGCAGCAGCTCTTCCTGCCCACCGGCCCTGTCCCCGTGATTTAATAAACCACCATTCTGCACCAAAGATGTCTCAAGAATCCTTTCCTGGTCGTTGGCTCCGGACCTCACCCCACTGAACCTCACCTACAATCTAGAACTTCATCAGTGGAAAATTCACAGCACACACAAACCGCATGCAAAGAAAATCTTACCATCCATATTCGAATGCCGTCTGCCAAGCAATAGACCTGGGCAAACTCCTCGCTCAGGGCTGTGCTGCCCCCACTTTTTACTGGGGAAAGGAGAGACGACGAGATTATACTCAGTCAACTCAATTCGGTACTGCAGCATTAAGCACAAAGTAGCTTCTAACTGTCCTCACACGGAGAAAGGTCTTTCTCCTGAAGCTCTGACCTTGCGGGTAAGCGGGTGTGGGGGAGGGGCGGGCGATTAACCCATAAACACCAGGAACGGGTTCTCTGTGTTACCAAAGTCATTTTTTTTAAGTGAACTACATCTGAAATGAACATACTATTAAATTGAGTAAAATATTTAAAGTAAACATATGAAAATAAAATACCAAAAATATTAAAAGTAAAATTAAAAGTATTAGAAGTAAGTAAAAATAATTACTAACATGAAAAAAGGTCACGGTATAAATTAAGTAAAAAAAACAGGTTTTGAAACAGTATAAGCACAAAATTACCTACTTAACAAGACTATACTTATCAGAAATCTGTGTACATACACGACATATACGATATCTATAGATACATAAGCCATATGAATATGCCTAGATAAAAGGCGCAGGTAGATACACAGAAAAATGTTAAGATGTCTTCTTGAACTGGTGAGATTATAACTGATATTTTAAGCTTTCCTGTACTTTGTAAGTTTCCACATGAATGGATATTTTCATAATTAGAAAAATCACAAAAAAGTTGTCTGTTTAAAAGAAAGACCTAGGAGGCTGCTCCTTTCTTGGCTTGTAAGAACCAAAGGATCACAGACCAGAACAGCGAGGGGCTGGCGGACCGCCCGAGGGCTCGGGGTACACGTGGGCGGCATCACCAGGCTCCTCTGGCACTGGGAACGCCCTGCAGAGAACAGCAGACCCGGCTCTGCCCTAGGGCAGCTTACCACCCAGTTGAAAAACTCCACCCATGTATCTCTAATGCAAAAAGGCGGGCCATTTTTAGACAAAGACGAGCAGTTGAGCGAGACAAGGCCCCCCTTTCAAGGAGCTAGCCTGCCCAGCAGGACCCAGGAACAGCGCCCAGAGAACAGAAACCAGATGTACCTCCAAAGCCCAGGGCAAGGTTGTTCCGGAAATGACCTGTATCGGGGGAGTGTTTCTAGTTCCCATCAGACTGTGCCTCTCCTGAAATCGGGGACGTGCTGTCTGAGCACCATCTGAAAAGGAGCTGGGGAGCCTGCCGTCAGCCAGAAACTGTTTCTCAGCTTTAAGTTCGAGCCTTTCGTCCACTGAGAGTTCCCACAGGTAAACAAGACTGTCCAGCTCTCTTATTACCATTTGATTACGAAAACACACTGGATTTTTTTTTAAACCTGGCAGGTCACCTGGTCCCCCACTCCCTAGCAGAGATAGTCCTCCACGGGACACCTGTTTTCCCAAACCACTCCCGTGGCAATGGCGGTTTTACTTATTTGAGCAGCTTCTTCAAGGAAACAGTACGAACGGTGGAAGGATTAACGGAGACGTCCTAGAGTCAGGAAATAAACCCTGCACCGTGAGGTCTGAAGGACCGGGCAGTACAGGGCAGCCGCGATCGTTCCCGGAGGACTGACTGCAGCAGCGGCTGTCCGGGGCCTGCTCACGCGGGGGAAGCGCGGTTCCTGCTCAGCTCATGTGCACCGGGAAAGCAACACACACGCAGCCGAAGTGCTGGGGAAAGGCCTAGCTCCTCTTTACGGAGGGCCTGAAATGCTTTTCCCTTGAGAGATTATGGGGGGAGAGAGCCCCTCCCTGCCTCGGTCCCGGCGGCGGCCGGCTACACACACAGGACGCAGCTGGCACTGCGGGGGGGCGGGGGGGGACGCGAGGAACAGAGATGGCGAGGAGTGGGCTACCAATCAGGAGGCCTCCAAAAGCTACAAATGCTTTAAGTCTAAAGACAAGAGTGAATACATTTCCCTCCTTGGTCACCAGCACCCTGAATTACCCACATGACTCGGGGTCTGACCAGCATTTCTCAGGATGTCGGAGCTCCCGACTCCCGAGTTTATGGATAAGGGGACGAACGTGCAGAGAGCTTGTCTGACGAACCTGAAGCCGCGCGACTTCGAGTTCTTGCCCGAGACTATAACCCAAGTTAGGGCCTCCTTCCCTTAAACTTCTTGGCAGTTTCCACGAGGATTTTGGAGAAAGAAGTGACCTGCTGATCAGGAAACTCAAGGCTACTTGCACACGTGACAGTTGTCTAACTATAAATGGGTCACGGATCTTCTGACTGGCAGAGTGGGACTTAACCAGAGCAGGTCTACAGTTGTAGAAACATGTTTGTACTTCAAAATGCTTAGAAATGTTCCCGTAAGATAGGCTTTCTTAGAGCTTAGCAACTGGCCTTCAGATCAGAAATATCCCCTGTAATATAAGTTACCATATTTCTGCAGCTTCTCATACAAGCCTGGAGTACGACACACCAGAGCAGCAAAGGTGGCGTTCACAGCTTGATCAATAGTGGAACCAGCAACTATATCTGTCTTTGGGGCCTGTTTTCTACATGCCTGTATGAATCCTTTGAAAAGTTCTGAAAATGGCCCACAGAAGTTCTGGGCAGGGTCTGACTGTGCAAACTCAAGAAGAAAGTGGTGGCAGGGATCGTCGGGGATATTCTTGACCTAGAACGAGACAACAAGAACACATCATGTTGAACGCAGCCCTTCACACGACCAAGTCCACCCAACACCGACCAGAACAAAGTAGGACAGAACAGGAAGCTTCACTCCACTGCGCAAACCAGACAGAGACACGGCTTTAAAAACAAGGCAAACAAATAAAACCCTGAACACACGAACACGAGCGCCACCATGGACGGGAAGGTGACCGAGTGCCAAATGCCAGGAAGGGGCACCCAGTGCTGAGAGCCCCCAGGAGAGCTCCCAGCAGGCTGGGGTGAGAAGAGAAGCCTCCGGAAGGGTGTGGGCTCTGGACTGGACCCCAAAGACTCCTCCGGCCCCCGAGGAACAAAGCCGTCAGCACACGTGAAGTCTCAGCTGGGGAGCGGCCGAGGGGCAGAGACGGGCCGTGAGAAGAGCCTGGACAGAGCCTTGCTCGGCCCGATGAGGAGCTCGGACCCCACCCTGTGGGCAACGGGAGCCAGTAACCATGTCTGGCCGTGGAATGACAAGGTAATTCAGTGGCTAAAAAGCCCTGGTAAGGATGCCTGGGGGGCTCAGTGGTTAAGCCACTGCCTTCGGCTCCGGTCAGGATCCCAGGGTCCTGGGATCGAGCCCCGCATCGGGCTCTCTGCTGAGCGGGGAGCCTGCTTCTCTTTCTGCCTCTGCCTGCCTCTCTGCCTGCTTGGGCGCGTGCTCGCTCTCTCTCTCTCTCTCTTTTTAATAAATAAATAAATAAATAAATAAATAAATAAATAAAATCTTTTAAAAAACCCCCCAAACCCTGGTAGGTCCCAGTGTGCCAGGGCACGTGCAGGATGAGGGCCTGGAGAAAGATGCAGACGGAGGAGGTGGGAGGAGCTGAACACCCCCGGACAATCCACAGGACTGGTGGTGGACCGGGTGGGAGATGTGAGAACAAGACAGGGAACCGTGGCTCCGCGCCAAGGGAAACAAGAATGACAGTGACAGCAGCCAGCAGCCAGGGGAGGGGCACGTCCACCCCCGAGTGGAGCGGGGACACTGACACGGGACCACCTAACGGAAGGACGGACACACAGGAGCGGAGCCTGCAGAAGCACCAGGACTATGGACTGATGTCTGGGGAGGTTGCGCACAGATGTGACAGCCGAAGAGAGAAGACGGGACGGTCTTGGTGGGCTGCGGGGAAGGGGAGAAAGCCAAAGACTCCTCCACCGTAGGGAAGGAAGAACAGGCGAAGCCCACCGAGGAGGCAGGGCCGCAGCTGGAGGTCGGGAGAGGACAGCGGGCTGTCAGGGAGCCGGCGGAGGAGAGGCTCTGAAGGAGCCCGGTCTAACAGAGGTCGGGGAAGGCCGAGAAAGAGCCCCAGGGTTCTCAGCCGCCCGCTCGGTGACGTGGGCAGGGGAGGGAGGCAGAGCACCAGAGCAGAGACGGAGGCGAGGGGGACGGTGAGAGCCAACGGGCAGACGTGCCCAGCTCGGGAGTCATCGCAAGCCCAGGTAACGGGCCGCTCTTCCGCGGAGAGCACGGAGCGCGCACAAACCGCTGACTCTGACGTCCGACCCAGCGGCTGCAGAGACACAAGCCACCGGCTCGTTCAGGGACTCGGCCAGAGCTCCCGAGCACCGACGACGTGACTCGCCGGCCCCCGGGGCCCTCGGAGCGGACACCACGTGAACGAGGGATGGCCCCTGCCGTCGGGCCGCTAACGGCTGAGCGGGGGTGAGGACACCCACACCAGGGCTCGCGGCGGGAGCAGCAGCTATCAGCAAACAGACCCCGTTCCCGGGAGAAGGACGCTGCAAGAAAATACCTCCTTACTATCCTGGTGCGGGGGAGTGGGCCAGCTCGCTGCTAATCCCAGCTCTGGACTCAGCTGGTGCCTGAAGACAGATCTCCACAGCGGGCAGTTCAGGACCGACGCCATTTTTGCGGGAGGCACCGCCATGTCGCTCCCGAACTCTGGAAAGAGGAGGAGGCTGGTGAGAGCGCTGCGTCGTCCCCGCGACACCAAGAGTCCGGGGGCTGGCCGGGAGGTTTCGACCACGGGGGCGTTCTGAGGACGTGCGGGGACCCACCCCCATATCCCAGCACGGAGCTGTGCTACGTGACGGACACGCACCCCGGATGCACCCCCACCACGAGGGCACCCCGGGGCGCGGCCCTGCCACGGGCAGCCTCGCTCGCGGGCACCTCTGCAAACCTGCCAGGGCGGGAGGTGAAGTGAGCTGAAGAGGCGGAGGCCGCACCCAAGTGTCTTAACGGGGGAAATGTTCACAATTTGCCAACTTAAGTTTGAAAAAAAAAGAATTAAATATCCACCCAGGTGTGTTTATGAACAGACATGAGAAAAAGTCTAGATGGAAATATGTTAGCATGTTAGTAACACTTCTCTCTGGGCGTTAGAACTAGGAATGACTTTTCTCCTGGACCTTTCTCCATTATGCAACTTCTATGATGTTTCCTTTGACGGTCAGAAAAACTCAGGAAAAGAAACAGAAATAGAACATACTAGGAAGTTTTATTCTGTAATTCTCGTTCCTTCAATGCATTTAATAACTAAGTTGAAAAAATCCCTTTAAGACAAAATCCACGTTTCTGCACGTAACATAAATATTCACGTGGTTAAAGGATACACGGTGAATTTACTCTATTTCTGCCTTCCAAGTTTCACAAACAAGAAGAGGCCGCCAAGGCTGCTCTCCAGCCCAGGCATCCTCAGTCCCGCTGGGACGTGCTCCTAAGTCCACATCGAAGCACCGGATGGCCCGGCACCGAGCGGGCCCTGGCCGCGGCCTGGTGTGGCCTGCAGGCCCGCGAGGACGCCGTCACACCCGCGCCCGCCCTCGTTGCAGCCGACGCGCAAGGGACTCACGGTGCACGGACTTGAGCGCCATGCACTGGGCGGCCAGGCGGCCCATCAGCCGGGAAACGAGCAGCTGCAAGTCCAGCGCCCAGGACACGGCCACGTCGGGCAGGCCATAGGCGGTGACGGTGAACTTGTAGCCCCACTCATTGTTACTGCTGTCGGAGTGGAAGAGGAACTGCAGCCGGGGGCCGGCCTTAAAGGTCACTTTCTAGAGACAAGCACAAAAGCCACGAGGTCAAACGCGGTTGAGAAAACACCCCTTGGGGCAAACATTCTTCAAGACTCAGACACTGGCGTCCAACATCGGTGTCTATCCTCGCCCTCCGGCCTCACCACGCCGGCCCAGGTGACTGGAGCGGCGGCTGAAACACAAAGTCCACGACTGCGCCGCATGAAGCAGCAACGGTCGTGGGTTTCTAGACCTCGGACGCCCGTCTGCCCACTGCCTGCTCATCCAGAAATGGTGTTCGTGAGACCACCAGAGAGCACGCCAATGGGGGGAAGCAGCACTCCGCCTGCCCCAGAGACCACGCGGTCCTCTGGTGGGCACTGCCGGCTTTCACCACGGGCTCTGGGCCTCCCTGGACCCCCAGCCCCACACACACCAGACAATGTGACAGAAACCAGGGGGTGGCAAACTGTGCTGTGAAGAACCAGACTGTGAGTCAGGAGACCTCCCGGGCCGTCCAGTCTCTGCAGCACCCAAGCAGCTAGAAAGGACCCACCAACCGACAGGCAGGCTGGGTGCTAAAGCACCCCGATCTACAGGACAGGTGGCCGGCTGTCACTGCCAGCTCCACAGAGCCCTTCCTTTCACGGAGGTGCGGGGGACGTGCTTCCCTTCCAGATCCTCAAGGGCTGACCAGGAGGGAATCGGAGCAGAAGCGCGCACGTCACTCCTTCTGGGAGCACCACTCACCTTGGGCCACTTCTCGGTGCCGACTTTGGTGTCATAGCGTGTTTTTCCTCCTCTGGCGTCGGTGAATTCCAGATAATCATACCTGGGAAGGCATCATCTCCATCACTCTCCTTCTCTCATTTTAACCCGCTGTTGCTTAGGACAAGACCACGGAGTCTTACCTTTTCTCCGTCTCACACCGCTCGTCAAATTCCACCTCAAAGTAGGTCGCCCCCGGGCTCACGAAGACAGACACCTCGTGGCAGTTGTTTTCGTAGTTGTGGGCAGACTCCTTTGTCCAGGTATGTAAAACCACGGGACACTCCTGCTGCCACGTCTCTGCATCGAGCTACACGCAAGAGTCAAGAAAGCAAGCGCCGGTCACTCCGTGTCCCGCCACACGGGAAGCTGTGCATCCGGGCCCCAGACGGACGGCCCAGGCGCCAGACACGTGCGGTCGCAGAGGCTACAGAGAGCCCCGTGTTCCGCCTGCGGACAGGCCAGCGTGCATCTAGCCCTCGGCAGAGGACACGTGGTGTTCTCAGTACAAGATCAGCCTGTTTTCTTGCAAGTCGCTACGCACTCGCGTGAATTTCCAGTGAGAAGAAACACTGAATTTGGGACCTCGGCAAATCTGAGCCCACCCTCTCTTCTCTCTCCATTTTTAAAATAAGCTTTATAACGTGTGCCCTTTCTGTGCCCACAGAGTTGTTCCGGGACCCAAAGAAGAAAGTGAAAATCTTTGTGTCCCATAAAGCGAAACAGGGAGAAAATTCTGTTAAACACCCAACCGTCGCATCTGCCTTTTGACACGTAGTGTCTCTCCCGGGCTCCAGTCCGGTCATTCGCCTCCCGGGTTCTACACACGCTCCGGGCTGTGAGAGCGGACCGCCCGCATACAGCCTCCCGCGGTGTGGGCCACGCCCAGTCCCCGGGCCGCCACGCACCCTCGCCCGCGAGCCACCGATACCAGGCGGCGGGGAGGCCTTCGGAGGTGGCCCCCCCCCCCCCCGGCGGCCCCGTCACCCTCAGAGGGCTGCGGCGCAGGGGCCGGCGCCCGCCCCGGTTACCTTGTCGAGCGGCCCTTCCGGGTCGGCGCAGAGCTGCCTCAGCAGCCCGGTCAGCGCGCTGAACTCCCGCAGCAGCGTGCAGTGGGGGATGTCCAGCGCGCAGAAGTCCAGCAGGAAGATGACCTGAGGGAGATCGACGAGGCCCTCAGCGCCCTCCTCGGACTCTGCTGGGGCTGCGGCTCACAAGGCCCCTTTCCAAAGACCCTCATTGTGTCTTACCAGTTGACGAGCTGCCATCGAAAACACTGAGTTACATAACTTTTCTACAATGGTTTTTCCACTATGCTGTGACAAGAGGGATTCCAAGATCACTCTCACGCTTGCCAGAAACTGCCTCGCATCTGCCGAAACACAGAGACAGCGGTTAGTACCACGTGCGGGACCCACGTCCGTTGCTCGGTCGTCGTGAAGGACAAAGCTGGAGAGGGTCGCAGGTGCGGTGACAAGAATTCCACGTCAGAAAGGCCAGCGAGTGCCACGGGGTGTTTTCCGCCGGGAGGAAAGGCCGTGCAGATCTCAGGCAAGGACGGCTCTGAAAGGCAGATTTCGGTCTTCGCTACTTTGGGATGAGGTGGACCTCGGCTGAGCAGCCCGGCGGCCGGGCTGACGTCTCGCTTTGCTCACAACGGGCCCGTCTCAGGAGGCCAGGCCTCGGGCCGAGCCGCAGGAGCCAGCCCTGGGCCCCGTCAGCAGTCCTGTCACACTGCTGGGAGTCCACGTGCCACACGCACACTTCTCAGAACCTGGGGAAGGTCACGTTATTGCCTGCGGGTTTCTGGGACACGAACGAGAGCATTTTCGGGGTGTGCAGAGACCACAGCAGCGGTCCCATACACGTGAGACTTTACAAGTTCAAGCCTCTCCCGTTTGGGTGACTCGACGAAAGCCCAGATGACCGGCTCTGCTGTACAGGGTGGTGTCACCTCAGAGCGCCGCGTGACGGAGGGCCCCACAGCGGGAGCACCGGGCACACCACACACTCACAGCACTCTGGGCAAAAAGACAGGCCACAGAACCCTAGATGCAGAAGGAACCACCACCCAGAGACAGACTAATCTGCCCCCCGGGAGAGAAAACCCTCTGGGCACTCCGCGCACGAGGCTCCGAGGAGAGCGGCGACGCCCAAGCAGCTCTGTGCTCTGGCGGGGTCGGGACGGCGCGGCTGGCACTCACACTGCTCCAGCAGGTCGGCAGCTTGGCCTCTGGCCGCGGGGTCGGCGCTCTTCAGCTGCAGGAAGCACCAGGAGAGCAGGCTGCCCTGGACGGCCCAGAACAGGGACAGCAGCACGGAGCCGGCCTCCCCTCGGGCGCCCGTGAGCACCAGCAGTTCACACTGCGAGAAGCAGACAGAGAACGTGTTCACGGCGGGGGCGGAGCCCAGGACACGGGCACGGGCACCCGAGCATGGCAGCCGTCCCCGGCCCAGAGCTGTCCGCGTTTCAAATGTGACCGAGAGAAAAGGCAGGTGAAGGCCCCTCTCTCACCCTCCCGCTCTCCAGAGGCTTCCCACATGGTTTTCCCTGTGAGCAGCCTCCCTTTCTGCCCCCTCGGGGTCTCGTCCTACCGGCGACCCCTCTCTCTTACACCTGCAAACCCCGTCTCTCTCTGGGCCCTTCCCCGGAGCCTGCCACCACACCTATCCCACCTGAAAAGTCATTTTCCACCCCTCGGTGGCTCTCCAGCCATCAGCTCTGTTCTCACCTGACCTCAAGGGGTAAATTCCTGCACAAAGATACCACAAGCTATGTCCGTCCCACAATCTCCACGGAGTTGCCCCCACCTAGAAGCAACCCCACTGGCCCTCCAAAGTAACCGGGATACACAGTGGCAGGTTCCCGAGGGGAGTCCCGCACACCAGCGACAAGATCCACCGCATTGTGCATGTCCACGTGGACGAGCCTCAGAAACGCTGTGACTGACGGATGGGCACCACGGGACCAGGCCAAACAAGCCTGCTGCACAGGAAAAGTCAGACAGGAAAGATCGCTGTACACCTCACAAGGGCGGCTGCCTCTTGGGGGGGAAGGCGTGTGGTGTGGTGGGCAGTTCAGCTCTCGGCTGTCCCTCAGTGGCCGCACCAATCCCAGCACTGACTCAGCTCCGGAGTGTCCAGAAGCTCCCACCATCTCAAGTCCTACCACGAAGTCACATGTTCCAAGTCCACCCCCAGCCATTCTCCTCTTCAAATACTGGCCCTCCCCATCTCGTCCCTGGCCTTCTGCACAAGCGTGAGCGCAGGCAGTGGCAGGAACAGAGACAGATGGGAGTGGGGCGCGGCCACCAGGGCTCAGAGCAAATACCGATGAGCAGCCGGCTGGAGGAGGGGCTTCAGGGAAGGCAGAGATGGGCCAGACAGTCTGGAAATGAGACAGAAGGCAGGAGGCAGCCAGAGAACATGAATGTGACAGCAGCGACAGAGGATGCGGGCATCCCAGCGGGACAGAGACGACCCTGGACTGGAAGTCATACGAGGTGTGCATAGGGCCAGCCCACGGGGTGATCCCGGCTAATGAGAACCTGGCACTCTCGAAGCTGTCTCCCTGCGCGCACAGCAGCCAGGAGCGGACGGAACTGTGGCCCTGGCAGCGAGCGACCCGGAACAGCGGAGCACTGACGGGAGAACCCAGGTAAAGGGCGGGAAGACACTTCAGTTCAGCCACAGAAGACACGACCATCAAGTCTCCGTCCCTCCACGCTTCCGGCGTGCGGTCTGGCCTGGCCCACATCACCCCCCACACCCCAGTCCATGTTCTGTCCAGAGAGCAGTCCTGGGTCCCCTAGTCACGCGGTCCTGTCATGTCAGAGTCCCAGGGTATGTGGTGTCACACAGACTCATAATCCTGTCCCAAGAGGTTCTAAGCCAGGAGCCTGGGCTGGGACCTAGAAACCCAAATTTCTGTCCAAGCACCCCACCTGACAGGTGGACGACACAGAATCTGTGAGAAACAGAATCCTTCGTGTTAAAAAAAAAAACAAAAAGTGAAAATTTGAAAGTATCACTAGCACACACAAGATAGACTATCCTGTCAGACTTGATTAGCATGTGCGTTTCCTAAGGCATCTTAAATTTTTAAAAAACTAAAGCAGTTTTCCATGGAACTCCCTCCACAGACACAGGCCCAAGTGCTGGGCTCACGGACCGCACCCCAGGGGACATGGCAAAGACCCCTTCCTCCTTGGCAAGGGAAGTCTCAACGAGCACGTCCACACGTGGGTGGCTCGCTGACTAGCACGGGACTGGCCCTAGGACCCGGGGATCAGGAGCCACGGCAGGCTGGGGAGTGTCGGTGCCCACCCGGAACGGCCCCAGGACAAAGCTACACCACACGGTGAACGAGGAATTGGGGGTGGCGCCCGCCATCGCCGGGTCACGAGGTGAGGGGAGGTGAAGGGGACGAGGCCAAGGGGGACGGCGATCGCCGGGTGTGAGGGGAGCGGAGCAGCCACCAGTTACCTCTCGGGCAGCGACGGACAGGAGGGTGCTCGTGACGGCTAGCACTTCAGTGTTGTTGAGGTCGGCCACGTCACCCTTCTCAGGCAAGAGCAGGAGGCCACCCGGATCCTTATCACTGAAAGGACACAAGTCTGTCACGACACCTTGTTTCAGGCACAGCATGCTCATGCTTTTGTCCTAAAAGTTCCCAGAAAAGGACGCAGGATTTCAGTGCCAGTTCTGTGGGCTGTGGAGGAGTCTGGGTCGGGAAAAAGGCAGGTCCCAGCTGGGTCTGGGCCGCTGTCTGTCCCCCGTGTCCTGAGTAAGTTCAGGCCCGTACACCTCAAGTCCTGAGAAGAGGGTCTGAGAAGTCAATCTGATGACTCCATCGGCCTGACCACCACCAAGAAAGACCCCTGATCTCACGGGGGCTAACTGCCCAGTCCAGGCTGCACATCCGTGTCTTCAGAAGCTCCCCACACGAGCTCCGAGGCTCTTCCGTCGCCCCGATCCTCGAATGCAGACCACTCGGAGCCCTCTGAGTCTGCCCCCGCTCTAGATACGGCCTCGCACGTCAACAGGAGCTTGGGCTGCTCGTTCCCTCCCTTCTTCAAGAGCCTGGGCCTCCAGGAGGGCCGCCTACGGGGCCACTAGCTGCCCTGCTAGCCAAGCATGCACAGATCTCCGAGTCGTCCCCTCCCAGCACACTGCCCTCGCTGAGCTCCCGTTCCGGGCTTCTGGGTTCTCAGACCTGAGTACAGGATGCCCAGCTCCCCCAGCTTCAGTCGGCATCTTCGACCTCAGCATCTCCGAGAAACGGGAGCGCTCGAGCTCCTCAGCGGCTGCTGTCCCCAGCGGTCTCAGGAGGACTGGGCCGTGGCTCAAACTCCTGACAAGGTCGTCGCCCCACCACCACCTGACCCATTCCTCTGACCAGTGGCCTCTCCCTCCCGGAATCTGGCTGAGCAGAGGGGACGGAGAGCTAGAGAAAGCCTCGCGAACACGGGAACGACAGAGGACGGAAAAGGCCAGGAACTCACCTAAAATACGCGCACAGCGAACGGAACGTGAGCTGCAGGGACTGCTTGTGCTCCTGCTCGGTGACGCGCTTCTAGAAAACGAGGAAGTGCACGGTCAGGACACCCGTTCCACGACATCCCAGAGCCCGGGCAGCACGAAGTGCCACTGCCCCGTTCCCGAGCACGAGCAAAGCCGGTGCTGGCACACGCTCCGCGGCGCGCCACCGGGCCTGGCCCGGCGCTGGCGGGAGCCGGCTCCCCGTCGCAACAGAAGACGGCAGGCTCGCTGCGGGGCGCGGCTACAGCTCCCGCGGCCAGGCTTCCCCGCAGGAACTCGCGATGCGAACGTGTGGCAGGCGGGCGCTTCTCATCCCCGGGCACAACATCGCGAGAGGAAAGGGCAGGAACAGCGCCTTTCTCTCGAGTTTTCTCTCAGCTCTGAAATCGATCTAAGCTTTCCCGACACAAGCCAGAGCAGCCTAAAGTCACAGCTGTAGGAATCACATCTCCTGACGAGGCTACTGGGCCCCTTTAGGGTCCCTCTCTTAATGCAATAAACGTGCTGAACACCGACCGTCAGGCAAGGTGCCCGAGGGGATCTCCAGAGCAGCGAAGACCCAGGGCCCTGCCTGGCTCAGGAGGGTGGGAGACACAAGCTGCGCCTCCCGTTCGTCAGCGTGAGAGGGAAAACGGAGCCCCACCACCGCCGTCACTGGGGACCGGCAAAGGGGAAGCGAGGGGGCTGCGAACGGACGGCTGTGCCGTTCAAGAGGTCACGTGTCATCTGCCACTTCTGTGTGCGGGACACACGCGAGCAAAGCAAGTCACTGCGAGCGGCCTGGCAAATGCCGCCGGTAAACAAGGAAGACGGGGTCCTGCCCACAGTCCAGCGGGCCAGGCCAGCGGATGCTGTCCAAGCTCGTGAGTCTGGGTGGAAACTGATCCTTCACGCTGACGTGCAAATTTTGCAGACAGATGAAAACAACAGAAGATCCTGCCTCATCCCCGAAACCATCCGCAGTCACCTGACCCTAGCACTTGGCCCCATAACGCTCTGCGGCTTTTCCCTGTGGCCGGTGTCCCCAACTGGACTGTAGTCCCCTGGCACCAGAGACCACATTTGGTGCTTTTGTTCCCTCCTTTCTTTCTTTCTTTCTATGCATCCCATAAAGACTTTATTACGTTTGCTAATTAGCTGCTGCATTTATAAATGCCTTTTTAGGGGCTCCTGGGTGGCTCAGTGGGTTAAAGCCTCTGCCTTCGGCTCAGGTCATGATCTCAGGGTCCTGGGATCGAGCCCCGCATCGGGCTTCTTGCCCAGCGGGGAGCCTGCTTCCTCCTCTCTCTCTGCCTGCTGCTCTGCCTACTTGTGATCTATCTCTGTCTGTTAAATAAATAAAATCTTGAAAAAAATAAAAATGTTTTTAAAATGCTGGATTTATTTTCTTCGTCAAACTCCTACCAATAATTCTACTACTTGCTTGTCTACAGACAATAAAAAATAATCTATAATTGTATCATCTATAAAGAATTGTTTATCTTATCCTTTCCGATTATGATGTTCAAAATCTCTCTTCCTTGTCCTGCCGCCCTGGCCAGACCCTCTGACGACCTCCCAGAGTAGCAGCAGCCGGTGAGCATCCGTGTCTTCCTCCTCATTCTGAAAGGGATGCTTCTAGGGTCCACCATCCAGCATATTGTTAAAAGTCTGGGGCACACGCCCTCCACAAGGTCGGGGGAGTTCCTTTCTGCTCTGAGTTTGCTAATGGTTTTATAGTTTTAACCATTGTCAGAATTTAATCTTACTTAAATGTTTTCTGTATTTACTGACATAACTTTTTCCTCTGACCTCATTTACTAATTTTCTAACATTAAACCACCCTTGTATTCCTAGGGTAACTCCCAGTCAGTCATGACTTTGGATCTTACCAGACCGGTTTACAAATGCTTCATTAGGATTTTCTTACAACGTTTACAAGCAAGCCTGGCCTGTAGGTCTGCTTCCTTGCCACTCTTTGGTGTTTCCGTGTGTCATACCACCTCTGGAGCACGGGGAACTCTGGAGCTCTCTGACCTGCATGTGTTCAGCACTGCTCAGAGAAATTTTTTTGAGTTGTCTTTTTTTTTAATACTTCGAGAGGGAGAGAGAGCACCTGCCCATGCATGTGCACCTGGAGGGGGACGGGCAGAGAGAGGGATGAGCAGACCCCGTGCTGACCACAGAGCCTGATCAGAGAGAGAAATTTTTGTTCTTACATCGTCATCAATCTGTCTCCCCCTGTATCACACTCATCTTCCCACAGAAATACTACCTTCAGGACTAAAAATCTGGATCTTTGTACGGGATATTCCACTCGGTAACATCCTGCTCGTAAACCCTGAGAGCACTTTTCACCGGCCACCCCTGACGCCCGAGTGCAAGGGGAACAGGTCTGTGAGGGCTGCGGTTCCCTGCAGGGAGAATCTGAGACGCCTGGGAACAGGTCAGGGATTTCCTTTGGAATCACACAGGGGGAAGGGCAGGGAGAGAGTGGACAAGGCAGATCACAGCTGAAACAAGACAAGCCCCAGTTTACAACTGCCCAACCTGGGGGGCGCGTAAGGACGGGGCAGGGGGTATCACATCTCCTCTGGTTTTGTGTTTGTTTTAGATTTCCCCATAACAAAAAGCGACAACGGTTAAAAAGAATGCTTGGCTGCAGGGAAATCCTGAAGAGGACAGAGACAATATCCCGCTTTGTGAGACAACAGGCTACGAGAGCCGTGAGCCATCCTCTCCTTAAGGGCAGGGGTGGCGCGGAGCCCGCAGGCGGCTGGGTTCGGGTCAGCGGCAGATGCACACCCGGAACACCGAAACCGAGGAGACGCGCAAAGGCAAGCGGGAACCCCAACTGCCATCCCTGTGCACATCCGACGTGAGCCATTACCATCATGGCGAAGAGATGGTCCCGCCGGCTCTGTCGGTCAGGAAAGAAGACGGCAGCCCCGTTGAGAAGGGTATTCCTGACTTCTTGTTTTAACGTTTCCACGGGTGCAGAGTCTCCGTCCACCCTGTCCACCACTGCCGGGAACGAACAAGAGCGTCAGCTGTCACATCCCCCACCCCGCTCACAGCGTCGGCACCCGCACTCGCCAGCCCCCGGGCTCGCCACCCCGCCGCCTAGCGAGTGCCTGTGTCCGGTGGCACAAGGAAACGCACTGCACCGACGGAAGGGCCATACGTGCCAGTTTTCATTTCGTTATTTCCCTGCCCTTCTGAGCCGCAACCGGGCAAAGCCTTGACAGCCATTCCGCGTGGCCACGTGTTTCCTGTCTCCCCTCCCTCCCGTCCCAGTGTCTCCAGTACAGTGAGGACTGAAGAGCGTGACAGTCGTCACTATCAGTGTGACACGCCTGTGGCCAGGAACCAGGAGGAAGGGGCACCTGGGGGGCTCAGTGGTTAAGCGTTTGCCTTTGGCTCAGGTCATAATGCCGGGGTCCTGGGATCGAGCCCCGCATCGGGCTCCCTGCTCTGCGGGAAGCCTGCTTCTCCCTCCCCACTCCCCCTGCTTGTGTTCCCTCTCTCACGCTCTCTTTCTGTCAAATAAATAAAATCTTAAAAAAAAAAAAAAAAGAAAAAAAAGAAACCAGGAAGAAGACTCACTGATGAGAGACTAAATCCTGAAATCAAAATAATGAATCAAAAGAAAATCCAAGGAAACCCTCATTTTCCCAAGCAGTGACCCCTCTCTCCTGGGCCTGCATGAGCACAGAGTCCCTGTTCTTACCGCAAGAGGCCTGGCAGGCTACCAGCGCGGGGTCACATTCAAGAAAAGCCCAGGGGCGCCTGTGGGGCTCAGTGGGTTCAGTGTCTGCCTTCGGCTCAGGTCATGATCCCGGGGTCCTGGGATGGGGCCCCGCATCGGGCTCCCTGGCTCCCTGCTCTGTGGGGAGCCTGCCTCTCCTTCTCCCTCTGCCCCTCCCCCGGCTTCTGCTCTCCCGCTCTCTCTCTCTCTGTTAAACAGACAAATAAAACCTTTTTTTTAAAAAAAAAGTAAAGGCCAGCCCAATCCCTACCGTCACATAAATGTGTGTGGAGCTCCTTGGCGGCCGCGGCCCCTGCAGGGCTCTGCCGGGGAGCCTTGGCCTGCGGGCAGGCGGCCGGCCCGTCCCTCTGCAGCACGGAGAAGCAGCTCTGGAGGAGACGCAGAAGCAGGGTTTGGGCGCAGACGCATTCTTCCCTCGGGCTACAGAAAGGCAAGCGCGTCAGAGCGTTAAAGGGCAGGTTGCCTTTTCCCTCCTAAGCTGTCTAAAAGGACTCTCGTCTACACAGCAGGCCCGGTAAAAAGAAGGCCAAGGAGAGGAAAAGGCAGAATGAAAAGCAGCTCACACCCTGCCCGAGTCTGCCCGCAGTGGGCCAAGGACACGCGTTTTCGGCTCTACTTTCCCACCTATAAAATGAGGGCACACCCCAACGCTAGACATGACAAAATGTGTGCGGAAACAATGCCCAAAGTACGTTACAGAAACGTGAGGCGCCGTCTTTAACGGTAACCAGTTCTCTCAAACGAGAACAGTATACACCAGGGAGAAGTCAAAGACTCTTAGAAGAAAAATGGACTATTTGGAATATAAAAAGTAGCTTTTTCAGTTTTGTTTATACGATTATCACCTTATAACAAAGTCTGACCTACTTTTGCTTTAATTTACTGTAAAAATTCCAGAAGATTTGCAAATCAAGACCCGCGAAGTCCAGAAAAGATTTATATTTTAAGCCACTTTCCTTCTGCTGCACCTAAAAAAGTATAAAAGCCAGAAAAAATAACATTGAAAATGCATTTAGAGAAATACTGGGATGGCTCATTTACCGTTTGATGGGAGCGGGCGTAGGATTCCCACACGGCGGACGCGGACACTCCCCAGCCCGGAAGCACGTGAACAAGTGCTCCCAGTGTGGCACTTTCTACAGGGTGTGTGTGTGCGGAGGTGAGAACAGACATGCACAGGCGCACACCACCACACGGAGACTCCCGACTCCATACACGCCACACCGGGGTACCAGCGAGATGACACAGCAGTGCGCTCGGACCCCTGCCTGCGTCGGTCCTGCCCCAGCGCCCCTGCGGCTCCACAGCACCCCACCTCCCCTCCCCCCACCCCGTTTATGTTTCCTGCTGGGACAGGAGAGCTTGCGTAACAAAGACCAAACAGACCAGAGTTAAACTGGGTCCCGGCAACATCCCCACCCCCGCCATGGGAGGGCGAGAGGCCCCACCGATCCCTGAGCCGAGTCACGTGTTCTCTATGGTGATGGTGGCGAGAGTCTTCCCCAAAGGGAGCGGTCACCGCGTTTTTACTAGAGACTGTACGAGTCAGTGTCAGGACCACAGACGGTTTCAAACCCTGACATCCTGGTACCGTCAGTGAGCAAACACAACCACCCGGACCTCAGAAATAATCCTCCCAGGACTTAAGGGAGATGGAAATCTCACAAGCTTACTCGGTGTCCCCAGACTACCACCAGCCACCGCGCGGGGGTCTTCAAGGTGTGTCTGTGCGTTTATTCCAGGAAGCCTCACTGTGACGACCACACGGTCCTCCGGTGACCGACACCACAGATGCCCAGCGCCTCCCACCCCGGCTCTCCCCACGCCATCCCAGCGCCCCCCATGCCCGCAGCACACGTGCCCCCGCACGGCTCGCCGCGGCCAGCTTTCACGGGTGCCGTGCGTCTCCCTCAACACCACCATGGATCTGCCCCACGGGAACGAGGTACCAGGTCATGGGCGAGCTGCTGAGTGAACTGAAGTGTCCTGACGAGCAGCGTGGCCCCACAGATGCTGTCCTCCCCGTCCTTCCTGCAGCGGGCACAGACGGTGGGCTGCTCCGCCTCCGCGCTCACCGGCCGCAGGTACCCGCTGATGCTGAGGCCTTGCACGCCCAAGCGCTCCGCCGACTCCTGACGCGTGCAGAGGAACTTCACCATCAGGTACTAGAAAGGACGGGGACATTCAGGGAGAAGGACTCAGAAGCCGGACTACAAACAGAAGGAGATGCAGGCCTTTCTGGGACGGTCCCCCATGACTCTAATGATCTATTAGGTCCCACTCTGCCTAGCACGGGGGCCCAAAATGGAAGCCCAACATCTCGACAAAGAGGGAAAAAAATACTCGTGCTGACTCAAGTCAGGTTTTGGGAACGGTCCCAGTAAGAGAAGCGGCACTACGCCCCGTTCAGGGCAAACACGGGGTAAGACACGATGGACCCGAGAAGCGCATCTCCTGCGCGGCGCAGTCGTCGTGGAAGAGAAATCAGGCCGACGGTGAGAGCGGTCAGCACGCGCCCTGAGGAACCCTCTCAAGGCCCCCATCTAACCCAGACGACCCACAGCCCAGGGGCCCAGCGGCGTCTGCTCGAGGCCAGAGCCGCCCCGCGGGCCGCCTGCCGCGGCCGAGCGAGCGCCGTCCAGGCCCCGCGGCCCAGACGCGGAAGCACTCCCTGAGCATCTCCTCCCTCCAACCCTGAGGGCAGCTCCTGCTTCTCTCACCGGAGCTGCTCACTGAGGCTGACACAAAGGCTGAGAGAAACGTGGCCAGACAGAAGCGACTGACTCCCAGCCACGGAGGCACAGCGCGCGTGCCCTCGGGCCGGGGTGCTCCCCCCGCCTCCCCCCGCGGCCGCCCTGCCCCCCACGGCCTAGCCGGGCTGCGGGCGACGGCGTCACGGGCTTCCAGCGCTCGGCAGCGCACCCCCTTTCCTGGGAAGCCTGCCCCGCTGGCCAGAGGCCCGGGGAGGCGTGCTTCCCCCGGGCGGCCACAGCCCCCCGTGTCCCTGGATGGTGGCATCCGTCACGGGGCCCCAGGCTCCGATGGTCCCAGCCCTGATGCACACAAGCTGCGCCGCAGGCAAGGCCGGGGCCGGAGCCGGAGCCGGAGCCGGAGCGGGGAGCCGGAGCCGGAGCCGGAGCCGGAGCCGGAGCCGGAGCGGGGAGCCGGAGCCGGAGCGGGGAGCCGGAGCCGGAGCGGGGAGCCGGGAGCGGGCCACACGGGGCGGCCGCAGCTCGGCGCCGCTTACCTGGGCTACTCTGCACTGCCGCAACTTCACGTCCGCTTCGTCCCACTCTTCTTCCAGCTCAAACCAGCCAACGGGGTCATCCTCTCCGAGCTCCTCAGAGGGGCAACCAGCCCTGGGAACACACGGGAATCACAAAACACTGTCCTCTTCCTAAATTCTCAGGGGCCTCACGACTCAGGCGCCATCCGCGTGGCACGGAAGTGGGAAGCCGGGCCTGCCGCGAGCAGTCGGGGCCCGGGCGTGGGAGCGGCTGCCGGCCACTCCGCCTCGGCCTCCTCAGCGCTGACATGAGAACGAGCATCAGCTCCGAACAGAATCTGGGAACTAGAGAGAAGGTCTGCTTCTCCAGATAACATACCAGGTAACAGAACGAGACACGAAACCAAGGCATCTCAGAGCAGCGACTCACAAATGAGAAACAACAGGCACCATAAGCTTCTGGAAAGATCCCAAGGAGAGGCAGGTTCCGTTCTTTCCCCAGCTGTGGCCACTACATGCACGGCCAGCCTGAGGTTCAGCGCACTGGCGACAGCTAAAGGGGAAGAGCCAGGCAACTTTCGGATCCTGGAGCTCCAAAAAGGGACAACGTCAGCCTCCTCATTTTCCCCTGGCCCTGAAAAGGTGCTTCCAGGAAAGCGTCACAGCCTCAAGGGTAAAGAAGGACAACTCCAGCTACTTCTTCTTAAAAACTAGACACTTGAGCTGCACTCCCTTTTCAGGAGGGCAATAACCCAAGGAGAAAAAGGCAGCCTTTCGAGTAACACTCCTGGGACTTCCACGACCTCGTCTGCGGTGCAGCTAGCAGCCCGTGACTACTCTGTGCGGACAAGCACACGCGGGCATTCGTGGCAAGAGGGAGGAGACTAAGGATCCAGAGTAGGTTCTGTAACGGGGAGAAAAAAATGTTCTCTTCTTGACTTAAGACTTTCTTGGCATCGGTCTTTCGTGACATAATTAACCCCTAAAACCAAGAGGACAGAAGGTATTCTGCCTTAACCCAAAACCATGTCAACGAGTTTCATCAACACCGTGTTTGAGGATTTCTGAATTCGCTCTGCGGCAGCCTTCGAGAAAGTCCTGGAGAGGGAGAGACAGCTGGCCAGGCATCCGAGAGCACAGAGAGGCAACCTTGTTGACTATGACCCACAGCAGACAGAGGGCAGAAAAGAGAACCGAGTGTCCGTCCTGCTGAGCATGCACAGCGCCAGTCAGCTGGCTCGGGAGCGTGCCGACTGACCAATGACCGGCCAGAAGGACAGAGGACAGAAAAAATGCGAGAAGACAGACACATGTACGTTAACCTCTTGATTTTGGAACTGGAGAGACACTGGTAACATGCAGGCCAGGTAAATCAGGATTTCAGAGTAGCTCAGGCTGGAACCAGAGCTAAAACCACCAAGTGAGGAGTGAAGAGACCTACATCTGGTTAGAAGAAAATCCTACATAAAATGTGAAAGATCTTATTTAACAGGGTTAGGAGAAAAAATTCATCATAATACATCCCAAGAATGAGACAGAGCCGCTTAAAAACGAGTGTAATCTCTAGTTATCATCAAAAAAAAAAAAGAGGATCTTTTAGGGGCACCTGGCGGGGCTCAGTGGGTTGAACACCTGTCTTCCACTCGGGTCATAATCCTGGGGTCCTGGGATGGAGGCCCCCGTCAGGCTCTGTGCTCAGCGGAAAGCCTGCTTCTCCCTCTGCCTGCTGCTCCTGCTCCCTCTCACTATCTCTCTCTCATAAATAAATAAATAAAATCTTTTTTAGGAAAAAAAGGATCTTTTAAGAAGGCATATAGATACGGTGGGGAGGGAGAGTCTAGGAATGAAGGAGATTTGTTCCAGTTCACGTGCAGGGCTGCAGTCACAGACGTAGATTTCGGCTGACCTGCTGCGAGCTTCAGCAGAAGCGCAGCGGGCTCTCCACGGGGAGGAGCGTCCTGGAGACTGAAGGCCACCAGCAGACGCCCAGCAGAGAGGGAACGACTCCAGACCTGTGCTACTTGGTGTGGTCCGCATGTGGGGAACAGCATTCACCTGAGAGCTCCCAACTCTGGGTAAGGGGTCTCCACCCAGAACTACTGAAGCAGAACCGGGGATGCGCCTACACAGCCAAGCTCAGTGGCATGGCACTGGGTGCTGGGCCGCGGCAGCACAGAACCGGGTGCCGGATGAAGGCCACTGTTAACTGCAGCTCCCGTCCCCGGAGACAGCAGCACAACCAGCAAGTCCAGGGTTCTGCTCGGGGAGTTTTACCCCGCTACTGTGAACGCGGGAGACCACGCTGCCCAAGGCTCACCAGTGAGCTCCGGGGCTGAATCCAACAGGTCCACTTGCAGACTTGATCCAAACGAGCCTGGGTAACACCCGAGCCCCCTGCCCACTCCCTGCTTCCTTTACTGTCACCCCCTCAGCTTCATGATGACACACGGGGGCCTTCCTGCTGCCCCGCTGGCTGCTTCTCAGCCTTTTTACTCTGCGGCCCTTTAAATGCTGGCGCCTCTCAGCATGCTGATCTACAACGTCTCTCTTCCCTTCCCAGCCCACATCCTCTTCCAGAACAATCTAACTCCCTTCAATTATCCTTCAAACATCTCTCCTACTGGTACCTTCAGTACCTCTTCTGGCCCCAATGCACTCACCCAAGGAGCTGCCAAGTATCACCAAGTCTTCCTAGACCTCAAATCTAACAGGACCAACACTGAGCTCATCAGCTTCCCACAGACGTTTCCCCAAGCTAGTTTCCATCAGAGAAGGGCCCTCCCAGGGTCCCCACCTGGCCCAGCCAAAATCCCAGGCCTCCCCAAAGCCTCCACCACCCCTCCCTCTCTGCTCTACTCTCAGTTACCGTCTGGTGGTCTCTCCGTCAGTTACCAGCTCTCCACCACCGCCCGTGCTGCTCTGGCCGAGGGGACCTAGGCCTCTGGCCGCCTCCTCCCTTTCCATCTGCCTCCACGCCAGCTCTCCCCCAGCCGCACTGCACATAGCACGATCCAGACCAGCACTTGTAAGACACACATCTGGCCGCCTTGTTCTCCTCCTCTAAGCCGGCCACCCAACCTTGCTTAAAGGATACAGTTCTCGCCCTGAGCCAGAGACACAAAAACCTTTAGTGAGCGGGCCACTTCCCGGACCTCTAGTTCCACGTCCCAGCACTCTCTGCCTCGCGGTGACTTCAGACACTTGTGAACCCCCGAGCCTGCCGCAGCTCACCTACGAGGGCTCAGGTCCGCTGTGCTCACTGCTCAAGATCTCCCCTTTAACTGTACACCCTCCTTAGCTCTTAACACAAACAACACTCCCTCCAGGGTCTTTCCTCCCAGAGCCCCCCGTCTTGCCCAGTGCTGATCGCACTGCGACGCTGCTGGTCTGAGTAGACAGTGAGCGCGGCAGAGCAGCGACTGTACCCACTCGTTCCCTGCATCTCTTCTGTGGCGAGCATCAGGCCCCGTGCAGAGTGGGTGCTGAAAAGACCCCCAGTGAAAGCATGCTTAGGAGGAGGGAGCTTAGGGCATATCTTAAAACACGTCTTCATGGTTGCTGTCAGGAATCAGTGAGTGCTCATGGCCACTGGGGACGGGCTAGGGGCACATGTCTATAGAGACGTGAGCATATTTTGCCATAAGAAAATGCATATAGCCTTATTAACTACAAAGATGGTTATTCTGTTCCTTACCTGCTTTTTACAAATTGCCTGAATTCCTGAAGCTTCCATTTGTCATATTTTTCAAACCTCTTGAAGTGTTCTTCTGCATGGAATTTATCAGAAGGGGAGTTATAGGCAAACACCAACCCACACTGGGCACCAATGCCACCACGTCGAACCTAAAAACACGGAAGGTACAAAAGTCCCGTGGCTGCTGTGTTTTCAAGTAAAACAGTTAAATTCATAGAGCTTGAAGCAAATTCAAACCAGCAAAATGGTATTTTGAGTTCATTAAGTCCTGGGAAAACAAAAGAGCCGCTTCCTAAGAAGCAATGCCTTCTAGGTCACACGTCCCCAGACAACGATCTCCTCATCTCTGTGTCCCAGCCCTCTGCTACAGGCCTGGCGCAGAACGGTCACCACACGTGCAATGAAAACCAGTGACACAGACTCTGAAGTGGAACCCTGTCTTTAAAAATAGCAGTAACGTTGCTTAAAGAAGGGAGTATGAGAATTACCATAATTCTGATCTGTGTAACTTGGAACGCAGATTCAGTTCCTGTAGAAAAAATGGTACTTGCTCTGGTCTTCCCAGTCTCTGTAAGAAACCCTGCAAAAGGGAGACACTGAAGTGAGGATGGCCGACTCATTTGTCATGACCCTAAGAACTCAGACCAACCGAGCACACCAGATCCTTTGCGTGTGGTGGCGGGGAACTAGTCTGCCTGGTATTTGCATAAATAGCAAAAAGAGATTTCCCCTCTGCACAGGTGCGAGCTCACTGCCAAGGCCCAGGTAACAGACCGTGGCTAGGGATGGTCTCCTCGACCACACCAGCAGCCCTGCTCTGAGGCAACGATCATGGAACAAAGTTTATAAAGACTGTGACTTAAGTTCAAACAGACAAAAGACCGGACAACCAATTATCTTCTTGGGCCATTCCTAAAACCGTGCCTGACGTCTGACTGCTGACAGAGGACACGGGCCTGGAGCACGGCGGAGGGATGATGGGGCTTCTGGAACAGTGTCAGGGAAGCCTGTGCGAGACTCTGAAATGCGTGTTCTATGGGCACACTCTGCGGGCTACCTCCAGCGCTCACTGTCCGTGAGTGATCTCACGGCTCCACGAACCACACTCGAGTGTCGGTCAGTTTTGTGTCTCTCTGTGGACCCCTGCTGGCATTCTTGTTGGTCTGCACGTATCTTATGAATTCTCCTGTGAACTGTTCGTGACACCTTACTGGGCTCTCACGAATCAACAACATAAATAAAAGTGTAACTGTTCGTCTTTCATTTGTATGAAAGTCGTGGTTTACCTCTTTTGTTGTTGTTAATTATCCTTCAGTAACTCACAAAAAGGTCTGCCGCTAGACCCAGGCTGTCTTTCTCTTCCGCACCCTGCAGGTGACAGAACGTACACACATGCCCACGCCGCTGTCCTGGAGCCATGAACGCCCGCGACCGGCCCGCCCGCGCGAGCCCGGAAGACCGCGCCCGCGTCCGTCGCACCGAAGTCCGTCAGCGGAGCTGTCTGAAGCGGAACCTCCACACGCCAACACGCGGAACGTGTCGCCGAAACCAAGAACATGAAACGCACAGGAACACGGACTCGGCAGAGCAGCTGCGGCAGGACCCGGCCGCTCGGCAGGGACCACGTGCGCAGATGTGGGCGGCCGCCGGCCCGCGGCTCGCAGCCGCTGAAGCCGTAACGGCCTCAAGAGAACCAGACTCTCTCTCAGCGGCCCTGCCACCAACACACACCCCAAGGGTTCTCTAAAGGCCAAAATAAACCCACGAAGCCTGAAAGGTAAACACAGAACTGGCTCTTCCCGTCCTTGGTAAAAAACACGCAGCGGCTCCTGGGATGCCCTCACGCTCCGTCTGTTTGGGTACCAGTCCCCCCAGTTCATTCTTTCAAAATGACAGTGAAGAGAATGACCAGTCGCGGAGCTGCCGAACTGGACAAACGCACGTCGGTCTCCGGGAGGCACCGGCATCCCCGGCAAGCAGCGGACAGGACCGCCGGCACTCCGGAGGGCCAAGTGCAAGCTCCCTCGGCGGCCAGACACGCCTCTCCGGAACGGGCACCTCCCGGCACTTGGGGAACGCGAAGCCTCCCCGTGCAGAGAGCTCCCCCCGCGCCCCGCGCCGTGGCGGGCAGTGCGCGGCCTGCGTGGCCCTTAGCGGTCCTCGGCAGGACAGGGGAGGGGTGCGGGGAAGGAAACGTCCCCGCGGAGGCCGCGCTGCGTGGAGAGGACCGCAGCAAGAGTGACCTGCGTGACAGTCTACGGCAGGCGAAGTCCGCAGGCAGAGAAGGTGCCTTGGGGAGTAGCACGAACGCAGCGGTCACGACAGAGAAGAGGTGACCACCGAGAACACACACGGCCTGCACCACTGTGAGGAAGGCCAAGGAGAAAGCAAATCCACAGCCGGGCCAGCCCGGCCGGTGCTCGGTAACAGCCAGAAGACTCCCCTTCCTGGGCTGCATCGGCAACATCCTAAGCAGGGCAGCGAGCACAAGGCGGTGCGTGCAGGAGACGCACCGGCCGGCCAGCGAGACGGAGGAGGAAGAGAAAGACCCCGACGAGGTAAGGGCCTGCCACCGCACAGGACGGCGCCTCGGCAGCTACTAGGCCGACAGCCCGCGAGCAGGGAGGTTCCTCCAGACACGCCCGATCCAGAAGCGTCCCGCTGAGAAATACCCTCCTTTCCAGCAGTATCCCGCCTCGGATCTGCGGCGTTTCTCAGTGCTTTAGGGTAACACCACGGAAAGATAATCTGAACTTAAAAGCGGTCTTTCTATCTTCCAAAAGGAAGAGTCCTTGCTTTCCAGAACTGAGAGCTCTCCAGCACTCAGCAGTCGTTACGGGTGACCCACACCCAGTGGAGGACAGGGCTGGGATAAGGAGAGGAGGCAGATGATTCAAGAACCACGGCCGTGTGGGCCGACCTGCTGTGCAGCCCAAGGCCCCACACGCCGTCTCACGCCGCCACCCGAGCACGCCGGGGCCTCCCTGCTCCCCGCACACGCACGGACCGACCACTCACCGTCTCTGGTCCACGGCTCCACAAGGAGGTTTTCCGGCCCTGACTTCTCTTCTTTCCCTTTGACATCGCAGGCCTGAAGGGTCAGCTGAAGAGGTTTACCTGGTCAAAGTGAAGAGAGAACGAGAGCCTTAAGCTGGCGCAGCGCAAAAAATAAAACGAGCAGGCACGTCCGTGGGACTGGAGAGCAGGTGGGCAGCGCGGCCGATGGGAAACGCACCTGCTGGAACACACCTGCTTCCGGCTGAAACAGAGAAGCGGACACCACCCTTCTCTGCTCTCCTGACGAGACCAAGCACAGTTTTATGTCCCTACGTGAGTCCGAAGCGGAGGACTCCAGAGTAACCACTCCTCAGAAACAAAACGCACTGTAAGACAGAGACTGATGCCACACATTCGACATGTCTGGGAGAGGGAGCCCCGAAACCGTGTTCTGGAGCCGACAGCTAAGTTTATTATAGCTGCGTTTTTTTCCTACCTTTTTTATTTTATTTTTTTACAATTGCATTCAAAGATATATAGTATCTTAGGGTCTTAGGTCTTGTTTCTTTAATATACCTGCAGACAAATTTTGAAAGTTTCAAGATTCTTAGAAAGTACCGTTTGCTACAACGACTTGAAAGCTTTTCCTTCTTCCTTCGTGTTACTAATACTGTAACGAATACCCATTAACCATAACCCAACCCACAACACCGCCTGTACAAACATTCCGTCCCGCGTCCCTCCCCTCTCCAGTACTCCTGCCCAAACAGCTGCTCATCTCAACTGATAACTTTCCCGGAGGGTATCTTCCAAGCACTACGGATCCCTCCCATCCAGCCTTGCCTGTTATGGGCTCCCTACCCCGCCCAAAAAGTGACCTTTTCAAATTTAGGGGGCAAACTGGATTTACAAGACATCAATTACCTGACCTTAAATACTAAACATAAAATAAATCATTAAGTTGTATTGGGCAAAGGTACCAATATCGTGGCAGAAACAGCAGTCTGCCCCTAGAAGGAGGGGGGCAGGAGACAGGACCCAATACTGTACTCTGGACAGACACGTCGGCGCCAAAGGCCGGGATGGCACGAGAGTTGTTCCTCACATACCAGCTGACGAGGGCTGGGGGCCCATCCTGAGTCAGCGGGAAAGTGCTCAGGGAGACGGTGGCCGCGCCCAGGCAGGAAAGCGGGGTCGGGCATGCAGCCCACAAAGGGAGCAGTCTCATACCAGGATGCTTAGTGCCGTGTCTGGGTCAGGTCCCCCTCCTCCAAAGGGAGGGACTCCAACTTCCCAACCTCCTGTCTGTGCAGAGAGACACACCTGCATCTCATCGAGGATGGCTGGTGACCGGCTGACCACAGAGCCCGAGTGGTCTGGCCAGCAAATCCTGGATGTACAGCCTAGGGGACACTCAGGCCCTCTTCTGATGCTGCCGTCAAGGAGCCCACAGCCCCCTTCTCCCTGCTGGCCCCCGGAGGAGAGGGTACGTTCGGCCCGGGATCACGGGGTCAGTGCGAACCGCCCGAGGAGGTAAGGAGATGCCGGGTTAGCGACGGCGTCAGGGCCCGTCTGTCGCGCCCCGCTCATTTACCGTATTTAAGCAGCAGGCTCTGCCTGACGGACGCCATGGAGGCGATGAGGGACGAGGCATCGTACTGCGTGTCCAGATGCTCGCTGATGGCGCACAAAGAGCTCAGCACTTTGGCAACACTTCCTCTTGCCAGTGCAAAGGCCAAAAGGGTTAGCTCCACCTCGGGAGTCGAGCAGCAGCTGGAAACGAAGAGGAAGAACGTCTCACTTCTTAAAGACGCGAGGAAATCCAGGCGGCCCCACACCCACGTAACTGACCACCATCCGTGAGATCCACCCATCCGATGCTTTCTCTACCTGGGTCAGAAATACTTGCTCAAAATCCTCAAAATAACCTACAGGAAAACGAAATCAACCCAGAGGACAAGGACATTAAGTACTCCCCTCTGTGCCCTTATTAACCTGTAACTAGTAAATAACGCTAACAGCATCAGTTGCAACCAGTCCAGCCTTGTAAAGCAAACGCAGACGCCACAAGTGAAGGGGCCGCTAAGGTAAGGCCCTGCTGCCAACAACGCCAGGGGGCCAGGGGCTCGAGGGCTCACTCCCCCAGGCACGAGCAACCTGCGCCAGACGGACTCCACGCTTCTCCCGCTCATTAAACACATCGCACTGAAACTCCTGACACTGTCCCGGGGTCTCGGGACGGGGCCTGTGCCCCGACACAGGGCACGGTGGACACAGAACAGAGCCGTCCCCACAGCGAGCAGCACGTCTGCCAAGCCAGACTAAGGAACCTCACCCAGGCCCACAGACCACGGCTTGTCCCTGTGCAGAGAGGCACGCGGGTGCCCGGAGAGTCCACGGGCCGGGGCTCCCAGGAAGCCGACAGCTTCTGCACTGGGGTCTCTGAGACACCCGTTCCGGCTGCGTCCGAGGGCCCCCCACCCCGCCCCCTGAGGTCAGGTGGTGTGGCTACATAACGGAGCTCAGAGGGCTGAACCATGGATTCACCTTCTCTTCAGTCACTAAACACGAGCCATGTTTAGTGCTGGTCTGTAGAAGATTTAAAAAAATGTTTTTAAAGACTTAACAAGCATATATCCCCTGTACCCCCTACAAGCCCCATCTCATCAACCTTGACTTTACCTAGTTATCCGTATGAGGAAGCTGTCCACTTCTTCTAGAACGTTGGGAGACAGGAAAGTCGAGAAATCCGTGGATCCTGGCGAGAGGGAGAGCGGAGGCATGTGCTGCAGTGCCTTCCTGCAAGTGTGAGACGGAAAGTCAGGACCGACCGGGCAAAACGCTGACTCAGTACTGCTCCATGAACACCAAACCGTTAAGACGCCTGCTGGGACCAGTCCCTCATGAACACAGTGTCCCCGCCGAGAGCCTGGGACACGACGTCAAACCAGCCCCTCCCCCAGGAGTCACAGTGCCAAGTCAGTCCGTGGAGTTTCCTTCTTTTTTATTTATTCTCTCTTTGAAAAGTCCATCTCCCTCCACAGAGACTTAGTCCGGCCTTCGGGATCTCGTCTTCATTTCCTGCAGGGTGGGCAGAAGACACGCATCCCTGACGGAAAGAAGCCCCAGCGTGCCTAGAAAACGTGACCCTGGAGGCAGAGCAGTGTTTGGCCCAGTAAGAAGCTCACGTCATGTGTCCCCTCTTAAGATCAGTGGCACCTGAAGACAGGCCGCCGACTCTCTTCCCTCCCGGACAGGAGCCCCCGTCAGGGCGTCTGCTCCTCCCTGCGCTTCCTGCCTCTCTGCCTTAACGTCTGCTTCGGGGCTCCTCTCTCACCGGCTCTTACGCTGATCTCTCCGAATCCCCCCGAAGCTCTCCTGAGTGAGCGCTCCCCGAACAACACGAAGGCGCGCAAAAAGGAAGTCGAGACGCTGCAGCCGGCTGTCCGCTCACGGTACCAGACTCGAGAGTCCCTCAACCGTACCCCTCCCACCCCGACACAGAGACAGCGCGGCAAGGCCGACGCGGGGTCAGCGTGCCTCCCTGTCACGCTCCTCCCCGCTCTGCCAGGACCCGCGCGCCGCGCGGAACGGCCGCTGCTCCGGGAGGCCCAACGCACGTGCGCACACGGCGATTTACCAGACTTATTTCTACTGATACAACACTTTTGTTTCATAATATTCTTTTTATTTTATTTTATTTTATTTATTTTATTTTTTTTATTTTATTTATATTTATTTTTTTATTTTATTTATTTTATTTATATTCCTCACTGATTTTCTTCAAAAAAACTGACAGTAGTTTTAGATCCCTGCTATTTAAACCTTAGGAGTGAAAACATAACTGCAGATTAATAATTACAACTGTTTAGAAATATAAACTTTAAACACATCCATTCCTCGACAAACTTGGCCTATCTTTACAAAATTCAGGTAGAAAGCTCTTCTTCCGCCCCTTCCTGAGAATTCAGTCCCTTGAGGAGGACTGCACAAGGCAGGCCCAGTGTGTGTCTGAGGGGAGGGCACCGAGGGGCGCGAGAAAGGTCTGTGCACGAAGGGTCGGCCTGGCAGGGAAGGTGAGCACTGAGGAGGGCACCTGGCGCTGGGCGAGGGGACCCGACAAGCAGGGCACGTGCCCAAGGACGGCCACAGCGACCGCGGGAGTCGGGGAGGAGGGTGTCTAGGCAAGGGCAGGGGAGCTGGAGGCGGGTTACACGGGTAAGTAGGGAGGATGGGCGGCAGTTCTGTCATTATCCGAGAAGGGAGGCTCAAACGCAGGGAGAGGAAACCAAGAACGCGCACTGCCACTGTCCGCCGACACTGTCCAATGCTGTCGTGCGGGATTCGAGGTGGGAGGGTCAGGCCAAAGCCTAGAGGTCTCAGCACCACAGATACAGAAATGACCACGGGTGTGACTGTGTGTCACGTACACACACACGTGCACACTACTTAGGTACAAAGGTGCCCTTTCCCGTGGGGTCTGCTCAGGGGGCCTGAGAGAAGCCAGCGGCCCGTGTGTTTCGCGTCGTACTCCCATTCTCCGCCCAACGGGACGGCGGCTCCCCGAGACAGCAGGGGATCCGGGACTGGGGCAAGGAGCCTTCGAGGCGGGCCCGCAGTATCTTCTTGTTCTCGAAGAAAGTGAGGAAGTGTACCAAGTTGCCGAGGACACGTCAAAAGGACACAGAGCCAGACCAAAGGGGTTCCCACTGGCCAAATCCGAGCCAACTACACGTCAACACTGGGACGTTACAAGCCCGTGACTAACGCGGCGTCATGAGTCCACACCGATACAAAGTCTGAGGACAGAGGGGACACTTACAGTCTCGAAGCACCTCCTCACGAGATGCTTACTAATCGCCACGACAAAAAACCCCGCTACGGTGGAAACACTGGCAGACACGCCTTGCTTCAAGGGATCAAAGCTGACACGAGCAGCACTAGTAAAGGGACACGCTAACATTCTGCGCCCCCGACGAGGTGCAGGAGAGCAGACCATCGCTTCTGTGATGTACTGCCAAAGACACAAACCTACACCGAATCACCAGGCAACATCAGATGAACCAAAACCGAACGATATTCCTGGAGATAACTAACCCTGTAACTTTCAGACGTCAAAGTGTCAAAGTCCTAACAGTCAAGAAAGACGGAGGAACCGGTCTACACTGAAGGAGACTAAGCAGACGGGGCAAACACCAAGCGCGGCCTGTGTCCTTTGGCTACACAGGATGGTACAGGGACAGCTTACAGGACCCAAACGGGACCCAAGGAGCAGAAGGCAGCACTGCGCGTCACTGAGAACTTCCTGACCCTGCCAGCTGCGGCGAACCTTCTTGTGGACAGGAAACACGCACTCGAGTCTCGGGGACAACGGGGCACCAGGAGTGCAGAATACCGTCAACGGGCTCGGAAGGAAGTGAGAGTTGTTTGTGTCTACTTGTGGTATGTCTCTAAGCTTCTCATTGATTTTTGAAAAAAGTTTTTAAGCAGGAAGCAAGACAGAGTATGGACAAACATGACTTCCCACGTGGCACTGCCGCAGAGTTCCTGGCTGAAAGCCTCACTCTCGAAGACGGCCAGAGGACCGCTCTGGTGATCGCTCTCTCAGTGACCGAACTTGAACACGATACGGGGACTTCCTCGCCTCGGAAGCTGTGAGTCGCTGCTTCCTGCCTCGTCTGCTCCAACTGGGCCTTTCTGCCCTGTCAGGCTTCATTATTTTTTAATTTTTAATTTTTTAATTGAAATTTTAATTTAATTTTTAATGTTATTTTAAAATTTTAATTTACTTTTGCTTTTTTAATTTTTATTTCTGAAGGTGATCTACATTTCCAAGTGAATTTGCTGAGTATCTTGGAGAAGGTTTCCTTGAGTTCCTGGAGTTCCAAGGCCTGGGTTCACACTGGCACATCCCCACCCAGCCCAGCGGTGTGCCGCGAGGAGTGTCACAGCCCTCGTCTGCGACACGGGGCTAAGTCTTACGTGTCTGCTTCACAACAGGAGGAGGTAAGTAATGCCCAGCATCCGAAGGGTGTACCTGCTCCAAAGTGCTCCCTGAACGTGAGCAACCGTTCCCCCGTGGGGGAGGAACAGAACAACCCGCATGACCCCCTCCCCAGGCTAGAGGCAAAAGCACGGACAGGAAACGCCAGGGCACCCGGGGCTCTGCAGGGGGAGGGAATAGTGAGGGCACCTGGACGGGCGGGAAAGCGGAGAGGGTGACTTACTGCGTGTTGTGCAGCACCGTCTGGACAAAGGCAGGGTTTGTCTCCATGGACGCCGTCACCAGAGAGGTCAGCAGAGACCAGTACCAGATTGCAGAAGCATCTGACACCGAGACCCCAGACTTCTTAACTCTCTGAAAGCCAACAGCCCTCAGACCATGAATTCTAGTGTCACATCCATCGCTAAGACAACGTTTTATGTTAATCTGGACATCTGTCAAGCGCAAACAACAAATTCAGTATTGGATTAAAGTCTTCAGTTCCGCAAATGCTAGGCTCCCAACTAAAAGCAAAATAGTAATTCACATTTTGAAAAGAAAATTTTGAGATGACTCTGATGCCGGAAATAAATAATGCACTAGCATACAATAACCTTGTCAGAAAAGCATCAACAAAATGAAGATAAACTTAGGGGTGACTTAACCCTGTCCACCACAAAGTTTCATAAGAATTTATGCATCCTGAGAATTAACACAAAGATCAGTTTTTAAATCCTGATTCAATACATGGTAAGAAAATTTCTAGAATTTGTGCTAGGGTTCCGAAATTTCAATGTAAAGAGTCGCTGTCTCACAGCTGTTGTGAGAATTTACGTTTAATAATCCAGTCCAAACAGATGACAACACAGGCATGACTCACTTGTGAGAGCTGTCACAATGTCTTATTTGGGTTGGAGAGAAGGTGACAAGCTAAAAAGGACACAACTGAGAGAAAGGAGCGTCACAGTGTGAGACAGAAAGCATCTACTGCAGAAGCTGAGCCACTGTTCCGCCTGGGGACGAGACACAAAGACTCTGCCTCCCCAGGCCTCAGTTCCTCTGAGCAAAGCAAGAACACTTCCTTTGGCCCAGGAAAGCATTAGGAGAAATGAGACAAAACATGAAGCATCCCGGCTCCCTGAATGAAAAAAGCCTGGAAAGAAATCACAGAATTGTGATTATTTCCAAAATGCCAGGTGTGAAGTAAGGTTATAATAGTACAAAAATGGAAACAAGCTAAATGTCCAGGAATAAAGGGCTGGTTAAAGTTAAGGCAAGTTCTTATATGGCTAAACAAAGGTGTGCAAGAACACGTGGTGTGACAACATGCTAAAAAATTTACAAAACGGCATGCAAAGAATATCACCATTTTGTAAATACGTATACAAATAAATTACATTTTGTGAATACGTATGCACGACCCTACATTTGAAGATGTGTGTGTGTGCGCGTGCATGCACGTGTACACACACACAAACAAGTAAAGATCTGGAAGGACCACACTAACATCCACAGTGACAATCCCTGGGTCGTGGGAGTTTGAGTAGTTTCTGTTTACCTATACTTTCCAGTAAGGAAACAAGAATCGAGTATTTTTAATTTAGAAGGGTTTCCGTAACTTTCTACAACAGCGCACAGATGACATAACAGCTACCCCATGTGCACGACGAGAAGCAAACCCAAGCTCCAAACGAGACCTGACAGTCTCCCCACTGCAGAGGCCTTCCCGTTGACAAGGGCCCCTTCCTCGCCCCCCAAGCCCCCGATCAGCAGGCAGGCTGCCTCGTGCTGAACTCACAGAGCTGACTGATGTTGGCGTTCTCCAGCAGCGTCACGTAGCCGGTGACATTGCTGGGAATGTGCACGTCGCGGACGTCCTGCAGATCGCCGGCGCTCCTCCCCACGGCTACTGTCACCTGCTGCGGCATGTAGCTCTGGTCAGTGGCAGCCACCGCGATGGACAAGTGTCGAAGCACAACGTCCGGCTTCATTTTTAAGCTGGAAAACGCAGGGAGCACAAACGACAAGTGTTTCCACAGATCAAAACTGCTGCATCCGTGAGTCCCATCTCCACGGTCTCGTATTTGATATTGTCAAAGACCACCTCTCCTGAAAACAGGCGACTGGAAGAGTCCTCCCAACCTTCCTGTCTCTCAAATTTCTTCCAGTTCAAGGTTAATCTTACATTTCCTTTTAAGCTATCAGGAGGCAGGAAAGTATACTAGGAACACCCTAAAAAAATCGCTGTACCTCCAAGAAGCAAATTCTAAACCTCATCCAAAGAACTCAATATATTGAGTTAATATAAATTAGATGGCAAAAGGTCACAGATATTCTCCATGACAGAACGAGACAATTATTTCTACCTCCACCAACTGAAAATAGCCCATCCTCTGAAGAGGCCGGAGAAACTGCAGAAGGCAGCTTCAGAACTTCCAGAAATAACCGGTCACCGTCCCCAGTTCTACCCCAGGGTCCTTGCTCATCCCCTTCCCTCCTCCTCTGCCAAACTGGTCAAGACAGTAGCAGCCAGATTTTCTTAATGCACAGAAAGGAGCTTAAGAAGTAAAATCACATCTGGGGCGTCTGGGTGGCTCAGTGGGTTAAAGCCTCTGCTTTCGGCTCAGGTCATGATCCCAGGGTCCTGGGATCGAGCCCCGCATCGGGCTCTCTGCTTGGCAGGGAACCTGCTTCCCCTCTCTCTCTCTGCCTGCCTCTCTGCCTCCTTGTGACCTCTCTCCGTCAAATACATGAATAAAATCTTAAAAAGAAAAAAGAAGTAAAATCACATCTGACACAAGGAAAGTACTTGCCCGCTGTGGTAATGAATCTTCCTGAGAAACCAGTGAAAAAGATCTGAGATCAGTATGATCAGATATCAGTCAAATACTATTTCTCCCTTAAAATGTCAAGTAAAGGAATTATCCATGTTTATGAATACAAGAACTAGGTAGCATGATTTTATGCAATTCCTTTTGCTTTTTTTTTTTTTTAAGATTTTATTTACAAAGATCACAGGTAGGCAGAGGCAGGCAGAGAGAAGGGGGGAAGCAGGCTCCCCGCTGAGCAGAGAGCCCGATGCAGGGCTCCATCCCAGGACCCTGAGATCACCACCCGAGCTGAAGGCAGAGGCTTAACCCACTGAGCCGCCCAGGTGCCCCCTTTTTGCTTGATTCTTAAAGCATCTCCACAGACAGTCATTTACAATATGAAAACAACCAGGCAGTTAAGTAGAAAATACTCTAAAATTCACAAAGTGATCTGTGAGCACGCTGTCGGGGGCAGAGAGAGCAAGCAGGAGCCGCTCGCACTCCGAACCACTCCTGTGCTAGCACCCACCGGATCCAGTGCGAGCGGGCGCTGCCATCCGACTGCCAGTACGACGACGTTTCTCCATTTGTCATCTTGTCGATGTCAGCAGGGTTCGACGAGGTTTCTATGTAAGCGTAACACTTTGCTACCGACTTGAGTTTATCCATCTCCGGGCTTCCGGTTAGATCTCCAGGACTCTCTGCAGGGAAACCAGATGCTATCACGTGACATCTCTTTCATGAAGAGGGAAAAAAGGTCATTTAAAGTATCTAACATAAACTCCCTTGATAATTTGGCCCTGGAAAAAGAAATATTCCTTAAAATCTCTTTCCAAAGAAACTTTATAAGGCAGAAGTGTCCGAGGGTTGCTCTGTGAGCTCACTTAAAAAATACTTAAATCACTGATATATTTGCAAGCCACACTAAGAGAAGAAAATGGTGTCTTAAAGTTTGAACGGGCATTTCTTTAAACACATGGGAGACTTAGTAATCCACTTGCGTTTTGGAGAGCGGCTCGGTCCTACCTTCATCTACTTTCTGCCGGGTCGCAAGCCTTCTCACCAGTTTGTAGGTTATGGGACGCATACACACACACACGTGACAAGTGCTGCGTACTGTGAGCCGGGCACTTCTCTGGACGTCTTCTATGTACTCATTCAGTCCAGAGATGAGGAAACCAAGGCACAGAGAGTCATTAAGTGCCCAAGCTCAGAGTTAGTAGAAAATGCAGTCTGTCATCACACGTTAGAAAACACCTTTTTGTTCCCTAGAACACCATTAGACTTTTGACTCTGCTTTGAGTTTCTGTTCTACAGAACTTTCATAAAATCTAACTTCTTCATCTCCGATGGTTTCTGAGTCTCACATCCCGCTAGGCGAGGTCCCTGTGCCAGGAGCTGGGCAGGGTGTGGCTACTCTCTTCCCACACTTCCAGTCTCTTTACAGTTGGACTTTTCAATCCACCTGAAATTTGTTTCCGTGAATGGAGTGGGTTCATAAGAGTCTGGTTTTATTTTTCCCTCCAAATGGCTGGCCATTGCCCTGACCCCACTTGTTGACTAATTCGCCTTTCCACCATTTGTAACGCCGACTCTCTCTGGTACTCTACTCCCACACACACGTGGGTCTGTTTCCGGACTCGACTACGTTCCACGGACCAGTCTACTGACACCCCCAACTTCCGAGTGAGTCCACACTGCGTGTAGTGGCTCTCCTCAGTGACTCAACGACTCACAAAGTACCTACTATGTGGCCCAGCGCCAAGTGCTAAGGACAATGACACGAACAAGGTAGACACACAGGGAAATCATAATTTTACAACTTCAAGGAGTGCCATTTGGACCATTAAACCTACAAAGGTGATGGTGACCAGAAGCGGGGAATGGGGGCGTTCATTAGATGGGTAATGAGGGAAGGCCTCCCTAAGTCACATCTGAGCAGAGACCTGAGTGAAGAGAAGCCAGTTGTGGGAAGGAAGGAAGGAGGGGAGGCGGGAGGAGGGAAGGAGGGAGGGAAGGAGGGAGGGAAGGAGGGAGGGAAGGAGGGAGGGAAGGAGGGCGGGAAGGAGGGAGGGAAGGAGGGCGGGAAGGAGGGCAGGCAGGCAGGCTCGCTTCCAGAGCCAAAGGCAGGGAGAGTGCCGGCTCTCACAACCCACGGACCGTGTTGAGGAGCCCCCAGCGCACGCATGCACGCACCCTTCTCCCTCTGGAGCAGCTGGTCCAAGGACTCCTTGAGAACAGAGGCCCTCATGGCACACACGTTGGCGCAGTGGTCCAGCATGGGGCAGGGCACGGCCGTGCCGGAGAGCCGGTTGCGGTGCAGGAAGCGCAGAATCAGGGACGCGTGCGCGCCCAGCCCCTCCTTGGACTCTGAGAAGATGTCGATGAAACCTGGGAAGACAAAACTCATGTCTGGTGTTTCCAGGAACCCACCACGGCAGTGTTGCCACCCATGCTCCCGTCCTGGTGGCCTCTCTGAACTGGCTGAATTAAAAGCAGCCGTTAAGAATCTTCGCTGAAATTTTCAGCTTTAATCATTTAAAAATCTAAACAAGTTTTAAGAAATGAGCCAGCGGCTGGCGTGTCTGGGCGGCTCAGTCACCGAAGTGGCTGACTCCTGAGGATCTCAGTCTCGACCTCGGGGTCATGAGTTCAAGGCCCCACTGGGCTCCATGCTGGCACAGAGCCTACCTCAGGAAAAAAAAGAAAAAAGACAAGAAAAGAAATGAACCAGTGGTAACCTCAATTTAAGCATTCATTTTGGGGCACCTGGCTGGCTCATGGGGTGGACCATGAGCCCCTTGATCCAAGGGCTGTGAGTCCAAGCCCCACGTTGGGTTGTTGAGGTTACTTCAAAATAAAATCTTTTTTTTTTTAAAGATTTTATTTATTTATTTGACAGAGATCACAAGTAGGCAGAGAGGCAAGCAGAGACAGAGGAGGAAGCTGGATCCCTGCCGAGGAGAGAGCCTGACACGGGACTCGTTCCCAAGGCCCTGAGACCATGACCTGAGCTGAAGGCAGAGGCTTAACCCACTGAGCCCCCCAGGCAGCCCTCAAAATAAAATCTTGAAAAAAAATTTTAGTTTAGTTTAGTGGAATTTTAGAAGACTTACACTACATTTGCTTCAATCCAAGCTTTAAACGTGTAAGCACTGAGACACCAACTATAAGTCTTTACATAATTTTGCACACAGAGTGTGGATTAGGGATCAAGTTTATCACATTAGGAAGTCGAGGTGTGACTGCTTTTACACTAAGCTACAGGAGACACGATAATGACAACGCAGCCACTGCCCTGACCGTACTTCCCGGGGGGCATCTCACAAGGCACGAGGCTCTGCCCCCAGTGCCCCTCCTGTGCCCCCACGTCCTCTCCACGGCAGCTCCCTGGGGTCTGCCTGCTCTGTCCGGCCCTCGGCCACTGCCCAGACCCTGGGCTCAACACCTCCTGCTCGTGCTGACCCACCCAGAGTTCCTGACGGGATCTCCTGGCTGCCCTCGGTCTGCCATTAACCCACCTAACCCTACAAAAACACCAAACACACCACGTCTCTCTGTTTAAACTCCCCTCGTGGTCCGTCATAACCTACAACACATGTGCCTGCAACCAAGGTGCCGGTAAGCCAGCCTGAAAGGGGAGAGGAGCAGCGCAGTGGCTCTTCCTGGAGCTCAGATACACTTGTAGACTTGGGGAACTCTTTTCTGTTTGCTTTCTAACGAGTCATAACGGACATAATGAAAAGCACCTGCTGCGTAAGTGCGCTGGGATGAACTTCCACAAAGCCCACACCCATCAAAACAGCACCCGGAGGAATTACACGTGAAACAAACAAGTTGTACTTGAGAAGGAGACTTCACATTGATTTTCAAGACAGAACAGGGGGCTGAGGAGAAGCCATGTGCCGGAAGCACCCCCAGCACAGCCTGGAGACACCGGGTCCATGTCCCCGGGACTCAGAAGCCGTGGCACCCCTCAGCCTCCTCATGCAGCTCTCCGCCCACTGGCAGACCCTACAGCAGCACCACTGTCGCATGAAGGCACGGCTGACGGCTGTGTGCTCGGCTGTGTGCGCCCTGTGTGCTCGGGACGCCCGTGAGAATACAGACTCTGCCCGTGGGAGGTCACACAAGTCCGGCAAGCACTGAACATCAGCACAATGGGGTGACAAAGGGACAAGTCCCAATCTCAGAAAGAGGGACAAGGAAACCAATCCCTGGGGACAGGCTAGCCCAGCTTACCAAGGTTCGTGCTAGGACCGTGATAAAACAATTTCTTTAAACTATGTGGGGACAGAAAATTTTGGCTAGAACGTTCCAGTCACAACTCTGTACACAGGCACCTCAGGATTCGAACCCCACATTTCTCTCCCCAGTCGCCAGCAGCCACAGTGTAGGGAGTTTCCTCTTGGGTGGGCTCCCCGGTCTCCAGCCTTCCCCTCCCCTCCCACACCTCTCTTTGAGGTGTCCACACAGAGCTCCCTCCCGATGCTTCCCACGGGCTGATAATGCGGAAGTGGGAGTCCTACGTAAATGCCGAGATACACTTTAGCTGAACAAGATGCAAAGCATCATTTCTACCGCCGTGAGAGGAGGAGTGTGCACGTGTGGACTCCCTGGGACGCTCTGTAAAGATGGCGTAATTCCCGACAAGTCGAGGAGGAAGGGCAGTCTGCACTCCTCACTGATTCACAGACATCACCCTTCCCCAGCACAGCGCAGCATCCGCGTGAGGCCAGAGAGGTCGAGGGCCAGCGGACCCAGTCACGCATCTCCCACGCCCACCTGCCCCACCGCTGCTGTGCCGGGCTCCGCGCTGAGCGGGCCGCTGAAGGCAGAGACGGAAGTCCTGGGACACGCTGAGGCTGAAAGGAGGACGTGCAAAGTTCCTTCCCTCCAAAAACTCAATTGTTTCCTCACTGGCAAGAAAGGAGGATGATTTAACTTGGATTCTGTCTTCTGAGTCCCCAGAAGAAACCAGACAAAAACACAAGTTTTACATAGATATAATGTAGAAGTATTGCTTAATTTGTACACTACTTGCATTATCACTTAAGTTTCAGAGTGACGGCTGTCTAATAAAACGAAACAAACAAAAAAACCCACTGGGTGCCTACCACACACCAAAGACGTGTTACGTGCGAGGACACGGCAGAAAGAAAAGGCCGCCGTCCTCACGGAGCGCACAGTAGAGGAGGAAAGACGGACATTTACAGACAAGTGGATAATTAATTAATTCCAGTGATGGCATGAGGCAAAAGACAAATGCAGGACGCGCAGAGAACCGGGGCCGGGGACAGCCTCTCGAGGGAGTGAAACAGAGAGAGCCTCTCACGACAGAAGTTCATGAAAACGGCAGAGCTGCCCAAGCGTCAGGGTACCGGGGACGCAAGGAGATGGGGACGCGGGAGCGATGGGCTCGCGCGCCTCCCGGGTCAGCGGGAGCAGCCCGCGCGCCGCACGGGGCCCTCGCCCTGCGCAGTCCCCGCCGGGGGACGGCAGAGCTCGCGGGGCTGCGCCAGCGCGCTCCGGCCTTACCTGGGACGAGGGAGCAGGCCTGCAGCTGCCGGATGGTGTGGCTCAGCTCGCCCTGGAGGTTAGCGCCGCTGGAGTGCTTGAGGGCCTCCAGCATGCTCTCGGCGTCCACGGTGCCGTCGCCCTCCGCGTCGAACTGGGCAAAGGCCTGCAACGTAAGGGACGCGCCGTGATCGCGGCAGCTCCGGAAGCCACACCTCGCGGCTGCCGGCGGCCGGCGGGAGCGGGGCGCGGGGTCTGTCCCCAGCCTCCGGAGAACAGATTCAGGACAGCGACTCGCTGCGCTCTGCAGAGGCCAAGCACAAGCACACAACCGCTACTCCACACACACGGTTTGGTCATCTCGCCTCTCTCGCAGGTCAGTCTCCTTCCCCCAAATAACTTGGGAAAGCCAGCGGCGTGGCGTCTTCCAGCGGGTGACAGAGCAGACAGAGCGCTCGCACCAGGGACGCGGCTGGGAGTAGCAGCTCGGGGTGAGCGGGGCTTGTCCGTCCAAACACTCCTCACACACAGGACCTAACGGGGATATCTGCCTCCGTCCCAACCGTGCCGGCCGTCCGGCCGCAGTCGAGCTCGCTCCCTCCGGTGGGGCCGCCCGGGGAACCGGGTACAGTGTGGGATTTGGTCTGAACCCCGGTCTGTCACTAAGCAGCTGTGTGACCATCTACACATCCCTTTACCTCCAGAAGCCTGAGCGCCTAGATCGGAAAGATGGGGCACAGGGCGCCAAACTCACAGGCCGCCGTCTGGACCAAGCGGCATCGGAACAGCGGCCAATACGCGGGAAGCACATCAGAATGCTCTCGAACGCGCGCCGGCCGCCTCCCCTGCGCCCCAGGCCGGCCCCCTCACGGCCCCCCTCATGTTCTACAAGACTCTCCTCACCTGGCGGCTGCCGCGTCTCCCCAGATCCCAGTCCCTCCCGCAGCAGCGGTTGGTCTCTTCCTGCTGACCCACTCGCTCACAGACATCCCTCCCCAGGGAGCACTTCGGCAGTCTCCCACCCTCCTCTCGAAGTAATCCTCCCTCTCCCCTAAAACGCCTGCCCTTTCCTGATTTCCCTCGTTTGTGGAGCACGGAGATGTCCCACTAAGGCTGCAGGACTGACAACGAGCACCCCGATTTCCACCACAGACCTCCAAACACAGTGCTCGTTAGGGACACGGCAAACCCCTACGCTCAGGTCCACGAGCCGGGGCTGGACGTGCAGGCGGCCGGACAGAGCTTCGGGCAACGTGTGAGGGAAGGACGCAGCATTCTCCTGGCATTTCCTCAACCCGACAGGATTATCCAAAAACGTGACAGGACCAAAGGCTACACTACTCAAAGAACAACGTTCAAAAGGAGGGAAACTATCACCCTGTTCTCCTCTGATGAGGCCCAGTCAGGAAGCTGGGCTGGGTCTCACTCCACACCCAAAGGAAATGACACGGAAGGGGTCAGCGGACACAGACGGTGGCAGAGAGAAGACACGGCCTGTGAGGACGGGCGCCGGAGCACAGGCCTGCAGGGTGAAGAACGGGTGCCTGGCATGGGCTGTCACGAGAAGGGCCAGCGAAAATGAAGGTCATGAGACAGAAATTAGAGCAAAAAAATAAAAATTAATTAATTTCTTTTAAAAAAGACGGTAAGGGCGCCTAGATGGCTCAGTCGGTTAGGCGTCTGCCTTCGGCTCAGGTCACGATCCCAGGGTCCAGGGATCCAGCCCCGCATCGGGCTCCCTGCTCAGCGGGGAGCCTGCTTCCCCCTCTGCCTGCTGCTCCCTCTGCTTGTGCTGCCTGTCTGTCTGTCTCTCTCTCTCCCTGACAAATATATAAATCAAATCTTGAAAAAACACTAACAATAATCTGGAGGAGAGAGTGGTGGGGGGGGTAGATGAGATAAAATCGGCCTGGAGTCGTACGTGCTGCAACTGAAATGTGAGAGATCACTCTAAGCTCAGCTCGACTTTCTTATGTTTAAAATTTTCCATTAAACAAACAAACAAACGTAAGACATCCACAGACCCTCCCTCCACTCAGAAGCCCGGGGGTTGATTCCATCGGAGAGAGTGTTACGGTCTCCCGAGGAGGAACAGCGGGCACTAGAGCCCACAGGGTTAGGGTTGGAAGACCCACCCCTGCTCCAGGGCTCCCGGAACGCTAGCGGCCGGACAGAGGTGCCAACCCTCCAGGCAAGAGACTGGCGGCTCTTCTCTGGGACACCAGACAAGCCCCTGAGGACAGACCTGGAGACACTGGTACCAGAGGTACCACAGTACCAGAGGTACCAGAGGGCTCCCCACGGAAGGTACCCAACCTCTTCACCATACGCTGAGGCTCAGTGTCACAGACCAGATGCAGGGAACGCCCAGTGTCACCAACCAGATGCAGGGAGCACCCAGCTCTTTAGGCTCCTTTCCTGGACTACTGGACATTTGAGGAAAGGCCTAGGAGGAAACACAGAAACAGCAACTCGGAGAAAAGAAAGGAAAAGAAGAAAATGTGAAAAAGATTATTGTTCATATCTTCAGAGAAATATTTAGAAAGCTATTTTTTTTAAAAGATTTCATTTATTTATTTGATAGAGACCACAAGCAGGCAGAGAGGCAGGCAGAGAGAGAGGAGGAAGCAGGCTCCCCGCTGAGCAGAGAGCCCGATGCGGGGCTCGATCCCGGGACCCTGGGATCATGACCCAAGCCGAAGGCAGAGGCTTTAACCCACCGAGCCACCCAGGCGCCCCTAAAAGCTATTTTTAATACCAGCTTACTGACGTATAATTCACATACCATAAAACTGACCCTTTTAAAGTGTACGACCTCGTGGGTTTGGGTATATTCACAGTTGGGGAGCTGCCACCAACACCACCTAATAAAAAGGGACCCTGCATTGTCACGAAAGACTAAGAGACTCCTACTGAAACCCGTCTATTCAGAACACTTTCGTAAGCTCCTGAAAGTTAAAATATCACAGCAAAATGAAAATCTCTCAGCGGATTTGGGAAGATAAATTGAGTAGAGTGCCCAGAGAGTAGAGCACAAAGACAAAGTCACGGGAACCCGGTAAGGCAAGAGGAAAACCACCAGGAGACCCGTCCGGGAATCCAACACCCAAACGCCGTGAGTGGCAGAGAAGGAAACACAGAAATGGGAGGGAGAGCAATAACCATTGTTAGGATCCAAGAGAATTTCGTGCCGCTGAAGGACACGACTGTTGACACTGCAGAGGCTGAACACCCCCCAGTGACTAAACGCACACCGTGATCAGATTGCGTAAGGCGGAGGGGAAAGAGAAGTTCCTGCTTCCACGGGGAAGACGCGAGGTCCGTGTCGGAGGTCGGGAATCGGGGCTGATTCAGCAGTTACACGGAAGCGGCCCGGAGCAGGGCCTTCAGCATCCCGGGGGACGCTCTCTCACCCGGAAGTTAGCACGCGGTCACAACACCGCCCGCTGCGCGCGAGCGGGAAAGACGCTCTCCCGCAGCAAGGCTCTCAGGACAGGCGCCGGCCGGCGCTCCTCACTCCGCAAGCTCCCGGAGGGTGCGGCGGCCCAGACACGGAATGCGCCGAGAAAGGGGCAGCCCGGGCTCCGACCGAGACACAGAATGAGGCCCCGGTTGCTGGAGATGCTGACAACCTAAAGAACACCAGGTCCAGGACGAAGCTGGTCGGGGGCTCCTGAGATGAGCCTCTCGGGGGGCCGTGGGCCTGAGCGGAGCCGCCGCGCCGCGAGAGAGGCGGGCACGGGCCGGAAGCCTGCGGTCGCGTTCGTGACGGCAGATCGCGCACGAGAACAGCCCCGGCCCAGTCGTCGACCTCGGAGAAAACGCAACACTGTACGAGAAGGGGGTCACAGTGGTGGCGTGCTGCGCGGACACGCCTGTTCTCCCCGACACGCCAAGACGAAAGGGTCCGCCGGGGGGACGGGAGACGTGCGCACGCGGGCACGGGCGCGAAGGCGAAGGTCAGCGAAGGCCTCCCCTTCCGCGGCGGGAAGGACGCGGACGAGGCGCGTGACTGAAAACTGACGGAGCCACGCACCCGCGTCGCCGGGGACGCTCAGGAAACCCGCTCCGGAGCCAGCGGCAGCAGCCGAGGGGGACGCGTCCCCGCGGGCCACGCCGGCTGGGAGTGCGGGGCCACGGCTTTTTGCACGCGTCGCACGGGCTCCGTGCCATGCGAGCGATCAGGAAAATCAACCATTTTGAGGGCCCGCTTCAAGCACAGGACAGATTGGATGAGTGGCTTCACGACTTTTTTAAGTAGCGTAATACTTCCTCGTGTCTACGTGAACGTCTCACACAGTGAATACATCAACCCGACAAGATTTCTGGGACCACGGGAAAATGTGAACATGGCCTGGGTGCTAGAGGAGACCCAAGTGAACCCACACAGAAGGGTGAGGACCACAGAGAGAACAGCTGCAGAAGGGAGCTACAGGATGGCCCCACGCTGGCCTACTGTTATTGTTGTTTGTTTGTTGTTTTTATCTTTGTTTTTAAGGATTTTATATATTTATTTGACAGAGATCCCAAGTAGGCAGAGAGGCAGGCAGAGAGAGGGGGAAGCAGGCTCCCTGCTGAGCAGAGAGCCCGATGCGGGGCTCAATCCCAGGACCCTGAGATCATGACCTGAGCTGAAGGGAGAGGCTAAACCCACGGAGCCACCCAGGCGCCCCTGTTGTTGATTTATTTATTTTATTTAGAGACAGCGGGGATAAGTGGGAAGAGGGGGAGAGGAGAATGCCAAGCAGAGGGGCGCCTGGGGGGCTCAGTCGGTGAAGCAGCCAACTCTTGATTTTGGCTCAGGTCATGATCTCAATCGTGTGACTGAGCCCCACATCAGGCTTTACACTCAGCGTGGAGTCGGCTTAAGATTCTCTCTCTCCCTCTACCTCTGCCCCTCCCCTCCTTCCACCCAGTGTCTCTCTCTCTCTCTCTCTGTCTCAAAGAAAGCATTAAATTAAGTTAAATTACACTAAGGGGGCGCCTAGGTGGCTCAGTTGAGCCTCTGCCTTCAGCTCGGGTCATGATCTCAGGGTCCTGGGATCCAGCCCCACACTGGGCTCCCTGCTCAGTAGCAAGTCCGCTTGTCCCTCTGCCCCTCGCCCCTCATTCCCTCTCTCAAATAGGTGAAATCTTTATAAAAAAAAAAATTAAGTACATTAAAAATTGTAAAAAAAAAAAAGATTCTATTGATCTGTCAGTAGTTACTGAATATAATAAAAAGAATTTTCAAACAAAGAAAAACAAAGACATACTGCGTGACAAAAAAATCAGAACAGCATTGCTAATAGCTTCACCAAATAAATACATCATTTCCGACGCCTGGAAATTGTCCTTAAAGAAATGTACCGGTTTTCAAATCCAGCACTTAACACCTGGCGTGTTTCACAGGACTTCCCGGAGTCCGGTCTGCGCCCGCACGCACTCAGTCCTCTCTGACAGGCAGCCACTGTGCCCCTGAAGCGAGCCTGGCTCCGCGCGTGGGAAAACCGACAGGGCACATCCTTGCCCTCCGAAATGCTCACAGCCTTGGAAAAGACAGATCTGCAAACCAACAGCAGCAATGTGACGTGTGCTCATCCCCACAACACAGCTACAGCATGAACAACCCGGGTCCCTAACAGACACAGTCACCAAGGCCCAGGCGGAGCTCTAAGCCGCACACCGGGAGCAACTCGTATTCTCCGCAGCGACCCTCGAGGTAGGCGCTGCCCTTCTACCAGTGAGGAACAGGAGGCGAAGGATGTTGTTTGAGGTCACAAGGCTGGCAGCCGTAAATCATGGTACCGGGATGTGATCGTGGTATGACTTGGGATCCTACACCACGCGCCACTGTGCCACCAGCTGACAGACGCTCCAGAGGCCAGAAGCCCAAAAGGGACTGGGATACTCGGGGAACGTGGCCCTTGCACTGAGTTTTGACGAGTAACTAGGAATCTGTAAGCGTGTGCAGACGAGGCAGCCATCCTAGGAAGAGGGGCCAGAATGTGAGTCTGGACACAGAGAGCAGGCAAGACCGCACGGACTCTCGCTCCCGGTGCAGCAGGAGGGAGGGCCGCGGAAGCCAGAGGACAGAGAACCTGGCCGGTCAGGCTGAGGGGCTCCCATCACCTAGCAAGGGTACCAGGAGGCCACTGGAGAAGACTGATCATTCCAGATCTACTTAAACCCTCAACCTGGAATGGACCTACCAATCTCTTCACATACGTGCCTTCACATGGCTTGAACACCTTCTCCGGTGTCTCCGCGACACATACTGGTGACGGGAAGCTCACGTCTTCTGACCAGTTCTGACAGCAACAACTCTCTTCTCTGTATAATGAATGGAGACGTGCCTCCCTAGTGTCACCACCTGTGGGGCCCTTCACAACACATCTGATTCCTGTGCCCCAGAACAGCCCACGGATCACTGAACACGGGCAACAGGCCCCGAGTCTCCCTCAACCAGTTCTCACTCTGCTATGGCTTTAGTCTCATTCCCATGCTGGCTGTCCCCTCTGGGACCCTCCAGTTTGACATAACCCCAGAGCAGTGTGTCTCAAGTGTCACTGGCTGAGCCACTGTAAGAAATACATTTCAAGGGGGCGCCTGGGTGGCTCAGGTGGTAAAGCGTCTGCCTTTGGCACAGGTCCCGATCCCAGCGGTCCTGGGATCAAGCCCCACGTTGCCCAACGTCACCCCAACTCGGGCTCTCTGCTCCATGGGGAGCCTGCTTCTTCCGGTGACCTTCCCCCTCTCCTCTATTTGTGCTCTATCTCACTATCTCTGTCACTCAAATAAATAAATAAAATCTTTTTTAAAAACAGAAAGAAAGAAATACATTTTGGGGGCATGGTTCAGTCAGTTAAGTATCGCCTTCCACTCAGGTCCTGATCCCAGGGTCCTGGGATTCAGCCCCAGGGAGGAGCCCACTTCTCCCTCTCCCTCTGCCACACCCCCGGCTCTCTCTCTGTCAAAAATAAAATAAAATCAAACAAAACAAAACAAAATAAAAAGAAATACATTTCGTGCCATGCCGCAGGGCCTATAATGCTAACATGCCTTGTGAAACACTGTAAAACTTTCTTACTAGATACAATGTACCCTGATATCTTCTATTGCACTCTATCCTATTTCATGTTTAATATGCAAGTTAGCCCTCACTAAAGAGAGTCCCAACAGTTTGCAGCTCTGCAGCCTGAGGGGGGGCCTCAAACCCAACTGAATACAGGAGGTATGGCCCTAACTGTGCAAAGGGAAGCAAGTCGACGACCTCCTGCTCTCTGGAAACAGAGCACGGCCGCCCGTCTCCACAGAGCGGACACCACCTCCGCGCAGACAGCAACCTGCTCTGCTGCGTCTCCGGCCTCCTCCCCGGCCTCAGGCCTCCGCCCAGCATGCCCACTTACGTGCCTCGCCATCCACGCCGTAACCGCCGAGGCAGCGCCCAAGGGCAGGCCCTCAGCCGCGGCAGGCGAGAGAAGCAGCGTCACACAGGACGGAGCTCAGACCATTCTAGCTTCATGTCCTTAACCACGTGTGGGATCAAGACCACGGTACACACGAGAACGTACCAAACCCCTCACAGACCAGGACGGGGCACAGAGCAGCAGAACGCATGCGTCGGGCTTCCTACAAAGGCCGCACCCTGGTTCAAACTGGGAGAAACGAGCCGTGTGAGAGGTCTGGATCGGGTCGCAGCTCTACCACTTGGTGGCCCAGAGTCTCGCCTCTCCACTTAAGGCCTCGGTTTGCCCGTCCGTGAGAGCGCGCCGCATGGTGTCCGAGCCCTGGAAGGGCTGGCAGAAGACAGAGTGAACACCCCTGGTGCAGAGCTAGAACAGAGAAGAGCGCCACTCAGGGCAGGAGGGGCGTGCCAGGCGCTGTTCCAGGGCTTCCCCGTGGATGAGTTCACCGACTCCTCGTGCTAACTGTACGAGGGGACGACTAGCACCACGCTCACCCTTCACGGGGGACAGCCGGGGCGCAGAGCGGCTGTGTGAGTAATCACACGGCCTGCGGATGGTGGAACCCGGATTTTCCCATGCGCGGTCTGACCCCAGAGCCCAAGTCTGAAACTCAGGCTAAAGAGAAGCAGTGGGACAGGCAGAGACTTACGAAACAGTGAGCTCGCTGCTACGGTCAGCGCAGCTGTCCAGCATATTACAGAAGGGACTCCTTTCCCGGGCAACGGGAGGGGAGAGGCTGCATGCCATGCTTATAAGGTCCCTCCCAACGCAGACAGTAGACTAGAGCCCAAAGGGGCACCATTCCCAACGTCTGCTACACTCTTTCACCCCAATTTGTCTGCACTGCGAGAGCACACACGTGAGCAGACTGGGGGGAGGAGGGGCAGAGGGAGGAGGAGAAGAGAGAGAATCCCAAGCAGGCTCCACACGGAGCACAGAGCCCCCACACAGGGCTCGATCTCACGACCCCGCGGCAATCACGACCTGAGCCGAAAGCAAGAGTCAGATGCTCAAACGACGGAACCCCCCAGGCGCCCCTGTGTTACACCTTTCCGCTGTCTCCCCTCCTTCCTCTGCCTGGCAAATTCTTCTAGCCTCTCAAGCCCTGGTTTGGTGAAGTCTTTCCCAAACTCCATGCTACTGTTAAAGGCTCCTCTGTGGTCCCTGAAAATGCAATCAATGGGCTTAGGGTGAAGCAAAGGGCTACAGGGGTCAAGGGAGGCAAGGACAAAATTCCCGTGTGCAGGAGACACTGCGAACGGGCTCGGCCGGCTAAAACGCACCAGGAGCTGAGCGGAAAGGTAACTGCCTCATCGCCACCCACGGCCATCGCTTGCTGGGCCAGAGCAGGGCAGGCAGCTGGGCGGGGGGCCTCACAGCCAGATGGCAGGACGAGACCAGGCGGTGCCCTCTACGCGCCAAGCGATGTGTATAGGACAGGCAATGAGGGCCCAAACCCAGTTATTCAGAATCACGGCATGAGAAAGGTTTGGTCCTGACCAGGTGATGGTGCCAGGGCAGAGAATCTTGAAGAACTGAGAGAAACAAGGTCCACACACAGGACAAGGCAGGTGTCGCATCGGCTTGGGCACAGCGCTCGAACAGGGAAACCGAGGCAGAGGAGGTCAGACGGGGACACAGGCCAGCCTGGGGGTTCTAGCCCCTTCTGAGGAATATGCATTTGACTCTCAGGCAGTGGGGAGTCTCTGCAGGCCCTGAGCTGCGGGCAAGCGATGTCTGCGCCTGCTTCATCCTTACTGCACAGACAGGAGTCTCTCACACTGTGTCTTCAAAGGGTGGAGAATTACATCCGCATAATTCTATTTGCATAGTTCTTGGGCTCAGAGCCATTCTAAACCAGATGATTAAAACCTTTGACACAATAATGACAGATGGTATTTTTCCTCTAACTTTCCTCTGAACCAAACACTAAGACCCTTTTCTAGTTTTCCCTAAAACTCTATTTAACTGCTTCCTCAAACATCAAAAAATCCCCTACTCCGCCACAGTTACAGACTGGATATGGAGCACAAGGCCGGAGAATGAGGACGAGACCGTCTTCTGGCCGCTCACCCAACCCGCAGGCCCTGCGGCGGAGTGCTGGCCTGGCACTGGCCCAGAGACACAGCCGCGCGGAGGCAAGAGGGCAAGGGACAACGACGGTCCTGCCCTCGCACTGCGCAGCCCGGTGGGTTTCACAGACAAAGCACCAGAGCCAGTACAGCAAATTAATAAAATAAGACCTAGTTCTCTCAAATTCCCATCTGAAAGCCATCTGCCATCATCCTGTGTTCAGCACCTTTTCCTGCCCAAGACTCTACACGTCTCTGGAGGCATAGCGTACTGAGAGTACAAACACGGAATCTCTAATCTCTACTGTCAAACAGGGATTTAATTTTAACTCTATTCCTCATCTGCATAAAGGTCAAGTAGATACTGCTCCCTACGACCAAACCAGAGTCCTTCCCCATGGACCACACCTAGCACAAGAGAAGGTATGTCACGCTATAAAATGATAAAGCTTCAGACTTTGTTCTACAGTACAAGTCCAGCAACTTCTTTAGGGTACCACCTCAAGCAACTAAGTCATGGGAACGTGAAGGCAAGATGCCCGGGAGGACACGGATGGCAACGCGGATCTGGAGCCCAAGAACCGGCATATGAAACTTGAAAACACTTAGCGTTATAGTAATACCATATACCAAGGGGGACCTGCTCCATTGGGCTAGGTCTCATAAAATGAAAGGAGGGAAAAACACACATCATCGTTTTAGTTGCTACTATGAAGACATTTTATTATCATCTCCCTTATACCCTTAAAGTATCACAACACGTCATCACAAGCTCATGTGAAAATTAACTAAGACACAGAAACATCCAAGGGCAGACTTGTTTTAGAGCACAGAATCACAAACATGGCTAATGTTTATCGTCTTGGACATTTCCCCGTATAATTACTCCATGCTTACAGATAGGAAGTTACTCCAAATGGCTTTTTAAACCCTGGCTAAGCCTCCACGTGGAGACAGACCTGCTCTCTTCAGCTAACAAGTGCTAACCAGCAGCAAGGGCAAGTCACCAGACTTTAGCACTAGGCCACGCCCCCAACTGTCTCCACACCAGACCTAATCAAGGGGAACAGGCTTCAAGAAAAATACACAATGCTTCTTCTCAAACTGGAACTATTCTCGCTAGATCTCCCTTAGCATGTAGAGGAAAATTAAAGAATTGAGACCAAAAAAAAAAAAAAAAAAAGAGAGAGAGAGACTAAGGAAAAAGAATCCCAGAGAACCAGGTCCTTAGAGGAGGGAGGCCTGGAGTCAGAGGACGCCACTGGAGTGTTGGCACCAGCACTTACTTTCCCACCCTACTTGAGTCCCCGAACCCCACAGGGCCTTCGGTCTCATCCTCACTGTGGGGCTGGGGTCACCACCAGCCTTGCACGGCTGGCCCGAATCACTAGACACCGAGTCTCTGCACACACTGTAGAGAGCGAGGGGAGACAGCCCTGCAGGTGTGAAGGAAACTCCCAGCATGTATTTTGTGAGTTCTGTGTATGGGTACTTGAGACCCCATGACACAGCTCTAGGTGGCCCCAGGGATTTTTACAGAAGGAAAATACGACTCTGCAACATTTCCCAAGTCACCAGCTCCTACTGCTGGGCTTCTGAGTCCTTAAGGTTTGCTTCTGCCACATGTGTGACTACGATGACTCTGTGTTTCACAGCGGGGAAGGGACAATCACTCGGGCTTTTCTTCCCACGTATCTCTTTACTCACGGTGGCTGAACGACCTCGGATTTAACGATGTTCAACAGTCCATGGACTAGCTCTAAGGGACTCGGGTTCTCACGGAGCACACACACACACTTCACAGTGGGAGGAACCGAGGCTACATTCTCACGGAACCCCAGCGAACAGATGACAGCAGTGTTCTCTCGGACTCCCAGTCTGCGACACCTCCACGTCGCTGCCCATGGACACATTAAGCTCATCTTGTCATCTATTCATCACACCAAACTCATCTTGTCTCTCCAGATCGTCCCTTCCTAAAAAGGTTTCTATTCTCAATAAACAGCCCTATCACCTTTCCAGTAATGTTGCAGCCATCCTGAATTCCTTTCCCCTTCTAATTCTCAACTCACACATAAGTCTCAAGGACCGCTTATTTTACTTCCTAAATAGCTCTCAAAATTGTTGGTGCTGGGGCACCTGGGTGGCTCAGTGGGTTAAGGCCTCTGCCTTCGGCTCAGGTCGTGATCCCGGGGTCCTGGGATCGAGCCCTGCATCGGGCTCTCTGCTCGGCGGGGAGCCTGTTTCCTCCTCTCTCTCTCTGCCTGCCTCTCTGCCTCCTTGTGATCTCTGTCTGTCAAATAAAAAAATTAAAAAAAAAAAAAAAACTGTTGGTGCCATTTTAGCTGCCACCACCCCAGCCCAAGCCACCCAGTCTCTTTCCTGAACTGTCATAATCGCTTCCTAACTGACCTGCTTGGACCCTGCTACCCCTCTCCAACCGGCTCCCTGGAAGGCAGCCACAGCACCATGGATCTGGCTTAAAGCTCTGGTTTCCAAACTCCTAGACGACAGGGGCTACAAAGGCCTCCCCAGGACCTGACTCCTGCCCACTCCTCCAGCTTCGCTCTCCTCCTCTGCATTCCGGGATCTAGCCACGTGTGTCACACCACTAACTGGAACCGGGTATCTGTTCTCCTCTTTCTCAGTAATCACGTCCTCGTTCTTCAGCTAAATCCACGGCCATGGAATGAAAGTCGCTCCCTGCTTCCGCTGCAGCTCAGTGGGGCCCTGTGGCTGGGCTTGAGCCAACGCGAGGTGAGCTCTGCCCTAAAGAAAGGAGGCGTGGCCCTCTCCTCCCATCTCCTTCTCCTGAGGCTGTAGTGCACAAAGCGACAGCCGAAGGAATCATTCCGGTCTCTCGGCGCCTGTGAAGGAGGACAGCACAAGAAGGGTGGAGCCAGGTCCCTGAGGAACAACTGAAATGGCCAAGTCAAACCTGGACGGCCCACCTGGACTTCTTCATAAGAAGCTTGTGCACTATTTCTTCTGAAGATTTTACTGATTCACCTGACAGAGAGAGAGCATAAGCAGGCGGAGAGGCAGGCACAGGGAGAGGGAGAAGCAGGACACTGGGATCATGACCCGAGCTGAAGGCAGTCGCTTAACCAACTGAGCCACCCAGGCGCCCAGAAGCTGGTTTACTATTTTTTTAATTTTATTTATTTATTTGACAGAGAGAAATAGTGTGAGAGGGAACACAAGCAGGGGGAATGGGAGAGAAGGAGGCTCCTCCGCTGAGCAGGGAGCCCGACGTGGGCTGCATCCCAGGATCCTGGGATCACGACCCGAGCTGAAGGCAGCACCCCAAGCTTGCTTACCATTTAAACCACTGATGCACTGACCTTTCTGTCCCTTGCAGCAGTTTTGTCTAAGCCTAATACATCACACCTTTCTTCCAGATTCTCCACTCTCTGGACTTGGACTTGTGCATGGGATCGTCTCTCCCTGCTAACCCTTCTGCTCCTCCCGTGTTATCTCTCACCCTTTGAATCTGAGCTGAAATGCGACTTTCCGGCTAAGTCTCCCTTGATTTCCTAGGTGAGGTTAAATACTCTTGGTATATTTTTCCTTACACTTTCCTTTGGCTGATACTCACTATGCCTATAACTGCTGGGTTCGCGTGAGTCCCCTTCAGTACAACACACTGTTTAAGAGCAAGACTCTGCTTTGTCCACTGTCATCCAAGTGCCCGGTACTCAGTGTATGCCCGACAAATATTTGCTCAATGAACAATATCATAGCCCCTGCGTGATTTCTGGACCACACCTTAAGGACTTCTTGGCCTTGGGCGCCGGGGTGGCTCAGTCGGTTAAGCGTCTGACTCCGGCTCAGATCACGATCTCAGGGTCCCAGGATTGAGTCCTGCATAGGTCTCCCTGCTCAGAGGGGAGTCTGCTTCTCCCTCTGCCCCTCCCCTCTGCTTGTGCTCCCTCACTCTCCCTATCTAAGTGAACAAATAAAACACTGTTAAAACGGACACTTGGCCTTACATTACGGGACTCCTGTCAACTCTGCTTGTAGCTCTATTTCTGTCAGACATTTCCAATGTAAATACTGTTTCCCTCCATTGCCTTCTGGACAATTCTGAAATGTGCCAACTCCTTCAACAGATCTACACAGCTCTTCCCAGCACAACTTCATTTTCTCTTAATATATGTAGAGCTAGAGACGAAAGTATTACACGGACTCTTGGAATTAAGAAAAAATACATACGGAGACCCTTCACTAACGAGTATGACCCCATTTTCAAGAACTGGGATGTCTTACAGATGTCTTTTTAAAGAAAATATAACAAACATACAAACACTATTACCTAATTTCTGACTATATACAGGAGAACATTCTTAAAATATTTTAAAAGCCTCGGTTTGTAAAGCGCACATCACTTTCTAATGGCATTACAAGCACCTGTCAGTTCACCCTTCACGGACACTGAAGATTCTACGTGGCTTACTCGCGTCCACAAATTAAGCATCTATTTGCTATAACACTGTGGAGTTAAAGAAATGGGTTTCCAAGAAGGAGGCGATGGGACCTAAGACAAGCAAACAAATCAAGAGAGCTCAGTGCTAGGTCTTGGGCTGCCAACGGGTCAGTGGGAGACCCTGGAGCCGTTCTCTTTTTACTGTAAAATGAAACGCACAAGTAATTCCTAACATCCCTTCTGAGAAAAGAATATTTTGTTTCCATATCAACTTGCTGCTCATGATTTAACAGAGACGATGTTGGTGATTATGCCCAAAACTGGATCATTGCAAGTCCTGGCAGGAAACCTGACACCCGCCCGTCACCTTCAGGTTACACGGAGGTTGCAGTGAGTCTAAAGCACGGTTCCCGGACTACCCAAAAACAAGAGTGTATTTTGGAAATGGTAGCTTAGGGGTAGTGAGAATGGGTTTCAGAAGGCGAGCTCTCGAGGCCCTGCCGTCCTGCTCCCACACTCGCTGGGCGCCCACGCCGGATTCAGAGGGCGCTCTGGAAAATCCCCCGGCCGGGACAACACAGTGGCTCCCACCGCCACTCCCTCGATCCCTAGGCCTCCGTCCCGAGCCTGATAAGGAAGATCCCGCGGGCCGCCGGGGCCGCGTCGGGCAGCAGCACAAACGTCTGCACTGCAGCGACCTGCGAAGACACCTGGGCTTGTCGACTTCCTCAAACCAAGGACGGCCGCGTCTAGGCTTTCCGCACCCCCGGGAGAGAGTAGAGACTCGCAGCCGTGTCCCGCCGATAGAGGACGCGAGCGCCGCAAGCTCCGGTCCTCGGAGCCCGCGGAGCCCGCGGGGTCCCGCCCGGCCCGTCGAGAGCCGCCGCCCCGCCCCCCGCCCCGCCGTCGCCGGCCGGTCCTCACCTCCTCGAACTGCTCGCCCGAGCAGCCGGCGCCGCGAGCCTCCAGCAGCTCCCGGAACTGCTCCAGGGTGACGGACTCCTCGCCGCGGCCCAGCCGCTCCTCCAGCCAGCGCAGCAGCGCGCCGTGGTGCCTGGACACCAGAGACTCGCAGGGCGGCGCGGGCCGCAGCGCCGCCGCCGCCTCTCGCAGTCGGGCCGGCTCCAGCAGCGCCGCGGCGGGCGGCAGCGCCGGAGCCGCGGGGCCCGAGCCGGCGACCGTGCCCGAGTCGGCCGCCCAGTTCTGGTGCGGGCCCCCGCCCTCGCCCCCGGCGGCAGCCGCTTCGTCCTCACTGCTGTGACTCGGCGCGTTCCCCATGGAGTCTCCGTGTCGGGCGTCCGGCTGTGCCGCCGCCGCCGCCGCCTCCCCGCCTCGACCTGTCAACCTCCGGCGGCACCCGGCGGGCGGGGACGGGGAGGGGACGACGGCGGCGGCGACTTCCGGCTTCCTCTCCGTCAAGCGAGGACTGCCGTCGCAAAGGTGCCGTCAGGCGGACTCAAGCAGATGCCGTAAGACAGCGAGGGGAGGAGGGCTGCGGCGGCGGGTGGGACCCCGAGTTCCCAGAGGGCCAGTCGGTCCTAACGTCTACGTCATCCCGCCGCCTCCTGTGCCGCCATCTTTGTTGGGGGCGGGAACCGGCGTGGCCGGGCCTCCGCCGGTCGCAGACTCCGTGTCTCTCCACGTTCACGCCCTACGCTGAAAAAAAGCGAAGCCAGGGACGGGAGCCGGAGAGTGGTCTTTCTCCCAAGCCGGTGTCCCTTCAGTACCCCGTGGTCCCCTGGGGGGCCCGGGCGGGGGCGCGAGGCCGTCGCGCCGGTGACGTCGCCGGGGACGGCGCGCCTGCGTCGCCGCCATCTTGGCCGTGGCTGCCGCGGAGGCCGCCTGCCGTGCGAATGCTGCGGCGCGGCGGGCGTGGGCTCTTGCTGGGCCTGGCCGCGGCGGCGGCGGCGGCGGCGGCGGCCCGGTGGCTGGGCTGGTGGGGCGGCCGCGCGGGCCTTCGCCTCTTCGTCCCCGAGGAGCTGGCCCGCTACCGCGGCGGCCCCGGGGACCCGGGCCTCTACCTGGCGCTGCTGGGCCGCGTCTACGACGTGTCCTCCGGCCGGAGGCACTACGAGCCTGGGGCCCACTATAGCGGCTTCGCAGGTACCAGCGGGGAGGCCCTCGGGCTGACGGGGGCCCCGCTCCGCGGCTCGGGTCCTCCGGGGTCTCTGGCCAGCCCGGCGCGCCCCGCCCTGCCTTTCCCGAGCGCCCTCCGCGACGTCGGCTGGAGAGACGGGCCTCGCGCCTGCCGCCGGTGCCGCCCCGCGGGGCTCGGGCGCCGCCGGGAAGGACGCCGCGTCCCCGCCCTCCGAGGCCCGCCCGCGACCGCAGTCGTCTCTTGAGGCTGAGGCTGTGCCTGTCCCAAGCTTCCTTTAGCGCTCCCCGGGTCTCCCCAAAAACGGTGCCCTGGGTGGGCCTCGTCCTTGCTTTAGGACGGACGCGCTGGTGTCCGCTGGAGATGCTGAGGCCGGAGCCGGGGGGGCTGGTCGCCCTTGCAGGCGCTCAGATCCGAGAAGCTGCGCGCGTGGCAGGCCGGGGGCGCTGGTGGGTGGAAGGTCTCCTGTCCGTGTCCTCCGGCCGCGGGCGTCGGAGCTGATTCCTGACAGGCTCTGGACCAGGACCACCAGCCGGGGTGGGGGTTGAAAAGGAACAGACAGGTGTGGCGGCCGGTGTTGGGAAGCTGCCTCTGTCCCCTAAATAAGAGGCACGGCCCCGGCTCCAGGGAGAACTTGGACAGAGAAGGAATTCGGGTCAGCCCACGTTGCCAGGCTCCTCAAACGGCCCAGCAAGGAAGGAACTGACCCCGAGAGGCACAGAGATCTAGCCTGGAGCTGGGCCTGGGGTCAGGGCTCGCTCCCCTGCGGGCTGACGGCGGTCTGTGGGCCCCCGCACAGCCCCGTGAGGGCCGGTTGCAGCTGCGTGGCAGGGTGCACAGGCGGGAGCGTGAACCCTTTCATTCCCCGGGGTCGCTGCTCTTTGCACCACGCTCTAGCGTCTGCCGAGTTCGTCTGTGCCCGTCGTTCACTCAGCATCCACGCCCTGACCCCGCCACCGCCCGCCTTGGGCCAGGTGCTGAGGGTCCAGAAGACCGTACTCCTGCCACCCGCAGAGCCCAGCAGGGAGGCAGAGAGGTGCATTCCAGCCGCCAGTGTCTGGATCATTGTCTGTTAAGGTGTAATTCACACAACGTAAAACCCCCCCTTTTAAAGCATGTAATTCCGTACGTCTCCGTGTAGTCAGAAGGTTGTGCAGACATCAGCCCCATCTAATTCCAGGAGTTTCTGTCACCCCTGAAAAAAACCTTGTATCTGTCACCAGTCACTGTCCAGTCCCTCTGACCCCTGCCCCGAGCCCCAGCCCCTGGCAACCACTGTATGCTTCCCTCTGACGTGACGATCTGCCATTTGGAGAGTTACACGCATGTCTGGCTTCCTGCGTTTAGCGCAGCGTTTGCAGAGTTCATCCGGGCTGTATCGTCACCGGTCGGTCCAGCATTCGCTTTACGGCCAGGTCATGTTCCGTTGAATGCGTATGCCACGTTTTGTATATTTCATCACCATTTGCTGGACATTTGGGTTGTTGCCAGTTTTTTGCCTGCTATGAAAACACTGCGGTGAACATCCGTGTGCACATTTCTGTTTGGACCCGTGTTTTCAATTCTCATGTAGCAACTCTTGTGTTTCGCTTTTTGAGACACTGCCGAATTACTTCCTAAAGTGGCTGTACTCCCACCATCAGTGTAGTAGAGTTCCAGTTTCTCCACATTCTTGCCAAACTGGCCGTCCTTTCGATTATATTGCTTAGTGGGTTTGGTGTGGTAGCCCATTGTGGTTTTGATTACTTGCATTTCCCTAGTAACTGTGACCTGGAGCATCTTTTGATGTGCTTGTTGACCATTTGTGCGTCTTCCGAGAAGAGATGTCTATTCAAATCCTTTTCCGCTTTTTAATTGGGTTGTCTTTTTATTACTGAGCTGTGAGAGTTTTTTATATACTCTGGATATTAGACCTTGATCAGATCCGTGGTTTGTGAATATTTTCTCTCCTGCCGTAGGTTGTCTTTTCACTTTCTTTAGAGTGTGCTTTAATGCACAAAATTTAAAAATTTTGATTGAGTTTATTTTTTTTCTTTGTTAGCTTGTGTTTTTGGTGTCCTAGCTAAGAAACCATCACCTAACCGAAGGGCACAAACATTTACACCTGTGTTTTCTTCTAAGGGTTTTACAGGTTGAGCTCATACATTCATGTCATTGATCTGTTTGGAGTTAATTTTATGTATGTTGTGAGGTAGGGATCCATTTTCATTCTCTTGCATGTCGCTCTCCAGTTCTCCAAGCACCATTGGTTGGAAACACTATTCTTTCCCCGTTTGAATTACTGAAAGTAATTAGTGAGAATGGACGTACTGAAAACTGACTGTCAGTGCATGGGTTTCATTCAGCCGGTGCTTACTGACAGTTACTAAAGAGGAGGCACCGCCAGACACCGGGGAATCAGTCCTGCGTTCGGTGTGTTCTCTGCCGTGATAAAACTTGCAGACCGGTAGAAAAGGCAGACATTAGATAGTTATTACATCAACAGTCGATGAGTTATTTTTGTGACAGGTGTTACGAGAAAGAAATACTGGTGTTACCAGAGGCCCTAACGTAAGAGTGGAGGAGGGAGAGGAAGAGGAGCACAGCGTGTGGTTAATATTATCACTGACCCATTTTTCCAGCTGTCAGGGAATATCTTTTTTATTAGGTATGTAAATCTGAGTAAGCACATAAAAGATTTTCCTAACTGTAAAAAATACATATTTTTTAATGAAAATACAGATTCTAGATACATTTTTTTTCCAGCCCAAAAGAACTGGCTAGCATTTCTGCTGTAATCGTTCAGATGACAGTGCCTTGGCAGGACCTCACTGTGAGCGCTGTGCCGCCATTAGCCGCACACGCTCCTGTCCAGTGCTTGCCGAGTGACAAAGCCAGTATTAGCTCTTGGCTATTGGCCGTAAATGGCTGTCATCGTTCTTGGCTCTAGACACCATCATTTTAAGAGTTCTCCTTGCTGCATAGCGTTCAAGGGCCCCATTTCTGTAGGACATATTGAGATGCTTAGACATTTTGAAATGGGGACAATTTGGAACTTCTGATTGGACTGAGCGCTCCATTCTATCAAGTGACCCTGGGTTGAAGTTCAGTAGGGACGCTCAAGGCACACCAGATGGCACATCGACATTTTTCAGGGGACACTCAGTCCCCCTTGACTTGTGGCAAGGCAAGGCTGCCGGCCAGTGCCGTAGGGCCCTGAGTAGCCCGCTGAGGGATCTGGACATCATTCCAGCACCAGACGAAGGCACTGAGGATTTTTCAGCAAGAGAATGACATCAGTTCATGTTTAAAATACCAGTCTCCGTGTTGTATGGAAAGAGCGTACGGAGAGCCACTAGGGTTTTCTCTAGTAGTTTGGATGAGGGACAGTGGCGGGCTGGGCCTGCGTCACGGCAGATGCGGAAAGGCAGATGGATGCAGCTACTTAGGAAACTGAAGGACTCGGGGACTGCTGGGATTTGAGGGCTAAAGGAGGTGTCACTGTCGCAGACTGCATTTCTGGACTGAGTATCTGGTTGATCGTTCCTGAGCTATGAAATTCTAGAAGACACGCAGGTTTCCTGGGGCTGGGGTGCTGATTAGCGGAGGGCGGACATTCTGAACGTGTGATGTCTGTGGAACGTCGAGGTGACGCTGACTGGACGACCGGGCGACCACTCTGGAGCTCAGGACTCTGAGCCGGAGATACCAACCTGGCGACCGCTGGCCGAGAGGTGGTTTTGGAACCACAGGAGATTGTCGGCGGGGGGGCGGGGGGGTGTGCAGTTAGAGCAGAGGAGGTGGGCAAGAACCGAGCCCGAAAGCTGGTGAAGACAAGCCCACGAGGGAGGGGAGGCCAGGAGCGTCGTGTCGTGGAAGCCGAAGGGCACGATCCGCTGTGCCGAATGCTGCCGAGAGGACACGACGCCGGGGGTCAGCGCCACAGCGTGTTGCAGATCCAGGAGCATCTGCGCCAGCGAGGGGGGTAGCTGTTTTTGGAGATCGGGAGTACGGGCTCCCACATGTTTCTCAGAAGAGGGGCTCTTGAGTTGGTACGGTGCCTGTGACCAACGAGGTCATCTGTTTGGAAACCTGTCACCTGCAGGCCGAGACGCGTCCAGGGCGTTTGTGACTGGGGACTACTCCGAAGCGGGCCTGGTGGACGACATAGCTGACTTGTCGTTTTCGGAGGTGCTGACCCTTCAAAATTGGCTTTCATTCTACGAGAAGAAATACAGATTCGTCGGTAGGTAATCCCACGGGTCATTTCCATAGATTCCATTCAGCCGTCCCGCAGTTTTTTTTTAAGGATTGTATTTATTTGGCAGAGAGACACAGCTGGAGAGGGAACACAAGCAGGGGAGTAGGAAAGGAGGAAGCAGGCCTCCCGTGGAGCAGGGAGCCCGATACGGGCTCCATCCCAGGACCCTGGGATCGTGACCTGAGCCAAAGGCAGATATTCAACGACTGAGCCACCCAGGCGCCCCGTTCTGCAGTTCTTTAAAAGACTTAGAGTTCTTTGGAGATTGGACCAAGGTTAAAATCCACACAATTGGGGCGCCTGGGTGGCTCAGTGGGTTGAAGCCTCTGCCTTCGGCTCAGGTCATGATCTCAGGGTCCTGGGATCAAGCCCCGCATCGGGCTCTCTGCTCGGCAGGGAGCCTGCTTCCTCCTCTCTCTCTGCCTGCCTCTCTTTCTACTTGTGATCTCTCTGTCAAATAAATAAATAAAAATCTTTTTAAAAAATCCGCATTTTTCCCTTAAACTCTGGTTGTTAGTGTGGCTGTGAGTCTACACTAGGCAGTGTCCGGGACACTTGTTTCCCTCTCTCGTGATCTTGGGAGAAGATGGCCCGGCTGTTTGCTTTGGCCTCTGTGGCCCCCAGGCCGGGGGTTGCCTGGAGCACCTCAGACAACCAGCTCCGGGAGCCTGGCTGGGTCCCAGGCATCGGCCTTCTGCACGCAGTCAGGAAGGCTTGAAGCCTACCCTTGTGGGCGTTTGACAAACGCTGTTTTATTTAGCCCTGTCAGGAGCCCAGCCTTAAGTCTGCGTCCACCCCGAAGGAGCTGCCTCCCAAACATTCCTTGAATCAGTTGTGCCCAGCACTACGTGGGTCACCAGCAAGGAGCAAGCAAGGACAGAGTCGCGGTCAAAGCAGACACCTGTCAGTGTCCTGAAGATATGTTAGCGTCTAAACACGAGAGTGCTTTGTAAACACTAAAGACTGGGCCGTTGGGCCCTTTTCCCTCTCTGGAGGCCAGGTGGCCGCAGCTGACTTCCTGGGGGACGTCAGTGTCCTCACCAGCCCCGCAGTCTCCGCGGGGCATGCTCTTCCTCTAGCCCTAATGCCTCTGACGGCTGCTGTGTCTTGACCACCTGGGTTCCATCTCGGAGAACCCTGGCCTTCGTACAGCTACTCTGCTCCCTCCACATCCAGCTGCCCAGAACCTCCACGGTCCTCTGTGTGCAGTCCCCCAGCGCACACACTCGGTTGGCGCCTGTCCTCCCAGCCTGCACACCCGTCTCTGTGTTTCCAGCCGGCTGTCCCACGTCATTCCTGTAGCTACAGCCACGTGTGCACTGGAGGGACTGGGCGCTCTGGGGACCTCCAGGAGGCTGGCTTCTCCCTTTTTCCCGGGAGGTTGCTTGAAACACTACCAGGTTAGTAAGGAAAGGGAATCCGAACATGAAGAGTAGGAATAGAGCCCTGAGAGAGGGCACAGGCGGCCCGACCAGGCGTGTCATCCTGGCGTTTGGGGAGCTCCGCCAGGGTTGGCCGGGGTTAGCGTGCGTGCAGGCGGGCGGTCAGGGGAGGGCTCCGGACCGGGGTCGGCGTGTATTTGAATGCCTGCATGGATAAGGGACGGGGACCGGACCCGGGAGGCGCCGAGTGCGGGTCCTGCAGCTGTTGGCTCGTTCTGCAGGAGGCGGGAGGGGGCAGGATCGCGCAGGCCTGGAAGAGGCCCGTCAGGGGAGGAGGCCTTACTACCCGCGCACACACGACGGGCAGGGCGGGAGGGCGACTCGGCAGCCGGGGCCCAGCCTCGGGCACGTGAGAGGCAGATGAGTCTCTGTGTTCTGGCTACGGTGCTGGCTGGGAGCCCTCGCCAGTGGTGACCGTGGTCTCAGAACACGGCTCCTCCAGCTCTTTCTCTGTTGCCTCTAGGACTCCTGCCCCTCTGTGGGTCTCATGGCTAAAACCTAACACGACGGTTTTGTCGCCAGGCGCACAGAGATCCTCCGGGAGAGAGGTTTCCGCGAGACCGATTCGGGCTACAGGCTGGGGCTGGCGCCCTGATCCCTCCCCCGTGTGGCCTAACAAGCGCGGGACACGCGTGCTCTGCACTGGGCTGTTTTGACCGCTGGGGCCTCGCTGGGGTGGGGGATAGACTCACAAACAAGTAAACCGGCCACACAATTCCAGACAGGGCTGTGTGTAAATAAAACGGACTGAGTAGTGTCGTGGGGGCGCTTTGTGGCCCCTTTAGAGCCGACAGCCCAGAGAGGCCTGCCGGAGTGGACAGTGGGTGAGCGGAGCCCTGGACGCAAGGAGCCGGTCCCTTGTGTGTCGATGGAACACCTCCCGTGTGCCTCTGGCACCGTGGAGCACCGAGGAAGGAGTCACGTGTGGCTCTGCCCCCGGGAAAGTGCCGTCTGCACGTGGGAAGGGTCGGCAGCCCCCCGTGGGGGAGCCCGCAGCTGGAGGCCCACCTCTGCGGGATCTTGTCAGACATCGAGGGTTCTCAGTCCCGAGCCCAAAACCCTGGGAGCTTGGGCCTCACCGTGGGGGCGGGGTGCTGTGTCCCTCCCTCCGCGACCCCGACCTCGGCTCTCCCGTCCCCGCAGGAAGGGTGACAGGGAGGTTCTACGGAGAGGACGGCCTGCCCACCCCCGCACTGAGCCGCGTGGAGGCCATGATCTCCCGAGGCGCAGAGGCAGGCCGGCGGGCGCTGGAGGAGAAGCAGATGTTCCCACCGTGCAACGCCGAGTGGAGCTCCAGCAGGGGCGGCCGGCTCTGGTGCTCCCCGGAGAGGTACGCGGGCGTCTGTGCGGCTCGTCCCGTCCGGCTCGGTGACGCCGTAGCCCGGCTAACCACCCAGGCGGGCTCTTGCAGAGCACAGGTGCTCTGGGGAGCGGGTCTCAACGGTGCCTCGGTGTCTGAGGCTTCTGGGATCCCTGACAACCAGGGGAGGTTGGGGGGGGACCCGGGTGTGTGTGTGGTTTGCTTGAACCGCCTGGTGACCCAGCCAAGGCCTCCGTCGCTCCTGGTCCACACAGATAGGGGCTGCCTGCGGCACACGGGGACAAGGAGGCGGGGCTGGCCGTGGCTCGATGCCCCGAGCCGTGTTCCAGAGACACGGCGACTGCCGAGTGTCTCTGAGAAGCCTTTTCCCGCAGAGATCGGCGAGCAGAGCCCAGTCAGGGCAGATGCCCCAGGGATGAGTCCAGGCCTGTTGGGGAGCTGAAGGAGAAACCAGTGTTTTCTGCTCTCATCATCAGGCCCTCAGGCCCTGTAACTGGTGCAGGAGACGGACCCCTGGCCCCTGGCCCACACAGCAAGCTTGAAGGGCCTCGAGTGCGAGCCCAGCGCTCCCCGAGAGGGGCCGGGAAGCGCCTCCCTGAGGTGTAAGCGGTGTACGTCCGTGCGGAGGCGCCCTTGCCCTCCTAGAGGCGGATCCCTTGTGCGACGAGCCACCGGCCAGAGCTGCCGGCTGTCCCCAGGCCAGGCCCTGTATCCGTCCCCTTTCCTCCACCGTAGCTCAGGGAGCAGGGCCCGAAGGGTCGGGAGGAAAGCTCCTCTCCAGTTCGGAAGAGACAGGGCCTGCTCTCCACAAAGGGGGCTCCGGGATCCTGGCCTGCCCACCCGAGGGCCCGTCTGCCAGGCTCGGTGGCCCCCTCGGGCGTCACTGCTGTCCCTGCCCCAGTGAGCCCACCCTATCCCTCTGCCTTAGCCCTGCCTGTTTTAACTCTCTGTGGAAACGACAGAGGAGGCCCGAGTTCGCATGGGGACTGGGTGTGGAGGGAGGGGGAGAGAGGGAGGGCGAGAGGCACTAGGGTGCCGCTCGCAGGCCAGCGGGGCGAGCCTTCCCTGCGTGTTAGCAGTGCGGGGCCTGGGCAGGCGCAGGGCAGGGCCCGGGAGCGCGGGGACGGGGTGGCGGATCTGCCCACGGCAGGGGACGCTGGAGGAAGTCGGGGGCCGCACGCCGCAGACCCCCGCCTTGGGAACCCGCCAGGTGGCCTCCCCCGCTCGCCACCCGCAGAGACGCATGAGCTCCTGCTTCTAAGCCGTCTTCTGTGTTCTGTCCTCAGCGGAGGCGTGAGCAGGGACTGGGTCGGGGTCCCCCGGAAGCTGTACAAGCCAGGAGCCAAGGAGCCCCACTGTGTGTGCGTGAGAACGACCGGACCCCCCAGCGGCCCGGCACCTGGCCTCCCCGCGCACACAAACCGTGGGGACTTGGACCACCCCAGCCTGCGCGAGTACACGGGCTGCCCGCCCCTGGCCGTCAGCTGCTCCTTCCCGCCGTGAGCCGGTGCCCGGGTGGCGGGAAGCCACAGAGAACCCTGCCTGGGTCTGGCCGCCCCCCTCCCCGAGGGCTTACCCTCCTGTGCCTGAGGCCAGAGAGCGCCCACCTGCCCCGTCCCGGTCAGCCTGCTTGTGACCCCCTCACCGTCCTTCAGAGCCCTCGGACAGGCACGCGCCCCGATCTGACCCACTCAAAACTACCGGGCCTGCCGGGCCCCCTCCAGTCAGGGCCCTGGGGGCACCGGCCAAGGAGGGGCAGCATCACTCCCCTGCACCTCAGAGACGGGCAGACGCGTCCAGAGAAGCCCCGGGTCCCCCCCCCGGCCCCCCCCCCCCCCCCGCTAATCCGAGCCCAGATCTTACCTCCACCCCGAGCCGAGCCACGTCTAGTTGGAGACGTGGGCGAGACGGGGCAGGCTGATCCCGGAGGGGGCGGCGGACGCAGACGCCCCCGAGCGACAGTCTGAAGCAAGGGTGATCTTTCTCTTAAACGTTTACGCTTCGTTGGGGAAGCCTGCTCTTTGATGAGAAAGTGGTCTTGGTGCGGCGCTGCCACTCCCACCCAGAGCCGGCCATCACCCCCGTGCCGAGCCGGCCATCACCCCCGTGCCGACCCGACCGCCCAGAGGAGCTGCTTACCGGGGACCTCGCCTGCGCCCCCACCCCCTCCTACCTTGCCGCTCTCCCCCCACCCCCCACGCGCCAAACGCGCGCTTCCCCTCCCAAAGGAAACGCTCCTCCGACTCTGATGCGCCTCCGGCCACCACTGGACCCGGAACTCCGGTGTGTGCTCGCGGCCCACGCCCCTCGGCCCCCGCCCGCCGTGTGGCAGGCTGGCTTCTGCCCTCCTCACCCCTCGGCCACGCCGGTCCCGGACTGGCCACGCTTGAGGACCTCCGAGAAACCCTCCCTTGGCTCTTGCCTGATCCCGTTCTTCCTCCAGGCGCCCCTCTGGGCCCATGAGCGCACCCCCGGGTCTTCTCACTCCCACTTCAGCTGCGTCAGGTTGGTGGCTCTCTGGAGCACTCCCAGGCACCCTGACCCCACGTTCCTAGAATTTGGTCACCTGGTGATGTCTCCGTGGCCGTATACCCCTTGTCACACCACGTGAGGACCCCAGCAGTCTCCCCAGCTCCCAGCTGCCCTTTCTTGCCTGGATGCGGCGAGTGTCCGTGTCCTCCCTCCCACACTGCCCTCTGCGCCTGCCCTGGACGGCCGGGGGGTGTCCCCCCCCACACACATACCTTCACTGACCTCCCACCACCTGTGCACCCTGACCTGCCAGCTGGGTTTTGTGTCTGTGGCAGCCTTGATCTGAGATGACATCCTGAGTTTCCCATCGGCCGCTCTCCCTGCACAGGGACCGAGGGCTCCCCAGCTTGGTGTCCCGTACCCCCGGTACCCAGCCCGGGGTAAGTGCACAGATGGGCAGCACCGAGCACTGGAGGGGGGCCTCGTGTTCCAGGTTCTTGCCCCGACTCAGTGCTGTGTGCATCCTTCCATACCACTCTGTCCCTGCAGGCCCCTGGGTGCCGGTGGGGGGGTGCGGAGGCTCACCTCGTGGAGGGTACAGTGGGCAGCAGGAGTCCCGCTGGAGCCCCAGAGGCCATCCTCGGGCGGGGGGGGGGGGCACAAGGGCCCGTGTGGGGGCTGGCCCAGAGAAGTTCAGGCTCTCCCAAGACAAACTGGAAATGGAAATGAGCAGAACGAGGACCCCCCCCCCATCATCCCAGCCCAGTGTGGCCAGGGAGGGCCCCAGGCACCTGCTGCCCCAACTGCAGGCTTCCTCTTGGCCACCGCCGCGGACTCGACCTTGAAGCGCTCCTCGTATGGGGCAGCGGGCTCGCTGCGAGGAAGAAGAGGCCCCTGGGCAGAGGTCGGTGGCGGCGGCAGGCCCCCACGGCAGCTCTGGCGGGAAGATGGCTTGTGAGGGAGATGATCCTGAGCAGGGGGCTTCGTCTAGTCTCCTTCAACCTGTCTGCCGGGCCTGGGAGGGTCCAGAGAAGGTGCGCAGCGGAGCTGAGCGGTTCCCCCATGCCTGCGTCCCGCCCTCTGGAGCAGGGCTACCCCCCAGAAGTGGAGCGCCTGGGGTCAGAGGGAGCCATTCCAGACCACTGCCCACCCCGACCTGTTTAGCTCTGGGACCTGAAGACCCCACACACAGGCGGGACCCTGTCTGTCCAGAAATCCGTGGTGCCCCTCAGAGCAAGATGAAGCAAACCCTCTGCCCCCACCAGAGCCCCCATCAGCTCCCAGTGGAGGGGACCTTGTGTCCTTGCATCAGAGGAGGGCGCGTCACCCATTTCTGATGACCTCCCCCGGGGGAACTGAGAGCCAGGAAGGGCTGTGGTCACCGCTCCCAGTCCACGGATGCAGGCGCTGAGGCCCAGAAGTCCGGGAACTTGCCAGTACTGTCAGTGCATCAGCAACAGCAGGACAGAGAGCCAGCGCTCTCCCCGCTCTGGGCAGCACCGGGGTCTGTGCCGGCCCGGTTCTCGCAGGTTCTCACACCTTCCAACTAGCTTTTCCCTCCAGGGCGGCTGTGAGGGTTACGCGGGCTCGTCCCTGGAGGCGCTTAACCGTGCCCGGCAGCCGCGCGAGAAGCCAGCAGAGAACGCGCTCCGTCTCCACGGCGGGTCTGAACGCCACGGGGACAAGCTGGAAGACGGAAGCCCCAGCACGCGCGAGGGCCCGGGGTGCAGCGAGAGGCGTAGGATCTGTTCAGGGGCTCTGTGAGCCCCTCAGCTCTGGTCTGCAAGTCCCCGAAGTTCCCCTAGTGTTCTCCGAGTCCGCCCACTAGACCAGGACCTGCACAACCCTGCCTGGGGCCGGGACCGTGGGGGGTCGGGCTGACGTCGACCCCGGGCACATCCGGGTGGCTGGTTGCTCACGCCTAGCCCAGCTACTTCGGGACCGTGGCCACCAACGTGCTTCTGAAAAGAGCTGGAAATTCCAACATTCCTAGAGAGTGAGCTACTCAAAAAGTGGGTTCACATGTCAGGAGTTAAAAATCTGTTTTTAATGCTTATTGGTATTTCTGCATTAAAAAGTAACTACAAATGTCTTGCTGAAGTTTCCACTTTAAATGCACAATTTTACCTCATTTTATTGTAAGGAATGGTTACAGAAAATGCAGATATCGGTATTTGAAAAATACATTCCATGACACGGACTCCAAGGGAATGCCACCGATCCGCGCCTTCCTGGTCCCAGCACAACGCCACCGTCCCGCACGGAGCACCGCCCTGCGTGGCCGGAAGCCCGAGGGATCCCGCCGAGCGTGCGCCTCCTGCTCCTGCCCTGCGACCCCCCTCCCCCGCCGTCACACAGCTGTCGTGGCAACAGGCAGTCGCACGCCTCTGCCACAAGAGGACCGGCCACGAAGTCGAGCGGGTGCCAGGTCAGGTCTCCCCGCGACGAAGCCCCGTCTGCCGACTGCGGCAGATCGGCGCGGGGTTGGTGCCACCGAAGGACGCGCGCAGGCGGCGATCTTGCGGGGAAGGTCTTTGAGGCTGTGCGTGACTCGGTGTCCGGTCTGCACGTGGTCAAGCACCGGCTCCTCACCACAGCTGCATTAGATGATGACGACAACGCGGCTTCCCAGCCCCCGCCCCCGCAGAGGGGCCCGTCCCGAGGGGAGCAGTCCCGGTCCCGGAAGACCTTCGGTGCCCGTCGGGACCACGTCCCACTGCCCTGTGCGGTACCACTGTCACCTGGGGGCCCGCTGCGCCCCTCGGGTCTAAGCCTCATGCGGCCCCTCCTGAGGCGCACCCCCACTTTGCGCCTAAGGACCAGGCCGACACGGTCCCGGGCGGCGGGCCAGGCAGGGGTGCGCGCGTAGCAGTGGCTGACCAGCTGGGCCGCTGGCCTCCGCGCGGGCATGGCCACAGTGACTTGGGGCTGAGGTAGAGGGCCAGCGGGCGCAGGGACCCCGCTGCCGGAGCGTGTGTGGCGGGCGGACACTGCGCAGGCCGCGGAGGGGACGCGGCACTCGTTCTGCCCCATCATCTGCCCAGACGCCGCCCCAGATCACCAGAACCGGAAAGTCCCGAGTGTAGGCACTTAAGTTGGGTGGCCAGTCCCCACGCCGGGGGTCGCAGCCAGTTAGGTGAGGCCGTGGGCGCGCACGCGGGCAGAGGCAGAGGTCGCCGTGCAGCGGGCCTGGCACCGGGCAGGAGGCCGGCTGAGCGGACGCGGTGCAGCAGGCACACGCACACGCGAGACCTCGGAGCACCCGGCAACTCTCTCAAGGACTGCGAGCGAGATGCTGCCGTGAGCAGCTGGGCTACGGGCCGAAGTGACACGGGGACAGCCCTGCAGTCGTGCAGCACGGCCAGTGCCAGCAAGGGCGGGCATGCGGGAGCCCCACGGGCGCCCCACGGGCAGCCGCCACGGAACCTGCCGCGTGCCCAGCGAGCACCCCACGGTCCCGCCGCACGGACAAGGACACAGCGAAGCCACGCGGAACTCCCAAAACGCTTGCCCGCTCCGGGGCCGCCCGGCACCTCTGCCATCCGTGGACCCGGAACAAAGAGGAGCTGGTCTCGGCACAGTTTAGACAGGACTTGAGGACTTAAGTGCACTGAGAGGCAGGACGGCTACTAAAACTGGTAACGGCAGGGCAGGAGCGGGACGGCAGCCCGATCCCTGACGGGCTTCCCATCCTCCGCTCTCCACGCTGAATGTGGAAAGAGCGAGGATAAAAGTACCAACCGCCTCGGTTCCCATCTGAAGCATAATCATCTTACTTTCCAGCTAAAGAACCAGGCTACCTCACGAAGCCCTACTTCCTCGTGGCCCCGCTCAGCTGACCAGGGGCCTCACGTGGGCAAGTGTCTACCAAGACTAGTTGTTCCTCTGCAGAAGTTCTACAGGGAACGTGTCACAGACTTTAGAGGACCAGGGGACTCTTCTGATTCTTTTAAACATTGTGCACAAGCTCATGTTAACATAGAAAGCGCATGTATCTCATAAATGACAGAAGTATTAAAAAGTAGCACTCTGGCTTATCAGTTTGTTTTACACATTTAGGCAACAGACTGTATACATCTACAGCAACAGAGACGACAGACCACCGTCCAAAAAACCAACCAAGAAAAACAGGCTGTTGCCGAGATACTTAGTCCCTTTACACGTACACCCACACTTCATTAATGCAAAAACAATGTAGTGGTTGCTCACGGTCTGAAAAGGCGTTACGATCGAGGCTGCTAAGCTCTGAGAGTAACTCACGGGCACACGTGTTCATCTCAGAGTTTCTTTCTTTAAATCAGTGGTAGAAGTTTCTCTAAATGTGCATTTTTAAAAAACTGGCCAAACCTTCAAAAGGAGCTTTTCAGCGCCACAGGGTTAGCAACACGCACTAGCAGCGACGAAGGCCCCCAAGGTTCGGGGGCCTCATTCCGCGGATGAGCCAGCGTGTTCCAAACCTGCTCGCACCCGCTGGGCAGGCCGCTGGGAACCGTGGGCCCCTGCGCCTGCCGGCCTGAGGCCGCACGCTCCGCCCCCCGACACCCCGCCGCTGGGCCCGGGTGACCCGCTGGCTCCCGGGGGTGCCCGGCAGCCCCGTGCGCGCCGTGGCCCCATCAGGGCCGATCGTCAGAGTCACTAGCGCGTGCATGTGCGAGGCGGGCTCTGAGTACAGGTGCGGACGTCGAACCCCCCGGAGCGCGGCTCGACACGACGCGCAGCACACGGTGCGTCTCCACCAGTGCGCCCCGATGGCAGAGCGAGGCCTCCGCGCACGGCACGCGGCCAGACGAGAGAACCAGACGCTGCGCTCCTGAACCCGGGTAAAGCTTTCGGTTGTTAAGGCCACGATTTTTCAGCTCTCATCTCTGAACCCTGTTTAGAAAGATTTCACCTTTTTTAAAGGGGCAGCTCACTAAAAATACCAGCTTAGGTTTATAAAACAAGCCTTGAGGCAAGAGGATCCTATAATCTTTAAGGAAACCAGGCGCTGCCACTTACCCAGAGCGAAGGCAGCGCTCATCGGGCGGCCAGCCGCCAGCCGCCCCCCGCAGGGCCCCGCCCGCCCGGCCGCCGGTGCACGAAGACCACGGGATTGCTCCACAGGGACACTAAGCTACCGGGAGGGGAGGGGTTTTCCGAGTGTCCCTGTACATTGCAAGCAGAATGGGGTCCGACTCTTGTCACAGGTGCCGCTGAGACGACACGGCCCGGTCCACCGAGTCGTCCAGTGACCTCGATCACAATCGGACACACGGACAACGCAGTGGAATCCTTGTAATGCGGTCACCCCCCCAGGGTCCTTCATCGTTCAGTCTGCTCCGCAGGAAGGCGTCCCTGCCAGCCCCTGCTCTGGGTGGGCCAGGCTCTTGAGCAGAGCAGCTGCCGGCGAGGCGACCGGGATGTGGCCCGGGGGATCCCTAAGAGACCCCCCCGAGAGTCAGTACATCAAAGCAAATGTTGCAAACCCTCACGGGCTTGTTCAGATCAAACTTTATAATAGGAATCTCCTTGGTCGAGCATTTATGGCAAAGAAGGCGTCCGCAGTGGCGGCTGTGGAAGCAAAGCAAGGGGGTGTGAGGGGCCTCCAGCAGCCACGGCGGCCCCACCAGCCCCGCACACACGTTAGAGTGCCGGCGGGGAAGGCTCGTCAAAGACGGAGAGCCACTCGGCACAGCCGGGGCTCGTCCCCACAGGCCCAGCCCCTCCGCTCTCGGCGCAGCCAAGCCCCACCCCCACCCCCCCCAACCCCCGCCCTCCTGCGTGCACCGGCCACGGTGGCGTCGCCAGCCGGGGCCCTGGCAGGTCCGTGGCTTGTTGCGGAGAAAGGCAGAAGCAGGGAGGGACAGGAGAGCCACCGCCCTCTGGAGGGCGACCTTGGGGCCTTACCAGTGATGCTTGCGAGTCGTGACTCCAAACTTGGCGGCACACTCGTAACAGGTGGACCCGTCGCACCATGGAGGCTCCTTGGACAGCATGTCTGCAAGGATGGGCGGAGAGGCCCCGTCCCCATCAGAGTGACCGTGCCAGGCAACCTGGGGGCCGTCACAGTGACGAGGGCGCAGGAGCGACACGGGGGAGGCTCTGGAGCCCCAGCACTTGGCAGGCAGGCTGGGCAGGAGGGGCAGTGCTCAACGCAGTGACAGCGGCTGCGGGGGGCCCCGGGCGGTCAGGGGCGGCCAGAGCGGGAGGCACCGTGGGAGAGAGACCTCAGGCCGGGAAGACCGGCAGGGCCCACACGGCAAGGGGCCAGCAGGGAAGGGACCACCTAGAGCACCACAGGCGACGAGGGGCTGGGAGAAGGCAAGAGCGGCCGAGGGCTTGGTGTGGGCTGCAGAGCATTCGGGCCGGGAGTGACCAGCATGCGTAACAGAACCGTCACTCGTCGCCAGGCTGAACGCCAGCTCTCCGCCACCCACAGCGCCCTGCCCACGCACGCGGCCTGAGCTCACGGCCGGAACGGCGCAGGGCTGGTCACCACCCAGCACCTTCCACACTGGCGCCCGGGACGGCTCCCGCCCTGAGCTCTGAGAAGGTGGCCCACGTGCACCGCGAACGGCACAGGTGCGAGACGCGCTGTGCGTGGGCACCGGCTCTGCTGCGGACCACTCGGGGACACCGGACAGGTCACCCGGCGCCGCTGCCGCCTCAACAGGGACAGGGTGACGCTGGCGAATACGAGACCAAGCAGGGTGCCGCTCTCCTCGCCACAGAAGGAATGGGCTGGGTGGGGTCAGCAGGGGCAGAAGCAGAAGGCTGTCCCAGAGGACGCGGAGAGCCTGGACGTAGATGTGCGGGGACTGCTGGACCCGCGCTCGGGTGACCTGGGAGTTCACGGATCGCTGGTGGGATCGGGGAGCCGGGGGCGGATGGGGCCCTAGGGCACTCTGGGAAGAGACTGCTCACAGCCCCTCGCCCACCACGGCCCTCACAGGAAGCTGTATATAGGGCCAGGAACGCACGGGTGCATTCTGGGGTTCAGAGGTCACCAGGACATCGAGACGACCCACACCGGGACCGTCTGCCCTGGAGAAGCAGGAAGGAGCCACTCACCTAACAGTCTGAAGAGAAGCTGCTTCGTGGCGACCTGGTAGTTGAAAATGTTGACTCCCTGGTTATTGTTGACCCCAAGGCGAGCCCCAGCGCGGACGACGGCGCGGCACAAGTTGGCATTCCCTTTCATGTACGCCAAGAGCAGCACTGGAAAACGAAACGGCAGCAGGGCTCCTTCCTACCCGGGTCCGGCCAAGGGGAGCACAGGCCCTGGCAGCGCGCGTGTCAGCAAAGGCCCTGCGGACACTCTGGGAAACCTCCACGGGGGACACAGCTTTGTCCAGTCCAGGGCCAGGAGCCCGGGGTGTGCAGGGCCGCTCTGGAGCCCCGTGAGCGCGCCGCTCTAAAGACGTGAGCAGAGACCAGACGCGCGAGGAGGCCCGGAAGGCAGGCCTCTGTCTCAGCTGCCCTGCTCCGGCACGCTCGGGGCGGGACAAAGCTCTACTTACGTGACACAAAAACACGTGGAGAGAAAAGTCAGCTCGGGCTCACCCTCCACCCCAAGGAGGCCTCACATGCAGGCGCCAGCCCTCTGGGCTCCCAGGCTCCGGCCAGGCCCCTGCTGGCCCGTCGCTTCCCTCCCTAACACCCTGCACTCCACCCTTCACTCCGTCCTCTCAACGGTGCAGGCGGACGGTGGCGATGATTTCAAACGAGGAAAGAGGCACAGAGAGGTCACAAAAGCACCCAGTGGCACCACCGAGAACAGAGCGAGGCACTGGGATCCCGACGAGAAGTGCCCGCCTGCCCATTTCTGGTTCCCGGGCGGCGGCGCACAGCAGCGGGTGCCGGGCCCACAGCCCACTCCCGCAGCCGACCCCTCAGACCCAGGCTCAGCACAGCACGTTCACACGCCAAGGCCAAGAACAGACAGGATACGTGCACCCATCTAAGGTTCCGGACGCTCCTGGGACGCCACACTGCTGCCAAAGGCCGAGGCGGCTCTGTTTGGCAGGAGGGAGAATGAACGGGAGCGCGGCAGCAGCGCAGGGCTCTGGGAGCCCAGGCTGGTTTCACCCGTTTCCCTACCTGAAAAATGGGGACACGCTGCCTGCACTGCTAACAGGGTGGCTGCGGGCACCGCACAAGCGTCTACATGCAAGAGTCCCTCAGAAACGTGGGGACAGCCGCACGAGTTAGCGCCACGACCGGGGGCAGCCGGAGCAGCACCGCGGGAGGACTTCCCTGAGACTCCCGCCCCCGTGTGCATAACGGGCCACGTTTCCAAAGCCCATCAACACGCACCGCAGCACACCCCCCCTCTGGAAGCGCGTGCGGGGCCAGACAAGGGGCAGAGGAGGACAGGAAACACAGGCAGGCAGGCGTGCGGACTGGAGTGTGGCTTGGGAGTTCTCCAGACACTTCCAACATGCGTGTGTCCCAAATAAGACACCGCAGAATGCCACGGGGGCTCCAGGGACAGACGCTCCGAGAGCCCCTCCCGATGCGCAGGAGGTACCCTCAAGGATGACGTGTGCGCCCGGGCTCCTGTCCTTCCGGGAGGCGGGAGCCCAGGGACCGGGGACGGCGGCTGCGCACGCTGACGTACCCGTGTTCCCTTCCGCGTCCGGCTTATCCAGAGGGTACTCGGGCATGCACTCCAGGAACAGCTCGAAGATGGTCGCTGCATTCTCTCTGCCGTACTGTCCCAGGATGTGCAGTGGCGACTGGCCGCTGACAGAGCAAGTAGGAAAAGCGGGTCACGCACAAAGGATGGGATTTTCTGACCCCTGTGATGCCGGATAAATTTAAGAACACTGACTAGGTCGTCACAGTTTCTCTACAAAGTATTTCAGAAAGAAACACTCCGAGGTACCAAAGTTGGTCAAGTGCGCTACCGGCCAGTGAGTTCTACAGCGTGGACCTGCGAGGCACGGGGACCATGGCGGTGAGGGCAGGCCGGGTGGCGTGGAGCCCAGGCCTCTGCTCCGACCACACACACTCACCGCAGGTTGAAGGCTTCGGCGTCCACGGTGCACTCGGTCAGGAGGACCCGGATGTTGTTGAGCCGACCGTGCATGACCGCGAGATGCAGAGCTGCAGGGTAAACCCTCTTACTGGGCAAGCCCAGGACCCGCACGGGAAACACGGCCCCTTCACAGCCTCCCTCGGAACAGGACGCAGCCACAGCAGCCCCCGTCCACTCACACAGCCACGGCTCCCCGGCCTCACCGCCCCCCAGGACGGAGTCGTGCACGCAGCCCCAGCAGACCGCGCACTCTGCTTCTGTGGTCCCCAGAGCAAAGACTTCGAGGCTTCACCGGAAACCGCTGCAGGGCTCGGGACGAAGCTGCCCGGAACCGTCCGTGGGGGCCCAGACCAGAGCCCTCCCTGCCACAGCCCTGCCGCTGTGGAAACCAGCCTCCCCGAGGAGGGCGGGCCGGGGTGCGGGGCCCCTCCACCTCCCGACTAGGGGCACTGCGGAGGGCACCCACCGTTATTTCCATTCTCATCCACGGCAGCAAAGTCCACTGCGTTCTCCAGGAGGACGGAGCAGATGGTGGGCAGGTCCTGCTGGGCGGCGAGATGGAGAGCCGTCTGGCGGTGCTTCGTCAGCTCATTCACTCTGGCTCCTGCGAGAAGCTGTGCGGGCCGGTTACCTGAGCAGCCTCTGCGCCATGACCCGCGCAGGTCCTGCCGACCGCGGCAAGCCCGCCCGTCTCCGGACGTCCGCGTACCCACCCGGCCGGCAACGCTGGGACCGCGGGGGCCTCGCACACGCTCCAGGCGAGGCAGAAGCCAGCGAAACCCACCCCAAGCAGAAAGCGACAATTATCGGTATGTGGAGAAGTCATTCCTTAGGACACAAAGACTCGACTTCTAAGACTTCGCACTACAGACCACACGGGATGACAGTGAAATTCACCGTACTGCGTAAGGATGTCCACTGCTCACAGCAGCAAAACCAGATCGCAAGGATTCAGTTACAGATATTACAGAACATCCAAACAACAGAACAATAGCCGGTAAGATGATAAAGATTTGTGGTTTCACACGGAAGGACATCTATGATACAGTAAGTCAAGCAAAAGCCAGTTAGGAGACAGAATGACAGCAGGATCCCATCTGCAGAGACAGACAGGGACACACACACAGACACACACACACTGAAGGTGTGTAAAAGCACATAGACCAAACTCGGAGGTGTCGGGGGGTATAAGGGAGATGTGACCTGCTTCAACAACCTTACATGTTTTATGGTTTTCCACAATAAGCATATACTATGTTTATATTATCTTCTGTTGTTATTAAGATTTTAAATAATCTTCACACCAAACATGGGGCTTGAACTCACAACCTCGAGATCAAGAGCCACACGCACCACTGGCTGAACCAGCTGGGTGCCCCTCCTATGTCATTTTTTTTTTTAAAGATTTTATTTATTTACTTGACAGAGATCACAAGCAGGCAGAGAGGCAGGCGGGGGTGGGGGGGAAGCAGGCTCCCTGCCGAGCAGAGAGCCCGATGCGGGGCTCGATCCCAGCACCCTGGGATCATGACCAGAGCTGAAGGCAGAGGCTTTAACCCAATGAGCCACCCAGGCGCCCCTCCTATGTCATTTTTTAAAAGAAAGAAATTAACCCAAAGAATTACAGAATCAAAAGCAGGAAGGACTTTTCGACAATATCTGTCCACTCGTTCTTTTTCGGACAGACTTCCAAGCCGCGGCTAGAGTCCACGGTGCCTGCCCCACAGCGCGAAGCCAGGCCGGCTCCCTGCGGGTGCGGACACTCTGCCTCGCGGCTCTGGTTCGGACCCGGCCTTCCCAGTCCCAGCCTCCGCGACCTCTGGGCGCCCAGTGCGAGCACGCACAGGTCCGGGAGGACATTCCGAGGGGGATCGATGGCCACAAGCGCTGCGTGTGCTGGGGTTCAGAGCTAATCTCAAGGATGGTTAACTGGGGAGGGGGAGGGGTCTGGGCAAAGGCACTCTTAGAAGCGAACAGGCTCCAACATGAATCTGAGGGCCACGGTTTGATCAGCTGTTTCTAGGCCCTCCCACCACCTTTGAGGTCAGGCAGGCAGCAGCTCGACCTCGGTGAAGGGGCCGTGACCCTCTAACCTGTCCCAGCTCTCAGATGGAAGGACCCATGGCCTGAGGCTGTCTGCTACCCTGAGGCCCACCTATGCCTCCGTGGCTGGTCACCACACCCAGTCTGGGCCTGGCGCTACCAGACACCCCGCCATCATGCTCCAACCCTCCTCACGGAACTGCCCCCCACAGCCCACTGCAGAGGTACCTGCTCTCTCAGCTCTAACACATAACAAATCATATTTTCGAAGAAGTCTTTTTCAAAAACAAAAATGGGACAAGGGCGCCCAGTTGGCTTAGCTGGTAGAGCACGTGACTCCTGGTTTCGGGGCTGTGAGCTCAAAGCTCACACTGCGCGAAGAGAAGAGAAGGGAAGGGAAGGGAAGGAAATGAAATGAAAAAAGGAAAGAAAGAAAGAAGGCGGGACACTGAATGCCAGTCAAGTGCCCTCCTGGCTAGTCGGGCAGCATGTCTGGGTCTGATGGGAGGTTCAGGGTCGGGCCGGGGGACACGAAGCCCTTTGCCTGCATGTGCTCTCAGCTCACACACTTGCTTGGCTTCTCCACACCGAAAGGGTAAATAAAGGCTGCTCACAGTTCTAGGTCTGCCGTGTCACACCCTCTAATCTGGTCCCTACCTGCCCTTCCGACCACAGCTCCAACACCCTCCCCAAACTCCAACCGAACCTTCCCAGTGAAAGCACTCACACGCTCTCTCGAGTCCCCACGTCCTTGCTCAGACCACTCCCCGGCCTGGGTGGCACTGTGTCGCACTGGGAAAGACGGGATTTGCAGCTGAACAGAAATGGCTAAAATCCCAGCCACGCTACTGACCACCTCATAATCTTGAGGGAAACTTCTGAGCTTACATTTTCTGCTTTGTAAGATGTGAAAATTTTCCTACACCTCTCTGGGTGGTTTTGAGAATTAAGGAGTGGTCAGCTCCTTGACGTCAACCTTGGCAGTGATTTCTGGATCTGACTCCAAAAGCGAGAATAAACAAGCTGGGTCAGAAACTAAAAACCTTCTGACAGCAAAGGAAATCATCAACAGAATGAAAAGGCGTGACCTACTGAATGAACGTATGCGCAAGTCACACGTCTGGTAACATCCAAAATATATGCAGAACTCACCACAACTCAATGTAAAAATTGTAAGTAAATTTACAAAGTTTACAATGTAAGTAAACGATGTAAAAACAGGCAGAAGGACCTGACAGTTCTGCAGAGAAGACAGCCAGACGGCCGGCAGACACAGGAAAAAATGCGCAACATCACTCGGCATCAGGGAAACGCAAACCAAAATCACGGTGAGACCCCACCTCACCCCGGTCAGAAGGGCTAAAATCAGCAGCGCAGGAGACAGCAGGGGCCGGCGAGGGAGCGGAGGACGGGGACCCTCGCGCACGGCCGGTGGGCGGGCAGGCTGCCGCAGCCACTCTGGACAACAGCACGGACGTTCCTCAGAATAGGAGAAACAGAAACACCGTGTGACCCGGTAATTTCACTACTAGGTGTTCATTGAAAGGAAAATCACTATTTAAAGGTAAAAGTAAAGGAGCAAGTTTCTTGCACACACGAAAAAAGCTTTAAAATGCCTTTAGTATCACCCAAACCAACCAGCACAAGCAGCACGGGAACTCTTGGTAGTCTGGACCTGCTCTTGGCCTCCTGGAGTTCTCCACAGAGAGCAGAGGCAGCTGCCTGTGAGTCTGGGACCCACCTTCTCCTACACGGGCGCCCGCGGCACCCTGCACAGCTGGGGCCCGCGCGGAGGCACGGGCGGCCCGACCAGCGCAGGCTGGGCCCGCAGCCTCGCCCGCACGCCACACACCGCAGCCCCGGGAGGGCTCCAGAGCGCGTGCGCGTCCTGGGCTGCGGGACAAACACTGGGTGCTATGTGCACCCACGTCCACCGCAGCCCTACAGGCAAAGCCGAGACAGGAAGTGGCCCCAGGGCGCATGACGGACGGACAGGGAATGACGCAGCGTGTGCACACGACGGGCACTACTCAGCCAGAGACAACGAGCTCGTGCTTTTTGTAACAAAACGGGGGCACCCTGAAGGCATTAGGCTCCATGAAATAAGGTAGAGAAAGACAAACACCACACGACCCGCTTACACGGAGACTCTCAAAATCAAAAACCCAAAGACAGGTACAGAGAACAGACTGCCGGTTTTCGGTGGGGGGGGGGGGGGTGGTGCTGAAATGGGTGAAGGGAGTCAAAAGGTACAATCTTCCAGGTACGAAATACGTAAGTCCGGGGCACCTGGGCGGTTCAGTCAGTCAAGCCTCTGCCTTAGGCTCAGGTCATGATCTCAGGGTCCTGGGACTGAGTCCCGCAGGGGGTTCCCTACTCAGCGGGGGCCTGCTTCTCCCTCGCCCTCTGCTGCTGCCCCTGCTTGTGCGTGCTTGCTTTCTCTCTTTCAAATAAATAAATAAATCTTAAAAAGAAAAATAAATAAAACATGTAAGTCCTGGGGCAGTAACGCACAGCACGGGAACCAAAGGTAATACCACACCGTGTACCTGAAATTGCGAAGAGTAAATCTTAAAAGTTCTCATCAGAGAAAGTGTGTGTACCCGTGTGTGACAGATGTTAACTAGACTTGCCGTGGCGGTCACTCTGCGCTCCGCACGGATACTGAACCACCGTGACATACCCCGATAAGTACCGCATTGTGACATACAGATGAGAGCACGCGAGCGTGTGCCAGCCGCCCCGAGAGCACACGCTTGGCGCCGGTGCAGACGTGGACCTCCCTGCCCTTGCGGCCGGGCCTGCCCCAGATCCTGCTTTCCCTCAAGACCTCACACCAGCACCTGCACATGGCGCCGGCTGGGCTCTCAGGATGCACTGCCCACAGACACAGGGCTCCCCCAAGGGCACTGGCTTAGCTCCCCAAATTCATACCAGCGCTTCAGAAAATGCACCAGAAGAGCAGTGATGAGAGCTTCTGCCCGCGGCACGACCCGGCCCGCGGGTCCCAGGCACTGCTCGCAGCACTCACCAAGTTGCGGACGATGATCTCCGAGCCCGCTTGGACGGCGAGGTGCAAAGGGGTGAGCTTGGAGGCATCCTGGACTCTGGAGTTCACATTCGCCTGCACGCTGATCAGGAACAGGACGCTCTCGATATCAGAGTTCTGAACTGCCACGTGAAGAAAATTCCGGCCCTTGTTATCCACCTAAGGCAACGAGAAGGAGCCAAAAACTTAGTGGGCTCCCCTTGTAAGGGAGCCTCCTGAGCACCGGCCAGAGGCGACGGTGTGGCCAACCCCTCCGGTCCAGGAGGCTCCCTCCCAAGAGCCAACACCGCATGTGCCCCCAACCCCGCCACAACACATCCTCCCTGCACGTGGGCACCTGACCGCGTATGCGAGGCCCTGGCACCCTCCAGCAGCAGAAGCTGATTTGGAAAACTGAGAAAGAGACGACCTGCGGAGGGGAAAAGGAAGGGGGGCGCTCGGGGAGAAAGGAGAAGGCGGAGACTAGCCGTGGGGTCCCCTGCTTGGCTCAGACCAACCCCCAGGACCCCCCACCGCAGCGGCAACAGCAGCCCGACCCCGAGCAGTTGCACAAGGTTCCTCCTCCATCGGGCTACAGGGTAAGAGCACGCGGCAGGGAGGCAGCCGCCGGCCTGCTGCAGACCGGAGCTCCGTGCAACCGGCCACAGGGGAGTTGTGGCTACGAGAGCCGTCGCGTCCCCGAGCGCTCGGCGAGAAGTGAAGGGGCAGCGCACGCACACACACAGCCACACACACGGCACATGCTGCTGTCCCAGGCGGTGTTTCTACGAAGGACTCTGGTCCACCGTGCCCATCTCCCTTGTGTGTGAGGAAACACGAGGGGCTCCCCGCTCCTGACCCTGCGGCAGCGCCCGCAGCCCACTCATGCACCAACACGAAGCCAGCGGCCCAGGGCAGCCCGAGCACCCGAGCGGGGCTCGTCCGCCGTGAAAGGACTTCGTTCTGTTCAGCTGCCACGTCTCCACATCACTGCCCTCGGCAGCTACTTGTGAACCCCGACGGGGACCCCAGTCCCGCCCAGATGCCCTGCGGCCGGCCCTTCACCAGCCGTCCCGAGCAGCTGCTGAAGCAGCACAGAGAAGGCCGGGCCTGAGCCTGCCGCCCGGACGGAGTCCCGCTCCCCCGAGACGCTCTCCCCGGAGAGCTTTCCCGACACCAGCCACTCCTGCTGTCCGGTTCACGCCTCCAGAAGACCTTCATCACCGGGACCAGGAGACCAAGCAGAGGCACACGAGGACACCATCGGGGCACACCACAGAACTACACCCCTGCCGGGGCCTGGCCACCCCAGCCTCCCTGTGCACGGGGCACCAGCACGGGGCTGACACGGGGCAGAGCACCCAGCTCTCCGCCAGCACCGACGGTCCCCCGGAAGGGCCAGACCTCCAGAAAGGGGAGAGCGCTTTCAACACAGGTGTCTTCGTGGACAAGAGACCTGTTTGGCTGGGGACATCTGTTTAGTCTCCGCGTCGCAGGTCCCCCGAGCTCGGGCACCGTGCCCAGTGCTGGGTGTGGGTCCCTCACCTGCTCTGCAGCTCCAGACTCCCGCTTGAGGATGGCCTCCGCGGCCCGGTTGTTCTTGTAAGTCATGGCACAGGCGAAAGGGGTCAGCCCCTGTCTGTCGCGAACGCTCAAGTGGATGTCGGGGTGGGAGATCAGCAACTGAATGATGACACTGTGCTGGTTGCTGATGGCCACGTGCACAGGCGCTCTCCCTTCCGCGTCCTGCGGGGACAGACACAAGCTCAGTGTCCAGACACAACAAGGAGAAACGCGGGGAGAAACAGAAGGGGGGTCCAATCAGATCGGGTCTGAGAAGCGATACTGCCCCGTGTTCGCAATCAGCTTTTCAAGAGTCCAAGCCCAGAGAAAACCCAAGCCACGGGCATCTCCCCCACGCTCCAGTGACCCAGGGACACAAACACACTTGGTTCGGAAGATGGACCCAGAGTCAGCCTGCCTGAGACCACCGCCCACTCGGCGGCAGGCAGCCTACGACATCACAGGCCCGGACGCCGATGAGCACCAAGGAACGTGACTCGGGTGCTCCACGGAGCCCCGGGGACATGGGAGCACAGGGCTCGGCTTGAGTCTAGGACAAGCTCTCGACAGAGACGGAAAAGCGACGGAGGCAAGAGGCAGAGAGAAGCTGAGTGAAGGAAGGTTCCTCGCGCTGTAGCAAGGACAAAGGCACAAAGTAGGAGAATCTTCACCTGAAAGTCTTACACTTACGGGGCGGACCGCGTGACCCAGAGGAAGTCACTCCAGTCACCCGTCCCTTAGCCCCACTCACGGCCAAGCCGAGGCCCGGGACCAAGGGTCTGCAGGGCCCCCGGCAGGTAAGAGATCACGCCCTGATTCTGCCATCAGCATCCCTCTCCCTGGAAAGAGAAATTCTGCATACCTGTGTGTTTACACTGGCACCGAATTCCAGAAGACACTGTACCGTCTCCTCCAGCCCCCAGGAGGCTGCCAGATGCAAGGGGGTCTGCCCATCTCTGGCCTCCTCCTCCCCTTCTCCGTTAGGACCGGGCTGCCTGGGACTGTTCACGTCGCAGCCACTGAAAGCGAGGGGGACATGAGCGGCGGGCTCCGAGAGCCAGGCTCCCAACCCAGCCGGAGGCTTGCCGGCAAGCGCAGCAGCCTCACCCGCCCAACGCGCTGCTGCCGCGGCCAGGACAGCTGTCTCAGTCACAACCCGACGTCCGGGTCTGACCCCATTGATTTTCCTTTGGTCTTGGGGGCAGCCTGGGCATTAGAACTCTTCAAAGGCCCCCAAGGGACGTGTGTGCGGTCATCATCTTGAGAACCACTGCTCCAAAGGTCCCAGCCATGCACGCTGCACCCCGAGCGTGCCGTGGGCCTGCCAGGGCTCATGCACCTTCAGCAGGCGGGGGCACGGGGGGGTCCCCACAGGGGCCATCTGGTTTCCTCTGCCCCAGCCTCCTGCCCGCACTGTGTGAACTGGCCTGACGGGACTACGGGAGCCTCTAGGGCCCCCAGAGCAGGAAGCTGGCTCGGCTTCGAGACTGCGAGGTGCGCACACAAGCCCTTCTCCTCAGGAGAGGGTCAAGTGCCCTCACTGGCTGACTTCACAGAGCAGGGGCCGTCCTACAGCCTTCACCGGGGACGTCAGACCCGCCAAGGCACGCCAAGACCAGAGCTGAGGAAGAGGACACGAGGAGACACTGGGGGTTCTCAGACCTGCGAATAAGGAAGCAGGCGGTGGACTCGCTGTTCTCATCGATGGCCCTGTGCAGGAGCGTCTGCAGGCACCCCCCGGGCCCCGGGCCCCAGCACGTGGCATCGCAGCCGTGTCTGACCTGCAGAAAACACAGGTGACTCACAAACACTGCCCAGCAAGGTCACTCTATGACCCCCTCTGAGCTCTAGGTACACCATCAGATTCACTGTTTACAGGCAAGATATAGCTGACAATTTACTGCTAATGATACTAATCTATAGAACACTGGTTAAAATCTGCTTTGTGTCAGGTCCTGTGGGATGGGTTTGGGAAACACAAGAAAGACAAGAAAGACAACATTATCATCGCCCTGTGAGCCGTGTCCCAGGAGGGATAGGAAACAGACGCACTGCCCTGACCTCAATGACATGCCCGAAACTCACGGGGAATGTCGCCACCAGCTATGAGAGGCCCCAGCTGTACAGTGCAGTCCTGGCAGGGCCCAGGCACGTCCAAAAGCTCGGTGAGGACTTCCTGGGGCCTGTCTTCTGAGTAAGGGAGACAAACCAGAGCTCTGGGGACTTGTCACCACGCTATCAGGGAGGGCAGCCCACACTCAAGGCCTCCCGAGGAGGCACCCCAGCTCTCTGGCATCTTGGCGGTCCTGGTAAAGACAGCCTAAAAGAAAGTGCTGGAAAGATCACGCTGAACTGCAAGTTCCTGAACAGGCCTTTCCACTGCTCATCCTTGACCCGACCGGCTGCTGTCAGCTCTCTTGTTCCTCGCGACCGCTAGGCAAACACCAAATCAGTCTCGGACACAAACACCCCCATGTGGAAACGGAGACCGGAGCTGAGCCTGTCTCACCAGGGTGGATGCGATGTCCTCCAGACCGTTTGCCAAGGCGAGCCACAGCGGGGGGTTCCCCTTCTCATCCGGCACGGACATGTCCGCACCCCGGGTGCAGATGGCGTCCACCACGAGCGGAAGCTGGTTTCTGATGGCCAGCTGAAGGGCCGTCTCCCCATCCTGAGTCCTGCGAGAACACGCACCCCAAAGCCAACATTTGTAGCTGGAGCTCAACGATAACACGTGCCCCAGCGCATTCCAGAGGCCGGAAGACACGTCCCTCACGCTAACCAACACTCCCTCAGAGCACTTTAACCCGTCAGCAGCCTCTGTCCCTTCTGCCTTTATAAAAATACAGCCGAGCCACCCCAGTGCCCCCAGAAGGTAGCACAGCGCCCGCGTGTGCTGGGGTGCACTCGGGCGTACGGCTCCTTCCTGCAGCAGCTCGGTAACCTGCCGCCACGCCGCGTACTTGACCGAACGCTCCCTCCCCTCAGCGATTCCGGGTCACCTGACACTGGAGATAAAGATAAATTCCTCTGGAAATATGGGAACACTAGAAACTGAACTCTGCATTTCTCCCCCAAGCCCTTCGGACAGCTCATTGGCTGCAATGTTCTTCGTCGAGCACGAGATCGCTCTCTAAACAACAGCTTCTGGACTGTCCTCTCAGCGAGCTCTGTGCGGTACTGCGGCCTGGTCCTGGAGGGTTCCCCTCTGCCGCCCCCGGGGCCCAATGGGACAGGAGCGGGTCCTGCGGGGAGAGCGCAGCGCCGCCCACCTGACGTTTATGTCCGCCTGGTGCTCCAGGAGGAAGAGTGCGCTCCTGCTGTCCTGCCGCTGCATGGCCATGTGTAGCAAGGTCTGCCCGTCCGCCATGGCGTCGTTAATGCCGGCCCCAGAGCCCAGCAGCTGCGCTGCGATCGTGTGCATGCCTGGAACGCAAACAGGCCCTGACTGCCCCACGCGCCCACCATCTCACCGCAACACACCCACACACCCACACCCCCTCGATGTCTCAAAGCCGGCAGCGTCCACGGGGTGTTACAGGCTTAACCCAAACCCCGGGATGCACGCAGCCCCTCCCCGCCCACCTCCCTCCCCTCCCCCGACCCTTGTGACATGGGTCCATCTGGACGCCGGCATCCCTTACCAGTCCACAATGCCAGGCCCAGCACCGTCTGGTCTCGGGAGTCCTTGAGGCTGAAGTCCGGAATGATTTGCAAGTTGTTGGTGGCGTGAAGAGCATTAGCTAAAATTTTTAAAGGAAACACACACTCAATTTCACCATCCCATGGACCACATGCAAGAGCGTAGGAGCTACTTAGTTTCCAACTAACTGACCGGCTAGAACAGAATCACCTCTACAGAGTTCACGAATCTTCTTATGGGGGGTAGAAGCCCAGGAGCCTGATATTTTGGAGCAGAGCTTAGGGAAAAAGTAAGTTTTTAAGGCTTAAAATAGTGAATCTTCAAAGAAGGAAAACAAACCCACTATGGAAACACACGACGATACCTGACTGCCGAAGAGAGAGTCAAAACCGCGGGCTGGCACGGAATTCCCACCACCGCAACACTCCTGAGAGGACCCCAGAACGTGCCTCTACCCGCAGCCTCGCTCCCTTCCAGAGGCACACGGCGGAGGCGCGCTGACCGTCACAGACGGGGCAGGAGGAAGACAAGAGCCAGGCCAGGGAAGGGGAGCGCCCGAGCACGCCTTTCCGGGGAAAGTGGGCCTCCCCACGGCAGGGGCTGCCCTTGGCCCTCGTTCCCGCTCCTCCCACAGTGCTCCTGTCGGGGAGGCTGAGGCAGGACGGCTGGCTTGAGCAGGACCCGGGGCCGCAGGGTCCCCAGACGCTGCTCACGCCGACGCAGGGCGTTGGGAAAACACCCACGTGAGAGGCAGTCCCCGGTTCTAAAGCCATAACCCGACAGGGGGAGTGGAGTGGGCAGGCCCTGTGCTAAAAGCTGTGCACGGGGCGACGGCGGTCAGGAGCCGGATGACACGCTCGTCTCGCTCGAGGATCTGGAAGGATCTGGGCGAGAAGACTCCCCAGCGGAAGGAGCATCGACTCTGCAACTCACGACTCGGAGCTGCCGCTCAAGGCGCAGGGCAGGCCCCACCGCCCACCTTTCTGCTCCAGGATGACAGACACCACGTCGGGATGATTATAGGCGATGGCCATGTGCAGCGGGGTCTGCAGACAGACGCCGTCCGCGGGCCCGCTGGCGGACGCGGCCTCCCTCGGCGGCGGGACCTCCTGCGTCTGCAGGTTCGGGTTGGCGCCCTGCTGCAGCAGCTCCGCGGTGAGGCCGGCCAGGCCGCGGCGGCAGGCTGTGTGCAACGGGGTTTCTCCCTGAACGGAAGCAAACGGCGCACCTCAGAGCGCGCTCAGGAGGGGAGTGCCCGTCCCAGAGCGCCGACGACCGCCTGTGTGCCGAACCCGGGTCCCCGGGGACAGTCGCCGTCCTGGGCTCACCCCGTCACCAGCTGACAGTGACGCGCCCCACACCTGCAGGTCTGTCCCACCCTTCCCTGTGCCATCAGCCTGTTTCTTTAACGTCGGCCAAGTGCCCTCCAAATGCCCTGGCTCGTCCTCTCGTACGTGTCCGACAGCGTTTCTAACCGCCCTTCACACGGTTATGACTACACAAGCCCGAGGTGCCGCGGAAGCCAGCCCCGGGGAGGCTGACAGAGCCTCGACTGCGGCCCCGCGGGGACAGGACTACCGAGGGGCCACCGCGCCCCTTCTGCCCCACCCCCACTGGGCTCTCTGCCCGGCTCCCATCAACCCCATCTTGAGCCTGGATCAAGTCCTCCTTCCCCCACTTTCTGACATTAAAAACACTTTAAACTGCCATCCCACACACCCGCCTCACTACTCAAGAGGCACAAGAACACAGGGCGGCAAGTTTCCTCCCAGCCCCGCCCCCACCACCCAGCTCCCTCCCCAAGGAAACTCCAGCGCCAGAGTCCCGCGTCCTTCCAGGGACAGAACAGTCACAGGACAGGCACACAGACGTACACACACAGCATCCTGCCCCTCAAACAGATGGACTCAAGCTGAACACGCCGGCCGGCTCCTCACTCTCACGGAGGCTACACCTCATCGGTCTAGAGTCAAGACCCGACAAGGCTCCTTGTGAGACACAGCAACATCCCACTCCCTTTGCCCTGGAGAGAAATTTCCGCTTTGACCTCTCAGCTGGTTTCCTGCAACCTCCGTATTTCTAACTAACGCATTCCTGTTGCCGCCTCTCAGTTTTCCAGGCTCAGGCCCTGTCTGTGTACCTGCCACTGCTGTGTCCTGTGTCATCAGACTCGGCCCCCCACCCCCGCACCCGATCCCATCCACCGGTGTCGCAGTGAGGAGGGCCTCACGAGCCGTCCTGTGTCCCTGTGTCACTGGACTCAGCCCCCTGCCCCCGTGCCCTTCCCCATCGACCTGTGTCACAGTGAGGAGAGCCTCATGGAGCGTCCTGTGTCCCTATGTCACCAGACTCAGCCCCCGCCCCCACACCCTTCCCCATCGGATGGTTTTGCGGTGAGGAGAGCCTCAGGGAGCGTCCTGTGTCCCTGTGTCACAGGACTCAGCCCCCCACCCCCAGGCCCTTCCCCATCAAAAGGTGTTGCAGTGTGGAGGGCCTCACAACAGTGTCCTCCTCTGTGGGACCATCTTCTGCTCTAGTCCCCTCCCCTCCACGTTGGCACTGGGAATGCTCAGTGACGCCCATGACCCCACCAGAGTCAGTACGCACAAGACTCTCACACCCCGTATCTGGGGACAAAACACCCGTTTCAGCCTCGTTTCTAACCAAGTGCATGTATTATTCAGACACAAACTGAGAAAGAGCTAATTCCCCCCCCACATCCACCACTGCCTTTCTCGCACGGACCCACACCGGCCCCCTGGCCACCCGGCACACTTACCCACTTGTTCCTGTGGTTGGCCTGGGCGCCGCTGGTCGCCAGGAAGAGAGCCGCTGCCTCGTTCCCTGCTTCGGCTGCCCGCTGCAGTAAGCAATTCCCTGGGAGACAGGGAGCACACGCGTTTTCCACCTGCGCAAGGACGAGCCCCTCCTCGCCCACCTTTCACGACGGGCAAGCCCACACCCCACAGCCACTGGACAGGCCCGTGTCTAGGTGGAACCAAGACTTGGTCTGGGAGTCAGGAGACAGTCATTCCTCCAGAGTCTGCCACTGGACGCCGCCCGGGGCCAGAGGTAAGTTCTGCTCCTGCCGAGGACGGGTTTGAGCGTGTTTCTCAGTAGCAGAGCTCCTGACATTGTGGCCCGGGGACTCTGTTGTGAGGAGTCTGTTCTGCACACCACATGGCAGCTGGATGCCACCAGCACCCCAGCCTTGTGGAACCAGTATGGCTAAGATGGTGCTGGGGTGCAGGGAAGGCGACGGTCGTCTGAGCACATGTGCACCTAGAACGACCACGTTCCACCAGAAAATGTCCTCTACATCTTATCCCAGGGCCTTGAGTGGCTTAGAAATGTTCTGTTTTTAGCACTGTTTTCTAAATAAAAATCTTAGGGGAAAAGTATCTTTTTTCTTCCTTCCCTCGTAGAATAGTTCTAGCCCCAAAGCAGCGTTTCCCTTTCCGCTAACATCCGTTTCCGGTTCAGATAAACACAAAACCTCGTGCACTGTAGCTATGCCGTCTGAGAGCGCAAACTGCACACCAGGACTAAAACAGGTAAAGAAACGGGCTGCGGCTAAAATCAGCAACACGAGAAGCGACAGGTGCCGGTGAGGGCGCGGCCGCTCTGGAAGCAGCATGGAGGGTCCCCAGAAAGTTGAAAACAGAGCTGCCCTATGACCCAGCCATCGCACTACTGGGCGTTTACCCCAAAGATACAGACACAGGGATCCGAAGGGGCACGTGCACCCCAATGTTCACAGCAGCAACGTCCACAAGAGCCAAACGGGAGAGAGCCAGATGTCCACGGACCGATGAATGGCTAGAGAAGACGTGGTATGTATTTACACACGCACACGCAGACACACACACGCTGGAGTACTACTCAACCAGCAAAAAGAATGAAATTTTGCCATCTGCAATGACACGGATGGACCTAGACTGTACTATGCTGCGTGAAATACGTCATCACAGAAAGGTAAACGCAACAAGATCTCACTCGTGGAATTTAAGGGAAAAAACAGATGAACACAGGGGAAAGGGGAAAAGAAAAGGAGGAAGGGAAACAAAGCGCAAGAGACTCTTAATGACAGAGAACAAACAGGGTTGCTGCAGGAGGTGGGGGGGCTCGATGGGGGATGGCATTAAGGAGGCATTTGATGTGATGAGCACCGGAAACCTAAGCGATTTATCACTGATTTCTACTCCAGAAACCCGTAATTGCACTTTAACTACTTAAGAAAGAACGAAAGAAAGAACAAATGCTTTGTTCTCATGCCCATCCCCCCCTTTTCCCTGCAAGACCGTGACCGCATCCCTAGCAGAGAGCCTCTGTAATTTAAGTGAGCCCTAACGAGGGTCCCGTCCTCACGTCCGTAGTCACTCTGGGGCACACGAGGCATGAGCACGGGCCTCCCTGTCAAACAACGCCGACCTCCACCTGCCACAACATTATGCTGAGAATCAGGGAGTTGAGGCCCTTCCATGCGTAAGGAAGACCGGAACAAGGGAAAAATAGTCATCCTGAACTTGCACTGAAAACCCCAAGTATACGGAGTAAAACTGACGGCCAGCGAGACGATGGACAGATCCACACCCACAGTGCAGAACTGTAATCCTCCTCACACACCGGCAAGCCGAGCAGCCCCACGGCCGGTGACGTGGGAGAGTGCGCGGCAGAGCAGCATGCGTGGTGCGGGGACGTGAGCACACGCGTGCGCGCCGCAGGGACAGAACGCGGTCCCTGTCAAGTACGCGCTAAGCTTTCGTAAATCTGGATCTGCGGGGCGCCCGGGGGGCTCAGTCAGTCGGGAGTCTGCCTTCGGCTCAGGCCACGAACCGGGGTCGTGGGGTCGCAGCCTGCTTCTCCCTCTGCCTGCCGCTCCCGCTGCTCCTTCTCGCTCCCCCACTTCTTTCTCAAATAAATTAACCTTAAAAATCAACCCCACGTTCAAGTCCTAAACATCAAAGAACCAATTTCTTACATATTGTGATGCTCATATAATACGATTACATTAGAAACCAATAAAATTACAGCCAATAACCAATATACCTTTATAAATTAAGAGTAATTCAGCAACAATCTCCTTTCCAGAGATTTTCCAGACCCCCTGGTGTGGCGCGCCCTGCCTTCAGCTTTCATATCACCCGAGGGGTGACCTACTTTGACCTGTATTTAAATTATTAACTTCTTTCGGGGAAGGGCTGTTTCACACCCCCCTTTTCTGGGCCCACCCCCTCATCAGTGGGGCCCACCCACGCTTCACACAGAGCAACACCGACCACAAAGGGACCCTTCCTAAAATATCCGCACAACTTACTAAGTCAGATCAAGGAAATAGCCACCTTAAAACAGTGGCTTTGCAGGTGTGGTCGCTGGATTCCTAGGGGCTCCTGAGTCTTTCGGGGGCCCCTGATGTCAAAACTGTTCCCGTGACACCACCACTGGATGTTCGCTCGTGCCCGTGCTCACCTGTATGGCCGGCAGGTCACCGTGAGGCCTGAGCACGAGGGACAGCGGCCCCAGCACGAACCCGCAGCCCCCGCACTGCTCTTGACCACCACGCACCAGCCAAGAAAGGGGCGGGTTCTTGATAAAGCAGTAGAAATGACTAAATTTCTTATATTTCAGCGAGTCCCTGTCCTTTCAGAACCGTGTGACATTTCCTTTGTAAGGGGGACAATCCAATAAAAGGATATTCATTCAGAAAACAGTGAAAGTCTGAGCAGAGACGCACAAGATAAACACATACTCACATACAAGAGGAGAAGCGTCTGCGTGAGGACGTGAGCAGCACGCGCACACCCACGGCCGCGGCACAGTGAGCCCCACAGCGGGCTCTGGCAGGGGGGCCGGACTCACGGCCGCCGCTCCCCAGACTGAGCAGCCGACAGACGCTCTCCTGAGAAGGAACCCAGATGCGAGCCTCTCTCTCTAACGACAACCGGCAGTATTTGTGCCAGATGATAAAATGTGGACCTTTCGAGTGAGTATCAGAATTTGGGAAACTTTAATCGAAAACTGCAGGTCTGACCACTTAATGATACCAGAAGATAACAGTCTTCTCTGACGCGATCAGCGGCGACACTAGACACGTCATTCTGAGATACACTCGCGTTTGAAGACGCCGTAACTCCTCGAACCAGCACTTACCGAAAGACCAAATCACAACGCGACCGAAACACGTCTGGAGCGGAGCCACTCGCAGCGCGGACGGGCCGCGGGTTCCGGCATCACAGAGTACGAGCAGCTCACGGGCACGCTTCCAGGCGCCACGCTGCGACGGACTTTCAGCTACCACCCGGTCGCTCTGCTCGCTGCAGACCCCGGGGAGCGCGCCCACCGGCCCCGAGAGGGCTCCGAGCGCGCCGCCCTCCTCCGGCTGCGTCAGCGCATGGGGGCGCGTTTCCTTCCCACGCTCTCACCGAAACTACCTGTCTCAAAACGCTGACTACAGATGCAGACACAGTCACTCTCCCGCCTAATTTTGTTTTAAACATCGTTCTTCATTAAAAAAAAAAAAAAGCCATCTTAAACATAGAACGGTTTGTTGTTTTTTAAATTAATACAGCTTTTACAAACTTCTTGGTTTTAATTTCTAAAATGTTAAGCATCACAGCTATAACTCAGCAAAACCAAAATTCTGAGGGATACGGTTTTTAAGTGCGTAAAAGAAGCTCTGGAGGGGCCCCTGGGTGGCTCATTGGGTTAAAGCCTCTGCCTTCGGCTCGGGTCATGATCCCAGGGTCCTGGGATTGAGCCCCGCATCGGGCTCTCTGCTCAGCGGGGAGCCTGCTTCCTCCTCTCTCTCTCCCTGCTTCTCTGCCTACTTGTGGTCTCTGTCAAATAAATAAATAAAACCTTTAAAAAAAAAAAAAAAAGCAGCTCTGGAGCCCTGCGAAGACGCCCCCTCACCCAGTAAACAGAGCGTTTCTGCGTCACAGACCAGAGTCCCGCTAAACTACTAGAAGCATGATGTCAAAAAAAAAAAAACTCGGGCTGTTACTACAGTGAACACCGCAGACGATCTCTCGTAAGACCGCAGTGTTTGGTTTCTAACTTTTTGGTAAAAACGCGCACGTGGTGTTTCCTGGGCCCCAGCGCGGGCCACCCGCGTCACCTGTGACAGTGTCCGGGGCGTTGGTGTCGCTGCCGCGCTGGATGAGTCGAGCCGCAAAGCTGTTTTCATCAAAGGAGGTCCCGTTCACCACCGGGAGGTCTTCGAAGGGGTTCACGGAGTGGTCGGGGGACATGGTGACATACTGCACGGCGAGCCACAGGGCGGTGCTGCCCTCGTGGTCCTTCAGCTCCAGATCCAGCCTGAAGTAAGGAAGCCACGCGAACGGCTCACACGGTCCGCGGCAGACCCGGACCGGCCACAGCCTCACCTTCCCTTTCTGCACACTCTGAATGACCACTGTTCATCTGGCTCTTACTTACTAAACTTTGAAACACTGGATGACATTGTACAAGAATTACTTTTCACGCATCCTCCCGCCCTCCCAGCTGCTCTCCCGCCGCTCCCCGCGCGTACCGCTCGCACTGCAGCAGCTGGCTGAAGACGTGCTCGTTCCTGGCCGTGATGCACACGTGCAGGGGCGTCCTGGGGACGAGAGAGAAGCGCGGTCAGCACAGAACAGGCGCTGCCCAGCACGACCCAGAAGAACCCCGCATTTCTGCCACAACGGCTCTCTGTGCCCTGGAAAACAGCTGTCCAAAATCATGACCGGTCTCCGAGAATGAAAATGGAGTTGCTTCCAGGGCTCCATCTAGCCAGTGGCCAAGAGGACAGGAACCCACAGAAGGGAGATCTGTAAGGTTCCCTCCAGTGAACGGCTGACCCCCACTGAGTAGCTACTCGTGTTTGGAAACAGCAGTCTCTACACGTGAGCGTCTGTTCTCCCCACCGACCCTCCGCGAGTCCGCAAGCAATGTTTTTCTTCCTGTAACTCTGGGTTATGCTCAGACACCGCGTGCCAACAGGCAGGGACTGAAGGAGGCGCTTCTGACTGCCCTTCACGGCCTTTATTCAGCCCTTGCAGGCCCGGAAGGCCCCAGCCCCCCGCCAGCACCCACCTCAGAGGCACACGCCGCCAGCCGGTGCTGCAGCTGGCGGAAGTCAGAGTCAACAGAAGAGGAAAAGGAAGCAATTACTTGGGGAAATAAAGTAACCGTCACATGACAATGGGGCCGCAGAGACCCATCTTTCTTAGCTGCGGGGTCCCTCCACACACAGCTATTTCCCATTCCGACAACTGCACAGAGCTCCACCCTCCATTTGTGAGAGGCTCTTCCAAGGTATAAAATACTGAGCCGTGACTGCAGAGAGTGGGCCCCACTCGCTGGAGGTCCCCTTCCGTCCTCCCACACTTCCGCCCCAACGGGGGGCAGCCCTTCTGCAGACTCAGAACCACAGGGGACGCTCCACAGGGCACTTCTGGGAAGAGGACAAAGCAGGACAACTGCCGCCAGACGCGCTGCGGAAAGCCGGTGGGAGCCGGCGTCGCCACGCGCAGTGAGAACCGGGTCGAGCCCAGAGGACTTCCCAACTCCCAGACCGCACGGAAATACCACAGACCGCCTTCAGATGGGGCGCGCCGCCCCTCCACGGTACCCCGCCAGCTCTGACAAGGACGCTGGGACGAACTGCCCTTAGAGGAGCTGGACCGGTGAGCCCCTGAACAAGACACAAACCGCTTACAAGTCCATGGACCTCAGTTCCGAGCACGGAAACATTTCCCCAAACGCCTCTGGGTTAGTCGTGCCTCTCATCGGTCCAACAAAGCAGACTGAACGGCGAGCCCGACTGCTAGCTGTGTAGTTGTGTGCCCCCAGAAAACACCGCTGTGGACACAGCGCTCACCTGCCCTTGCTGTCCTGCATGTTGGGGTTGGCGCCGGCCTGCAGAAGGGCCTCTGCGATCTGGGCCATCTCAGACATCGCAGCTGCCGAGTGTTTCTTTGCACTGCACGACGCCACAAGGTGCAACGGTGTCTCCTGGGCACCCAATGTAGCAGCATTGACAAGGGCCCCATTCTTAATGAGGAAGGTGGCAGCGAAGAGATCTCCTGGAAAAGAAACAACAGAGACAACGGTCACCCACGACAAGACCTATTGGCCTATTCTGGCCAATGCTTCCTCGGAAAGTCAGAAAAACTACAGACAAAGAGAAGGGACAACGGGCAACGGTTCTTCGCAGAACCTCTGGGACACCTCTAAGTGGAAACCCGTCATCAAGATCGCAAAGTCAGAACCTTGAACTCCAAAGGCTTCATTCAATGCCGATTCGCTGCTGTCCTCTGCCCTGCCCCTCGCCTGCAGGGACTACCCAAGCACAGCAGGCTTCTGTGCTGACAGGCCTCCCTCCCCGTCAGCTCTCAAGGACCGTTTGAGATTCCTCCCCAGCACAGTCCATGCCCCTCCCTCATTTCCTGACCATGGTCCGCTCCTGCGCAGCTCCTACCACCAATCTGCCGCACTTAGACCCAGGTTCCCGACCGGGGATGGCCCTGACATGTTCGCCACCTACTATGCACAGACATGACGGTCTCGACAAGAAGTTTCCATCTGAGCGTCTGTACACGTCGCTCTACAAAAACTCCACAAGGTAAACTAAGTGGCTGTCGAAACAAAGCTTCCTCCTAAGTCCCCTCCACTGCCCTAAGTCTTGGAGCATTTACAGGTACGAGAGTCTGCCTGGGACCGCGTACAGACACCAGACTAATTCTGAGTAACGGACGTAAGATCCAGTAACTCTGACAGCTTAAACTGCTGTCTACTCACGGTGCTCCGTACGCAGAAACATGGAAACTACCAAGAATTAAGTTTACATGAAGGTACTAAAGGTGTACAGTTCTGCAAATGCGCAGCTAAACGTGGAACCAAGCAATCTGACGATTTCAAGTCAAAAATATTTGTGGAAAAGCAGTTAAAGTACGCCTGTCAAGTTAACCTGGAGGGTGACAGGGACTGAGCAATTAAATTTGCTCTAAGGTCACTTAAAATTCAATCTTCCTTGGATTTGGTTCCATTTACAACTCAAAGCATGCAAAAGCACTCAGGAGACACACAGCACGGGGCTCCCAGCTCAGGGCCCAGCTGGCCTCTCCCTCTAGCCCCACCCCCGCCCCACCTGTGCTGCTCTCTCTCACTCAAATAAATAAATAAATAAAATCCTAAACAAAAGAAAAGGAAAGACAAGAAGGCCAGGGCAGCAAAGCACCCTAAGCTACTGAACCGTGAACAAAGGAACCGCCCAGTCACAAAGGCAGGACGCTGGCTTCGAGGCACTCTGCCCAGCGGGAGGGACCTCCACGGCGCGGAGGAGCTCACTGTAGGGATGACCTCCAGAGCAAACGTCCTTCCCCTGCCGGGGATGTGTAACCGGTGGGCGTGACACAGGACTGTCCACAGGATGAATTTCCTGCGGATCACACCCCTCTTGAGCTGGCAGCGCCCCCAAACGCAGAGCGCCCGCCGCGACAGTGGCCTTCCTACGCCACACGTGCGCAGTCTGGGGGTGGACGCCCAGCGGCCCAAGGGGCTGCAGAACCACTCGGCTACACACATCACAGACGACGGTGTCCTTTGCACAGCTGATCTGTTTTCGTCTCTGCATCCAGACACGCTCATCTGTTCCCAATTCTGTGAGTGCCAGGGACAGACGTACACTCCTTTGAATCCCAACCTCCAGATGACAATATTCTCTTTTCAAAGTCACTTATGCCAAGTTTTCTTCTATATCTTGCAATGTCATTCATTTTCAACTCTACTCTGCAGTCTCAACATGTAGAATAAGGCGTAGGGTTTCAAGAGTGGCCAAGTTCTCAAGTCTTATCTGTATTCCTGTGCTCATTTTCTAAAAGATTTTATTTATTTGAGAGACGGCGCGCACGCACACACACGTGTGCGAGCAGGGGACGGGGCAGCAGGAGAGGGAGAGAAAGAATCCTCAAGGAAACTCCCTACTGAGCGCGGAGCCTAACACGGGCTCTGTACCTTCTTCCAAGGGACCACCTTGCCAGAGAATGTCAGCCCTGGCATGGAGATACGCGGGCAGCCACAGGCCAGTCGGCTGCTGACTAATCCGCATCTGATCTAACTCTGTGCCTGCACCATCTTATGAAAACAGGCACCAGGGGAGTGTCTGGGAAGAAAATGGATTAACCGGTCAAGGCGACGAGGTCCCACTTAACAGACTGGCTCTGATTCTATCAATTATGGCTTCAGGCAACTTAAGATTTCTCTAACCAGCCCCTTCTTTAGCCCCCAGTTTTTTCCTGGGGTCTGGGGGAAAGAGCAATCTTTACCGACATCACGAGCAAAGGACCAAAACTCAGACTGCTGCGCACCGGCCGTCGGCAGCGCTCTGAGCGCGCCGGAAACGCACAGGTCGGAGGCCGCACTGGAGGGCCTTTGCTATTCATCCGTGCGTACACGGAGCGGTACAAACCAGCCCCCCAGAGACTCCATCTAAGAGAGAATATGTACAAACACTAGCAACAGAATACAGTATCCCAGAGAAAGCCACTTGTGTTTGGAAAGAAAACTCGGGATTGTTGGGACAAAGGCCCTCAAGTACTGGTACTTGGAAGTCGGTCACTCTATCGTCCTCATCCGGCGGCACAGCAGGTGCACGAGGCCTCACCAACATGACTTGTCCACATCGGCGTATCCCTAACAACAGCACCACCAACCCTAACCTCCACACGTAGCTCTTCCTTTTGTGCAGCTTCTGGAGCACGGCTGTGTTCAGGGAATCCAGTGACGTTCGCCACAAACGCAGCCGGCCCCGTGCCCCCCCAGGCGGTAGCGCCGTCTGTGAACGGACCGCGAGCAGCGAGCAGAACTACTGCGACGATTACTGCGAGGTCACCGCTGCGCGCCAGCTGCGCCTGAACAGCGAGGAGTCACCGTCTCACCTCCGGCCACCTGTCTGCCTCCCGCGGACTCGCCCACAGACACCGGCTGCCCGTGTCCTTCTTCATGGAACTGACCGGCACAGATTCTGGTGGGCACCCAGAACCAGGCCGACATCTCTCAAAACAGAGACCTTGGCTCCAATGACAATGAACTCCGAGTAAGGCCGACAGCTAAAATGAAGTACGTTACTCAACGAAGTCATCTCAGGTCCACAGCCTGACGGCACAGGCTACAGAAGGAAGAGGGAAAGAGCCTTACGGGGACTGGAGCTGACGGTGGCTCAGCGGCCAGGGGCTACCCCCACCACCCGGCAGTCACCGTGCCGCACGTGCTGCTGACACTGGAAAACGACAAGGATCCCCACTCTGCGCAAGAGGGAGAGAAGACCCAGTGGTGACGGAGTGACAGGTCAGAGGCCCCCGAGCAGGCGCACGAGTCCGGATCCGAACCCCAGCCCACGCAAGCTCCGGCGCCAGCGTTCGGCCCGCCACGCCGAGCCCCGCGTGGCCCCGCTCTCCACACTGGCATCAGGACGATGCTAGCCGCGCTGGCGCGCACAGGCTTTCAGGCAACAGACCAATTCAGAGAGGAAGATTAAAGCGCCTGAAAACAAGCATCAGAAAGGCATCGCCAGTTCCTGGCAACTCTCGTAACTAAGCAATCACCAAAATATTTAATAACCCGTCAAAGATGCTTTTTCAACACACATAAGAATTTAACTCCCTAAGAGAAAAGAAATAGAATTCTGGGATTTCTTTTTTTTAGTAACAAGTGTATTTGTTTCCAAAACAAACATCTCAGACACCACGTAGTATGGGAAAATTAATTCCCCATGTGGTGGGAACCTTCCCCACTGCACACGCGCCCAGTGCAGCAAGTGCCCAAAGGCTGCACCCAGTGCGGAGCGCCGCCCGGGAAACGCGTCTGCTCTCGACGCTGACATCCTCTCCGAGGAGTTCCTTCCCGCTGATGCGCAACATTTTCCTCTCTGCCAGCCAACAAGCTTAACACTCTGACACATGGCTCTGAGGGATATTTTTACTAAAACCTTTGCCCAAAGAGAGCAAAGCCACAGTTGCAACAGGCCCATATCTGAAGTGACTACATTCCATCAGCCAGGAGCGACTTGTGAATAACAGAATATGCATATGAATGGCGACAGCAAACTTAAGAACGATGGTGTAACGGCACAAAAAGAGCATGCTACCAGAGCACAGTCGTGATGGTCGCATGACCGCGACGGTGAATGCACAGGGCTCAGATGTGCGGAGATCAGTACACTCTGTCTCTGCCGTCGGCACGTAAACAGGAGAGCGGCCGTGGCCAAGTACTTCACTCAGGTCATCTACCAGATGACGATTCTGGCAGTCGGAAAAGCCGTCGCTCCGTGCTGGAACGCTGCCTCCAGACCAATCCTCACCCTGTCAGATACGACTACTGCAAAGTAGGCGCAAGCAGGACCCATTTGGGACTTAAGAATCAATAAGGCCATGGGAAAAATAAAACAAAAAGACTAGTACTTTTTCCCTTGTAGCATTAAGATTAAAATGTTTTGACCTTGGGGCGCCTGGGTGGCTCAGTGGGTCAAAGCCTCTGCCTTCGGCTCAGGTCATGATCCCAGGGTCCTGGGATCGAGCCCCACATCGGGCTCTCTGCTCAGCAGGGAGCCTGCCTCCTCCCCTCTCTCTCTGCCTCTCTGCCTACTTGTGATCTCTGTCAAATAAATAAATAAAATCTTTTAAAAAAAAATGTTTTGACCTTAATTCTATCACTTCCATATTCTTCCCACTATGAACAACATACTCCCAATACAGCTACAATTCCAGAACCTTCCGAGAACAAAATGAAGCTGCATCACTCTGCCAGGACAGAAGTCTAACCTGTCCAACTGAAAATTCTGAAGCCACGAACGTGTCTAGACGTGTGTGGTTTTGATCCTTTCCCTCTCACAGTCCCTGATACCAGTAAAGTCCTCCTGCCACAAGTCCTCGAGAGAGTGACGCAGGTCCGCGGCGTACAGCTTCAAGGTCCTTCTGGAGGTGCCCTCTCCCTGGTCCTTCCTCCGGGGGCACTGCTGACCCCACAAGAGCCTGAGAACACGGCGCAGGCACTGGGTCCACCTACCCGCCAACCACAGATTCTCATCATGTGCAGCCTGAAAAGGCTTTTCACAATGTGTGCCACAGGGTCAGAGAGTCTTCGAGAATTACCCAGATGAAAGTAAAACCGCTCGCAGAGACGCAGACAAGGTGCACCGCTGCTTCCTACCCCTCTGGATTCCTTTGTGCAACAAGCTCCAGCCGCTCCTGTCGAGCATGTCCACGTCGGCCTTGTGGCTAACCAGCGTGGCGGCGATACTCTCCAGTCGTCGTGACAGGGCGAGATCGAGAGCCAGGTCTCCGTTATGATCCACTTCGTTCAGCTTTCCAGGGAGCTGCACACACAAATTTATAGATTAGCGCCCAGCCCGTAGCAAATACGACTGATTTTAATCTCTCCCAGCTGGACTCTAACATACCATCTTTTTATATAAACACTGAATTTGGTGCTCTAACACTGTATACTCTCCAAGTTCCAATAAACTCACAAACCTCTCTCAGGCCTCCTCAGGGCACAAGCCTCCCAGGGAACAAAGAATTAACGGGGATCCCAGAGCAGACACAAACACCACGGAAGACAGTACAGGACCAAAACAGAAATGGAGACACTGCTGTGGGAGCACAAAGGCCAGGGCTGAGGGTCACAGCCTGACGGCAAACAGCTAACATTTTCATAAAAGACTGTGGCTTAGTATCAAATTCCCCACACAGCGTGATGACTCCCCAGACACCAGACACCCAGGACAAAGCACGCTATGCTCCCCTCTGTCAAGAGCAATGCATTTCTTCACTGGGCGGTGCGGTCAGCAGAGTGATAGCCCCTGAAGATGTCGCTGTCCTAGTCCCTGGAGCCTGTGCCACGATCCCCAACAAAAGAGACTTTGCAGATGTCACTAAGGTTAAGGACCTTGAGGGAATGCATCCTGGGTTATCCAGGAGGGACCCAGCTGGTCACACGTGTCCTTAGAAGGGACAGAGGGAAACAGAAGAGCAGGTCAGAGAGATGGGACACGAGGACTTGACGCACCGTCCCTGGCCAGAAGAGGGAGGAATGTGGTGGCTTCCGGAGGCACAGAAGAGCCCCCAGCTGAGAACCAGCAAGAAAATGGGGACACTTGTCCTGTAACCACAAGGAAGTAAACTCTGCCACCGCACCGAATGATCCGGAAAGGGATTCTCTCCTCCAGCCTCCAGGAAGGACCCCGCCCTGCCACCTCCTGAAACGCACATGGGCCCACACGGGACTCCCAACCGAAGACGCTGCAGGACGACCCGTCCGTGCTGACTTCAGCCCCAGGTTTGCGGCAATCCCTCGCAGCAACAGAAGGAGACTAAACCAGGTTCTGGCACCTGGATGTCAGGTGCTGCCCCAGCAATGACCGACACATGCGGAAGCCACGTTAGAAACGGCCAACGGGCCAAGGCTGGAAGGGTTTTCAGGAGCATCAGAGGAAAAACTCAGGCAGCACAGACACAGGTACGTGGGAGACCGCGCCAGTGACGGCCTGGAGGAGCGAGGGACATTTTAGAGAAACACAAGCAGGTTCGGTTTGGGCAAAAGCACGACAGTACCTCTGAGTCCATCTCGATCAGATACAGGAAGACCACATCCTCTCTCTCTACTCTGATCGCCTTGTGCAACGGGTACTCGGTCTTGGACTTGATCATCTTGTACAGCAGCTGGGCGCCCATGGTACTGAAGTCCTCCTTCCGCAGGTCGTCCTGAGGGCAGGACAGTGGAAAGCAGAGCAGACCCGACGCGTCAGCAGTAGCAACAACAGACGTTCATGAAGAAACCCTCGGAACGTCCGTCCCTTCTTTACGAGGGCGCAGCATTCCCCCTCTCCGGATGACGCAGGAGGACGGACAGAACGAAGGGGCTCGGGAACTCCTGCTCCGTTCGCACAGGGAGTAAGTGTCCAAGCCGGGACCCGGGGCCAGAACCACCCACTGCACCCCGCCATGCCTTCCAGACGCAGGACAGCAACCCTGACACCCACCCAGGACGCTGCCAGGAGGCCTCCGGGGGGAATGCCGTCCTTACCCCTACAAAGATGAGAGCTGCAGAGTTCATCAGAATTTCCAGAGGTGAGTCCCCGCCGATCACAGGCGGTCTCCACTACTGCAAACCTCTAAATTTCTATCTATCGTAGCAGAAAGAGCACCACTCCTGTCTCGGTTCTTTACAACCCAATTATTTTAGACACCTTTCCTGACAATACTGTCAAGCACAGAACCACGTGCAGAAACTAGCTCGTAAAACAGAGCCCTAGGCGTGATTCCTTTAAAAATGCAAAGAACACAACAAAGAAATGCCAAAACCGTTCTCTATGACGAACACTTCTGAGGCAGGGCAAATTGAAACTTAAGGACGCTCCCCCCGCGCCGCAGAGCCGGAGCCGCCCGGAGACAGCACTGCCGAGCGCCCGAGGCCTGCGGGCAGCTTCTGCGGACAGAGGACGCAGGCAGGGGTCCCCTCGTTCCAAGCCTGTTTCTTAACCTGAATTACCTCCTGCCTCTCTACTCTGCAATCAGGAGACGTCAGAGCCCAGAAGGATCTCTCCGGTCAGCCAACGCAAGCAGGAGGCAGAGAGGAACGTTCTGCAGAAGCAGGCCCGAGCCCAGGTCTCCGGCTTGCCACGCGGGTGCTGTGCTCACACCCCTCCGCCTCTCACTCACCCAGTGGCTGGCGATAATTTCCGCACAATAGTTCATCAGCGTGCCGGCGCCCAGCTCCTCCGCAGTCTGGTAGAAGCGGATACAGTTCCTGACGTTCACCAGAGACATGACGCTCTTCTCACATCTGCGAGAGAAATGAATGGTGAACGGTGTCTTCAGGGTGAACCGATTCGTCAATGCGCAAACCGAGGCCGTGAGCGGAGTTCCGGCGGTCTAACCCGGCGACGCTAACGTGTGAGCAGCCAGGGGAGTCAGGGTGAATTCACGGCTGAGCTACCGTATTTAAAAGTACAAGACCAGCATCATACCACACGGGCCATTCTGGTCAGAATCAAAATAACCTCAAAATAGACACGCGAAACGTAACCCCAACTGACTTACACGTGATTCCCCAAACCCCATTAATCATACACACGGACCTACAAAACCAAACACATTATGGCTCAAATTCACTCCTTTAATATGTAACTGCACAGGACTCGTGTGCGGTTTCCACTGGCTTCAGAGCCGCTTCCAAGAGGAGGCTCTACACACGCCTCAATAATCCACATCCCCGAAAAGTCCTCCCACGGCGACCTGTATGGTGTGGGAGTCACCACTCGATAAAGCTGACTTATAAAACGCCCACTAGAGAATGTGGAGAGACAACCAAGTTCCACCCATTACACCCAGAGTGAACCTGCGGTGCACCCGCAGGATACACGCAGTACACAGTGAACCCACAGTACACACCCAGTACACACACACTACACCCAGTGTACACACAGGACACACAGTGAACCTGCAGTATACACCAGTATACACACACTACACCCACCGTACACACACACTACACCCGCAGTACACACACCACACCCGCAGTACACACACACCACGCCCGCAGTACACACTACACCCACAGTACACACACACCACGCCCGCAGTACACACACTACACCCACAGTACACACACACTACACCCGCAGTACACACACCACGCCCGCAGTACACACACACCACACCCGCAGTACACACCACACCCACAGTACACACACTACACCCGCAGTACACACACTACACCCACAGTACACACACACCACGCCCGCAGTACACACACCACGCCCGCAGTACACACACACCACACCCGCAGTACACACCACACCCACAGTACACACACACTATACCCGCACTACACACACCACACCCGCAGTACACACACACTACACCCGCAGTACACACACCACACCCACAGTACACACACACCACGCCCGCAGTACACACTACACCCACAGTACACATACACCACACCCGCAGTACACACACACCATGCCCGCAGTACACACACTATACCCACAGTACTCACACACACCACACCCGCAGTACACACCACACCCACAGTACACACACCACACCCGCAGTACACACACTACACCCGCAGTACACACACACTACACCCGCAGTACACACACCACACCCGCAGTACACACACACCACACCCGCAGTACACACCACACCCACAGTACACACACCACACCCGCAGTACACACACCACACCCGCAGTACACACACACTACACCCGCAGTACACACACACCACGCCCGCAGTACACACTACACCCACAGTACACATACACCACGCCCGCAATACACACACACCATGCCCGCAGTACACACACTATACCCACAGTACTCACACACACCACACCCGCAGTACACACCACACCCACAGTACACACACTACACCCACAGTACACACACACTATGCCCGTAGAACACACACTACGCCCACAGTACACACACACTATGCCCGCGGTATACACACTACACCCGCCGTACACACACTATGCCCGCAGAACACACACACTACGCTCGCAGTATACACACCACACCCACAGTACACACACACCACGCCCACAGTACACACAAACCACGCCCGCAGTACACACACCACACCCGCAGTACACACACCACGCCCGCAGTACACACACTACGCCCGCAGAACACACACACACTACGCCCGCAGTATACACACACCACACCCGCAGTACACACACACCACGCCCGCAGTACACACACTACACCCACAGTACACACACCACACCCGCAGAACACACACACTACGCCCACAGTACACACACACTACACCCGCAGTACACACACACTACACCCGCAGTACACACACTACACTCGCAGTACACACACACTACACCCGCAGTACACACACCACACCCACAGTACACACACATACACCCGCAGTACACACACCACACCCGCAGTACACATACTACACCCACACTACACCCGCAGTACACACACACTACACCCACAGTAAACACACACCACACCCACAGCACACACACACCACGCCCGTAGTACACACACTACGCCCGCAGTACACACACCATACGGCTGCAGTATACACACGGTACACTGCGGCACACACACACTACACCCACGGCACACACACATACTACGCCCGCGGTACTCAACACTAAGTCCGCAGTACACACACACTATACCTACAGTACACACACTACACCCACAGTATACACACACTATGCCAGCAGTACACACACACTATGCCCGTAGAACACACACTACGCCCACAGTACACACACATTATGCCCGCGGTATACACACTACACCCGCCGTACACACACTATGCCCGCAGTACACACACACTACACCTGCAGTATACACTCACTACACCCGCAGTACACACACACTACGCCCACAGTACACACACTACACCTACAGTACACACACACTACACCCGCAGTACACACATTATGCCCGCGGTACACACACACTATGCCTGCAGTACACACACTACGCCCACAGCATACACACGGTACACCTGCGGCACACACACACTACGCCTGTGGCGCACACACACTACGCCCGCGGTACACAACACTACACCCATGGTACACACACACTACGCCCACAGTATACACACTACGCCCGCAGTACACACATTATGCCCGCAGTACACTCTGTACATGCAGCATACACACACTACACCCGCAGTATACTCACACTACGCCTGCAGTATACACACGCTACACCCACAGGACACATGGTGCACCCCCACTACACCTGCAGTGCAACTACGGTGCGTGCAGTACGCCCAGCGTGTATAACACATACGTCCCTCACTTGATTTACAGAGTACGCCAGACAGAAACACTGGCTGCACAGACGTCCAAACAGCCTGCTCCCAAGCACCACCACCACAAGGCTCTCACATCCACTAAAAAAAAGCACCCAGTATGTCCCCCAGGCCAGCAGGCCCCTGCTGGCACAAAGCCGACACACACCCTGGCCCAGGAGAGGCAGCACCGGGAAGCCGACTCCAAACTCCCGGAGGCCGCGGGGAGCCTCTGCAGGACGGGGACTGGGGGAAGGAGGCCGGCGGCACCATCCTTCCACCCGTTGTCTGCACATCTGCGTACAGGTGAGGCTCCCCTCCGAGGGCATCACAGAGGCCTGGCAGCCCACTGTGGCTTCGTCTGTCCTGCAGCTCCCACAAAAACCCTCTTCTGATCACGGGAGCACAAGGGCACTGAGAGCACCGCACCGTGAGGGAAGAAAGACCTGGACGGAGGTCCCCGGAACCCCCGTGCCTCTTGCCTCCTGCTGCGCACAGTAACAGACGATCTCCATGCGTTTTTCAAGACAAAGGAAGCTAAGGGAGCCCCGCACAGCATGCGTGCGTGGCTGGTGTGCCTGCCGGGTTGGGGGCCGTCTCAAGGCAGCAGCAGCGCTTATAACAAGGGCTGGTTTCGTACTGCAGTGAGAACACGTGCGAGCCGGCAGGTAAGTCTCCGTCTGAGCAGGTGAGGTGCAGCTCAGAGGTGGAGAAAGGCCACATGCGAGGGAGGGAGATGGGGAAGGAAGGAGGGAAGTCGTAACAAAGCCCTGAGAAGAATGAGCACAGCTCCCGGTGACAATCTTGCCGACCTTTCCCCATCCAGCAGTCAGGGCAGGCACCCACTGCGTTCCGAGAGGGATGCCTAGGTTCTTTGTTTCTAAGCAGCACAGGTGCTGTGGTGTAAGGAAGCTCCGCCCACAGGGCACTTGTCAATCAAAGGGCACTTCAGAAAGTAACTGTAACGAACACCAGTATTTACTTCTGAGCCCTGGTCCACCAAGTGACCGTGACGGCTATGAGATCAGAGCGTTCGGGGAGAGGAGTCCTCTGCTGATGCGGTGACACTTCTCAAGTGTACAGCGCCAGACACCCAGGTGCGTCCATCCCGCCGTCCTACCTCGGGGAACACTGACCCGTGTCTGCAGAGCCCCCTGCACAGCACCTGTACAGACAAATCCCCTTCTCCTTTCTGCTGCCAAATGACACTTGTACCAAGATACTGAAATGTGTTTCCTGAAGACAGATGTTTTGTTACAACTGGCAGACACTTCATTTTCACCTCACTCTGGGGTCCCCAGGGTGCCGTTCATCCTCCAGCAAGCGCGTAACTAGTAACCGACGTGGCTTACAAAACATCAATTTACGTTCACGTTAGGGTTACACGGAAGACCATGTTAACTTATTTAAAAATTCAGATTCTTAGTTCTTATCGTCTCTTAACAGTAGCAGGACAGACTAACTTTCCTCTGAAGGAATTCTGTTGTTTATACATGTTTTTAATTTTAAAGCACTAAAAGGATATAGATATACAAAAACAATTTTCAAAGTACAAAATCAAGGGGCACCTGGGTGGCTCAATGGGTTAAGCCTCTGCCTTCGGCTCAGGTCATGATCTCAGGGTCCTGGGATCAAGTCCCGCATAGGGCTCTCTGCTCAGCAGGGAGCCTGCTTCCCCCTCTGCCTCTGCCTGCCTCTCTGCCTACTTGTGATCTCTCTCTCTCTCTCTCTCTCTCGGTCAAATAAATAAATAAAATCTTTGAAAAAAAAAAAAAAGTACAAAATCAAGCAGGAATTAAGCATCTCACCAACTCTATCTAGTTTCAGTATCACTCCCATGTGCGAGAATAGGAGTACTGACAGGAGAAACAATAAAACATCAGCTGGTTGAATTACAGGTGACTTAGGGTTTTTTCCCTATATTATTCAATGTTTTCCAAGTGCCATACACTGAGCTTGTATTTTATAAGCAGGAAAACAACTATTATCGCAACTGTCAATGTTTAGCATTTACTATTAGTTCTTCTTTTAAAAAAGTATCTCTCTGATACTACTTACCAAAAACTTCCTTTTCATCAAACTGGTAAAGCATTCCCAAACCTCCGAGATCCCGACACACCCAAAGGAGCAACACTTCCCACCGACAGAGCCCTACGCTGTCTCGGATGTGCACACACTACACCCTCCTGCCCGCAGCAGTGGGCGCCCTGCGACCTGTCAAGAGCCGCATCTGGCCACCGCCACCCCCGAACCCCCACTACTGGGTGCCCTCCAGCCCCGCCAGGGCAGATAACAACTTAACGCCCACACCCAACAGCACAAAATGGAGCATCTGATAATGCTGATGGTTAAGAAGCCTAACCAGTCAATAAACATTTTAATTAAAGAATCCATTACACAAATTACAATTACCTAAACTACTCCAACCCCAGGGCATTTTTATCAAACCAACTTAATTTACAAGCAAGTTCGACAAGGTCAATGGAAAAAAGCTCAGGAAATCTGGAAAAGAAAAGACATAAATCATATTCAATCTAATTAAAATCATTCTCAACTCACCCAGATGGTTCACTCACTCACCCAAACCAAAGGCCTCCAGGGTCAAGTTAGCTTTGCTAACCGAATACAGTATGTGCCTACCTATCGCAGACCTGTTTGGGTTTTTTTTTGTACTGGATTTAGATATGAAAATGCACTGGGGCTGGCCTCCATCACAGGGCCGCGGGAGGAGCCTGCACACTCATTCATGGGGTGGGGGCCGGTAGACTCCCGCCCCACGGTGGAGACAGGGAGCAGCTCCGTGCCCCCTGAGGGCCACACAGCAGGGGCTGAAACCACCCTTCACTCACCCTCGAGACGAGCCACTCCTGCAGCACCCGAGGGGACACAAGAGATCACCAAGCGACAGGAGAGACATCCTGCAGCCGCGCCGCCCACCGACGGCCAGCCGCACCCCCCCACAGAAACCAAAGGGCATCTGCACGACATCATACGCTGACACTTTGCTTTCTGTTGCTCTGGACGGCCGACTTGGGGGAGCGACAGAGACAACGCAGTATTAACAAAACACAGCAGACGGCCTCCGCGGGGACCCAGACAGCAGCAACCACTGTACGAACTGGGGAACGCTGTCCGCGAGCCGCACTCTAGTGTATGCGTTCGGGCACGAACGAGTTTCTAACGAGCAGAATCTGACCGAGGACTTCCCCGAGGACGTGTGTCACATCACAAAGCAGGACGACTGTCCCAGGAAGTGGCACTGGAGGGAAAGCTGGGGTCTGGGCACATCATCTGAAGTGGCTCATACTCATTTATCAGCTCACAAATACGTAATCCCAGGTTTAAAAAAAAAAAATCAGTGAAAGGAAAAATACTGAAAAGCTCTGGCCAAATCACACCAAGCAAGGGAGGGAAAGCCCCGTCCCCGCCGCGGTGAGGTCCCCTCCGTCCGCAGCAGCGCCCGGCCCGCTCCAAGCCCAGCCACCGGCCGGAGGGGCGCTGGGGACGGCCGCGACTTGCCTCTCCCTGAGGAGCTGCAGCTGAAACCGGTTCGCCAGCTTCATCAGCTCCGTCAGGAACGCGTCGTCTTCCCGGAACTCCAGCTCGTCCGTGTACACCCAGCGCAGCATCGCCCTCGTCACCTCAGGGTCGGCATCTGGGTGGGGAAAGAGAGACGCTGAGAACGAGGCTCCCGGTCAGGCGACAGCGCCTTGTGGCGCCGGGAACAGCCGCGAAGCACCCCGGGCGGCGTCTGACCCAGACCAAGCTTCTCAAACGCCGGAAGCGCAGACACTGAACTACCGAGGAAGTCAGTCGAGCGGGGCCAGGGGCTCAGGCGGCTCCGCATCCGGTTCCGGAGTCCAGCTCAGGCCACGATCCCAGGGTCGTGCGAGTGAGCCCGCGCCGGCGTGGAGCCTGCTTAAGATTCTGTCTCTCCCTCTCCCCATCCCCTTCCCTACCCACCTCTCTCTTTAAAAAAAAAAAAAAAAAAAAAAAAAAAAAATGTAAATCAAATAAATTGGGTGAAAATATTTTGAATATATGATGAGTTTACATTCCAATGAAAAGACCTTACAAATAAGCATTAAAACATGAACTAATGGGAAAATGGGCAACAGATACGAATGGTAATTCACAAAGATAACTAAAAATTTTCAGTAAACCTTACCAGTAACTACAAACACAAAACTAGAAGACATTTTTTTTGTCTCTCAAAGATTCCTAAAAAGTACATAACCTCTTACACAGCAATTACACATGTAGATTATCAGCCTAATAATGGAGCAAGTACAGAGAAATATATATACTGAGACAGTCAAGAGTGTTGTTTTTTTGCTTTTGTTTTTATTGTGTTATGTTAGTCACCATACAGACAGTATTGTTTTCAGCAACAAAAACTGGAACAAAAATCTAATTCCAATATTGGTAAGCCATTAATATAGTATATACTCACACTGGAAAATTCTGCATCAATTAAAATTACTTAGATAGATCTTAATAATCAACCTAAAAAGATAAAAACTATATAGCAGGTTTTTAAAAAAGAAGCTATAAATGCATGCTTTAATTATCTCATTTTTTTGAGATTGTGTGCGTGTACTCACATGTGTGTACACACACACGCACACACACGCACAGAGCTCGGTGTCTGTCTCCCATCCAAATAGTAACCAGGTCCAACCTTGTTTAGCTTCTAAGATCAGACAACACTGAGGACTTTCAGGGTGGTAAGGCCAAAAACAAAGCAACCATCAGTCTAGTTTGCTTCCTTTTTCCCAGTAATCTCTACATTCAACGTGGGGCTCAAAGTCACGAATCCAAGGCCAAGAACCACAAGCTCTCCCGAATGAGCCAGACAAGTGACCTGTCTGTCTGTTTAGACACTGGAAGGACGTATATACTAAAATATTAATCCTGCTAGGATCTATAACTAATTTTTCTTTGGGCTTATTTTTTATTCCCCCATTTTTTGTTTTTTTTTTTAAGAGGAGGAGGGATAGAGGGAGAAGGAAACAAGAGACTGTGAAGCAGACTTCACACCCAGCGTGGAGCCTGATGTAGGGCTTGATCCCAGGACCCTGGGATCATGACTTGAACTGAAATTAAGAGTCGGATGCTTGACCAAATGAGCCACCCAGGCAACACTGATTCTGTTTTAAAATCTGGCGGGTTTCCTTTAATAATCCTCCCTCAATTATCCAAATCAATAAACTTGACAACAGATAAACCAAACCTAAATAATTCTCTTTTTAAGATTTTATTTATTTATTTGACAGAGATCACAAGTAGGCAGAGGCAGGCGGGGGTGGGGCAGCAGGCTCCCCACTGAGCAGAGAGCCCGATGCGGGGCTCAATCCCAGGACCCTGAGATCATGACCTGAGCTGAAGGCAGAGGCTTAACCCACTGAGCCACCCAGGTGCCCCAAAACCTAAATACTTTTTTTAAAAACCATGATCAGCAGGGATTTCCTGGGAGCCGTCAAAATTTTAAATGCAGCGAAGTTCATGTGCTCTCCAAGCTTTCCCACTCCTGCCTTGACTCCTCCTTTCATCTCCAAACTACGCTGAAAATAAATTCATTGTGAGACTCCGACTGAGCAGCCACGGGTACCGGCTGGGCAGAGAGCACTGAGCCAGGAGGAGGGGTGTGCTCTTAGGCGAATCATGCAGTCTCTTGCTACCAAATTACTCACACCAGTGGATCTCCCATTCCAGAGCCTGTAAACCAGGAGGAGACACAAAGGAGTGGACTCTGAGAAGTGAAGCCAGTTGGCCTCCACGACCTGTGCGGTACACCTGCGGCGAGAGGCAGCCACCCCTCGGCAGGCCCAGCACACAAGCTGGTAAAACTCCATGACTGCAGGGATCAAAAGACAAAGACACCCAACTTGACCTCACAGCAGTCCAGGATGCGCAGAGCCGCGTTGTGTAGAGAACTTGCGATTTTCCTATGTGGCCAGATTCTTTGCTGTTGTTTTGATTTTTTTAAAAATGTTTTATAAGACATGTGGAAAGAATGGGAATAAACTTACCGGTGGGCAATTAGCCATTAAATGGAGCATACTGAGGAAATCAATTTCGTTATTTAAATCCTGTATTTAATCCTAAAAAACGGGAAAAGTATTTTGAATATCCTACTATGACTCTGGTTTAACTCAACTCTCTTCAAGTTTCCAACAATTTTTTCTTCATTTACTTTACACAAAAGTTTTTGATTCATGAAATTAGAACACTGTGACAGATGGCATCTTTTCTCAGTAAAAGCACGCTCTTTATTCATTTCAAGGATGCACCCTTAACTAGAACTGCCTGGAAATAAAAATAAAGCCCAAACCATACTTCTAAATCATCTCTTTGTCAAAAATGAACAAAAGGACAATCGTTCTAGTTCTGCCCCAGCAGGGTGACGACCCATCCCATTTCAACTGATTATAGCTAAAAAATCTAGACAGAGCACCAAAAAACCACCACCTGGGGATTCTAAAAGGTACACAACAGTAGCTGAATTGTAGAGGGAGAACTCGAAGAAGGAATGGTCCTGGCTGAGTTGCCCCATTTTTTCCCCCATGGCTTCAGCCTGAGGACAGACCCCAGTCAGGGATCCACACAGGTAGGCTAACCATGCAGATGCCTCACCCTCTAACAAGAACTCCACCTTCCTCTACATGGGTACCCAGAAGGGGGGTCCGGGGTAGCTGAAGGGCAAGGGAGAGGGAGACCTCTTCACGCATCCTGAATGAGCCCGCATGGGCTCAGGCTCACCTCGGAGCTACTCGGGTGCAGAGGAGCCCCAGCCCAGCTTCAAGAGCTGCAGGAATGTTTGAACCACTACCCACAGAAGGGGAAACAACCTTCAGTCTGAATCTGAAGAGATCCCGTATTTTCCAGAGGATGATACAGGACCCAGGGTCTACAAAACATAATCCACCATACAATCCAAATTCATTGATGTAGAAAAAAATCAGGAAAATATGGCCATTTCTCAAGGCAAATGACAACATATTTTAACCCCAAGATGACCAGATACTGAATTTATCAAACACATGAAAGCACCGGTGTAACTATGCTCCAGAAGGCAAAGGAAAACACATATAAAATTTTAGAAATCTTCAGCATATAAACTAAAAAAGGAACAAATGGAAATTACAGAATGAAGAACACAATATACTGTATATTGTATGTATTGTATATTGTATGGTATGTTGTATACTAAAAACTCAATGGGCTCAACAGCAGAAAGAAAATAGCAACAGAAAAAGTCAGAAGGACAGACCAACAGAAATTATCCTATCTGAAGAACAGAGAGAAAAACAAGATTGGGAGGGAAACAAGAGCTTCGGGGAGAGTTGTGGGATAGAAACAAAGGTCCAGGGGCACCTGGGTGGCTCACTGGGTTAAAGCCTCTGCCTTCGGCTCAGGTCATGATCTCAGGGTCCTGGGATCGAGCCCCGCATCGGGCTCTCTGCTCAGCAGGGAGCCTGCTTCCTCCTCTCTTTCTGCCTGTCTCTCTGCCTACTTGTGATCTCTGCCCGTCAAATAAATAAAATCTTTAAAAAAAAAAAAAAGCAGGGAGGTACAGAATAAAGGCATCAAGAAAGAAAAATATTTGAAGGAATGACGGTCAACAACATTCCAGATCTGGTGACAGACATGAAGTTTTAGATTTAAGATCAAGTAACTCTAAGCGAGAATAAAATCGACACCTAAACACCTAATAATCAAACCGCTACAAACTAACCCTAAAGACAGTCCTGATCACTTCACACCCACTAGAAGGGCTACTATCAGACAAACAGAAAATCACAAGTGTTGGTGAGGGTGTGAAGAAACTGGGACCCTTGACCACTGATTGTGGAAATGTAAAATGGTACAGTCCCTGGAAAACAGTATGAGTTCCTCAAAAAATGAAAAATGGAATTATGATGCGACCCAGCAATTCTGCTTCCGGGTATGTACCCAAAAAACCGAAAGCCGGATCCCGAAGAGACATCGCACACCCACGTTCACAGAAGCATCACTCACAACAGCCAAGACGCAGAAGCAACCCAAGTACCCACCGGCGGAGGATAAACGCGACACGGTTTATGCAGACGGTGGCGTATCAGTCGGCCTTCCACAGGAAGGCAACGCTGGGCACCTGGGTGGCACGGCCAGCTCAGCGCCTGACCCTTGATTTTGCTTCCAGCCTGGACCTGGACCCATGCCGGGCTCTGCCCTCGGTGCAGAGTCTGCTTGAGATTCTCTCTCTCCCTCTTCCTCTGTCCCTCCCCCGCCAAATAAATCAATCTTAAACAAAACAAAAAAAAAACAACAAAAAAAGCAAGGGCGGCGGGGAGGAAATTCTGACACTTGCTACATGGATGAACCCTGAGGACCGAGTGTGAAGTGAAATAAGCCAAACACCAAAGGGCAGACTCTGTGTGATTCCACTTACACGAGGGAATGAAGGTCGTCGAACTCATAGGAACAGAAGGCAGAATGGTAGTTGTCAGGAAGCAGATACGGGGAGACACGGGAGTCGTTTAATGGGTCAGGAGTCTCAGTGTTGCAAAATTAAAGCGTTATGGAGATTACCTGACAGCAGTGTGGACACACTTAACACTAGTCAACAATTTAAAATGTTTAAGACGGTAAATTTTATGTTACACGTATTTCACTACGGTCAAAAATTAAAAAATAAAATAAGACGAAAAGACTTGAAAGCAACTAGAGAGAAAGGACCATTACGCACAGGCAGAGACTGCCCTGACTGGAGATGTCTCAGAAGAATCCACAGGGGCCGGAACGGAGCTGAACGACGTTGTTAAAGTTCCTTCAGAAGAGAGAGCTTTCAACTCCAGTGTCTATACCCGGGGAAAACATCCTGTAGACGAGAAGGTGAAATAAGACGCCCCCCGAGGAGGGAAAGGAGTCTGTGACTCCCAGAGCCGGTCTACGAGACGTGCTGGAGGACGTTCCTCAGGATGAAGGGATGATACGAGAGGGAAGCGCGCATCTTGACAAATGAAGGAAGAAGGAAAGAAAGAGAAGTATCTGAGTAAACGTGAACGACTTTGGAACCCTGTTCAGTGTGCGGAGGCACGAGCGGCCGTGTCGGTGGGATTTTCCGGGGACACCCACGAACGCGTGTGAGGCTCCACCCTAAAGGGCCGTGGTGGAACCGGAACGGGCCGGACCGACTCGGCCGCCGAGGACAGACCGACCGCGGCAACGGACACACTGCAGACCCTCTGCAGCAAGTGGGCGGCACGGGTATGAGCCCCACGGTAGTTCCCAGCCAGGGCCCATCCTGCTCCCCCGATGAGCCCTCGTGGCGTCCAGCAGTGCTTCCGGGTGGCAGAACGGGGCGTGCTCTCGGCGTCGGGCGGGTCAGTACCCCGCGGTGCACAGTACAGCTCCCAGAAGAGAGAATTCGAGCCCAAAACACCGCCGGAGTCGAGGAACTCTGCCCGCGACCCACCACTGAACACGGCACGAAGAGAGGACGGCAAACAGTCAGTAAACCTGCAGGGAGTTCTCTGTCTGCAAATAAACCAATCCTTAAAGAGATACGGGGTGCGGGGAGGCACCTGCACGGCACAGCCCATGAGCTGCCAACTCCTGGTTCCGGCTTGTGATGTCATCTCAGCTCCTGAGATCCAGGCCTGTGCGGAACCCGCACCCAGTGTGGGGTCTGCTGAAGACTCTCTCGTTCTCCCTCTGCCCTCCCACCTGTGCACGCGCGTGCTGTCACTAAAAATAAATAAATCTTTTAAAAACTCCAAACGGAATACTAAATATCCAAATTGTCCAAAAGGAGGCAAGAAAAAGAGAAACCCAGAAAAAAAAAGAAAAAACCGGGGTCAAACAGAAAACAAAACGGTACCTTCATTACAGACGTAACCACATTAAATGCTGACGGTGTGAGCCCTCCGCCGAGACAGGAGAGCCCGAAGACACAGCACAGCAGAACCTCCGTGTGTGCTGCCCACAAGGGACACATCTGAACAGAAAGATACACATCAGGTGACAGTAAACAAATACAAACAGTAAGTGCGGGAGGCCGCAGGGATGATCTCCTGTCAGAAAGAGACTTCAAGACCTACAGCACCAGCAGAAATAAACTTTAGCACTTCAAAATGATAAAAGCCACACGTCATCGGGAAGTCATAATAAGTGTGTATGTGTATAATGACAAGACCCAAAACCCATGAAGCAAAAATGAGCAGAACTGAAGGGAGACACTGACAATCCCAAAATTACAGACATTAACACCCACCTTCCAGGCACTGACAGAACCGGACACAAGAGAAGAAGAACACACACAGAAGGTCCGAACACCATCACTAAACCCCTTGCCCTAAAGGACACGTAAGAAGCGCCATCTCCAACAACCGCAGAACACGCTTTCTTCTCAAGTGCACTTACGCTCACCGAGACAGACCATACGCGAGTGGCAGAACAAGTCTCAATAAATCTAAAATGGTCAAAGTCATAAAAAACATGTTCTCTGATAATAACGGAATTAAATTAGAAATTAGTCCTGGGCGCCTGGGTGTCTCATCGGGCTCCTGGCTCAGCGGGGAGCCTGCTTCTCCCTCTGACCCTCTCCCCTCTCATGCTGTTTCTCTCTCTCTCTCTCTCTCTCTCTCTCTCTCAAATAAATAAATAAAATCTTTAAAAAACAACAACAACAACAACTGTAAAGTCCAACACTTAGATGACAATACACAGTGACCATGTGGCATTTAGACCAGGAACGCAAAACTAGTTTAACATTGGAAAAATCTACGTAATTCGCTATATTAACAGCATAAAGAGAATAAAAACTGAAGAATCATTTTAGTAGACAGAAAAAAAAAGTGACAAAACTCAAAACCACGTCCTAGAACATCTCAAAACACTAGGAATCCTCAGGTTGGTAAAGCACATGTATGAAAACCCTACAAGCAACAGGGGTGTGGAGTGACGAAAGACCCCACTGCCTCCCTCTGCAACCAGGAGCGAGGCAGAGTCCTGCTTTCAGACAAGCAACCTGCAGCCAGACTCTACACAGAATGCTTACAACCCAAAACTGAGAAGACAGGCCAATTTTTCAAAGGGCAAAAGATGTGAACCTACACGTCCCAAAAGAAGCCACACAAACGACCAAGAACACGAGACAACATTCACCGTTACTGGTCCTCAGCGCCACACCACACCCCACATCCCTTCGTACGGTGACGTGCCTACGAGGTCAGGAAGGCTCTGGAGCCCCGGAGCTCTGGCGCACACTGCTCGTGGGCTGGGCAGGCTACCTCCATCTCATCCATTTTCGGGAGACCCCAACACTAAACTTAGTCACCCCTAAGTACTCACCCCAGAGACACACAAACACATCCAGTCGAGCACACAGACTGTTTGCACCAACCAAGCGTCCACCCGCAGGTCCCCAAAACCGCAGCCGGCAGCACACGCACACGCGGATGCCACTCAGCGGGGACAGGGAACGGGCCCTGAAACCGTGACAGAGAGACCGTAGACGGACGTCCCGATCCGTATGCTGAGTGAATGAAGCCGGCAACACGCAGTACACGCTCCGTGAGTCTGTCCTCACACAAGTTCAGAAAACGCAAGCTGACCTATAAGGAACGGAAGCCAGTCACTGGGCGCCTGGGATGCGGATGGAAAAGGGGTGGGTTACAAACGTATGCGAGGCGAATTTTCAGGAGGTGAAAGTGTTTGCCAGTCCACGTGGCAGTGGTTTCACAATTAGGTCAAAAGTGACCAAACTGTACACTTTTACTTTGGATAATTTATTTCACTTCCTTTGCATCTCGATGAAGTTGGAAACGAAAGAGACCCAAAGCGAGAGGCCACATGACACTGGGGTTAATGGAGCGGATTCTGCAGCCGAAGGGGCTGGGTCCCCACCCCAGGTCGCATCCTTCCTACTGTGCGAGCAGGGAGTGCTTCGAGTGACTCCGGCTCCACAGGAAACCTCAGTTTCCTCCTCCGTGGAAAGGGAGGCAATAACAGAACTCGCCCGAAAATGCCCTTCTAGACGCGAGAGCGGGGATACGGGCGGGGTGCGCAGAGCCTGGTCCCCGAGGCCGTGACTCCACTAGACCGCAGCTGTTACAGGCAGTAAAAGAGCAGCTTCCACGAAAACACAGAGTTAACGCAGCCAATATGAGAAAAGCACGAGACCGACCCCAAGAGTGAGTGGGGCCGCGCCACAGCGGGGACAGACCTCCTGAGGCTCCCGGGGACTCTCTGGCGAGGGGTGGGGGCCGCCAGCAGCAGCCCGCGAGGCTGACGTCCCGGACACCGCAGGACGCGGCAGCTGGCTGTCTCGAAGAGGACCGGGGAGGACGTCACCACGCGTCCGCGGACCTGTGTCCGGAGGAACTGCCGCCACTTCTCTATTTTCTTAGGATTTATTTGTCCGAAAAAGAGAGAGAGAGAGCGCACAAGCAGGGGAGCGGCAGGCAGAGGGAGAAGTGGGCTCCCCGCGGAGCAGAGACCCACCCCCGATCCCCCGATGCGGGGCTCAATCCAGGGACCCTGGGACCATGCCCTGAGCCGAAGGCGGACGCTTCACCGACTGAGCCCCCGGGCGCCCCCCTGTTGTCACTCCCACCACCGCCAGTCACAGGGAGCGCAGTCAGCCTGCACGGAGGACGGACCGGGCCCCGCGCGGGCGGGGAGGGTACCGAGCACTGGCGGGCATCCTTCCAGACTCCCGCGGCCACAGCCGGAGGCGACGGCGTGATGGGCCCCCGGGGCGGAGCCACCCGGAGCGAACACTTGTCACGGCAGGGACAGATCCCGTCTGGCTGGGTTTGCCTTAAGGGCAGCCCAGCGGACGCCCGCGAGTGCGCTCCGCTCGCTCCCCAGGCCCAGGGCGGCCTCCGGGGGCGGCCTCCGCGCCCAGAGGAGGGAGGACGGGGCCCTCTGGGTCTGGGAAGGGCCTGAAGGACGGGGACTCGGCCCAGGGAAGCCAGACGCCTCACGGCGGGCAGTTGCGCCACTGCGCCGGGGAGGCCGAGAGCTCTGCTGGAGAAGGCACACGCGGAGCCCCACGTCCGTTTCGCTTGCCAAGAAGCTCTACACAGGTCTGGAGAGACCGAGACTCTCTCTCTTCCCAGGTGGCCACTCAGTATCTCCACAAACGTATCTTTAGGGTTCAAACAATAAAAAAATAAAAAGCACGTTTATACGTCCTTCATCTTTGTGCTTCGAAACAATTTCAGACTTACAAGAAGGTTACCGAGTTCCCAGACGCGCCTCACTCACCTTCCTCTGTAAGGCCTCACACCGCCACAGGACGACAAGCAAAACCAGGGTATTGGGACTGACACAGCGGCGGCGTCTACCTGCAGACCTTCCCGAATGCCACCCATCTCCCCCTTCACGTCCTCTCGACGGTCCAGAAGCCACGCTGCCGCTCACCGTGCCCTTGACCTCGGATCTGACGGGTTCTCGCCTGGTCTCCCATGACCCTCACGGACTTGGGGGACACCGGCTAGTGACGCTGTGGGATGTTCCTGAGTTTGGGTCGGACACGTTCCCACAGTCCGACCTGCGCAGCGGCCCAGACGCGACCCGGCGTGCGCTCTGAGCTGCGCGGGGGTCAGGGAAACGCTCACCTCTCCGAACACGGCTTACACACTGCGCCTTTAATGCCCCGCCGCCTCTCCACCGACACGGTTAAAATACGCACAATGACAGCACAAAGTTGTGCTTACCTTGAGTTTTAAGGAATACCCGTTACCCAAGAACTTCCAAAGAAAACGTGGAACTCAGAAAACCAATCTAAGAATGTAAGTTCCGTGCAAACAGGAATTTAAATCTTGCTCACGGCTGCGTCCCTAGCGCCTGGAAGCACCCGCGGTCCACGCGGCGGCCGGAACAGCGCCGAGAAACAAAACACCCGCGTGTTCATGGAACGATGTGATCAACTCCACTAGCGTGGAAAAGTTCAACCAGCTGAAACGTCGCCTCTGTGCTGTTCACGCACTTGTTTACGAGAGCCGATTTCCAATCTCCCTCCAACCGCGTACAGCGGAACACACACGCGGCTCCGGAGACTACAACCAATCTGGGCAGCCGCACCCGCACCGCCCTAGGCCACGCAGCAGGCCTGCCGGGCCAAACACACAGCAGACGGGAATGGGTCCGTCTTCGCCTCACCTCCCTGTGACGATGCCACAGGCTTCACCGTCGGCCACCTTGGCAAGTGCCTCGTCCACCAAAGCCACAGGACGTCTGCCCCGCTGTGGATCACTTCTGAGAGCCGACGGCACAGCCGGGCTCAGACCATGCTCGGGACGTACAACAGCAGGGGCTCCAAGGACATTTAAAGGCATAAACATGATATTTCTTTTTTTTTTTTTTAAGATTTTATTTATTTGACAGAGAGATCACAAGCAGGCAGAGAGGCAGGCAGAGAGAGAGGGAGAAGCAGGCTCCCCGCTGAGCAGAGAGCCCAATGCGGGGCTCGATCCCAGGACCCCGGATCATGACCCGAGCCGAAGTCAGAGGCTTTAATCCACTGAGCTCACGGGTGCCCCAACGTGATACTTTCTTAAACTAAACATTTCCTCATCTCCTGATTCACAGTGATGCAGTCTGTGGTCAGTCACTGAGTTAAAGCTGCTCTTAAATGTTATAATGTTCTAAAAAAGTAAAAGCAAATTTTTAATGTTTGAATTAGGCCTTTTATACCTTACTGCAAGTGCCTGTGTTCTTAAGTGGTTTTGCTTGTTCTCCATTCTTACGCATTTTGATTGCATTCAATATTTCACAATTACACAAGAAACTCTGATATCACCTTCACTGCTGAATTACCTACGGCAGAATCCGCCTGACAGTCCCACGATGTGGTCCCAAGAAAGACCCCTGTACAGCTCAGCTCTCTGCTTTCTCAGACACCCAGAGCCATTCATAGCATGACTGGCCATGTGCGAGAGTACCAATTCCAAGGGCCTCAGACCACTGGACTGTCAATCTGTGATAACGTTTTAACAGACAGCTGAAGATGACAATGCACTCCGAACCTCTTTCTTGGCAGACTATTTCCCATGTCTCATCATCTCTTCTAGTCTTTGTAAAGTATCTCGTCAGCCACTGAAACTGAGACCCTCTCATGCCCCTTGTGAATGGGCTTCAAAAGTTCCCCACTGTTCTGCTGTACGGGGGTTGAAGATAAATGGCCTCCAAGGAAAGCTGTGCTCGGAGACTTCTGTCGCACAGAAGTGTGCTGTTTCCCAAGCAGATGCGCTGTCGCACACACAAGTGTATCCACACGTAGATAATTGTGTGTTTGCAACTCTGAACCACAGGTCGCAGGTTAAACCCTAAAAACGATCCTCAAGCAACGGCGTTCACTCACGGTGGAAAAGCATCGCCGTCTGCCCCCCCGAGCCCCTGCGGTGAACACCGACCCGCGCTCCACAGCACTGCTCGGCCGTCAGCCCACGCGGGCCATCTGCGCCGGCGACGCGAAGCCACTGCACTGTCGTTGGCAGAGCCCTGGCCCGATGTGACCCGTGTAACCCGCTTCTCCACGGGCAGGACACGGTTGTAATCGTTTCAGTGCTCCCAGCACCACACATGGAAAACAGCACCTTCTGAACTGGCAAACCTTTTGCAGAAAGACGTGATTCTGCAGCATTTTCACACAGATAATAAATAAAATCTGCAAGTAACTCATTACCCCACTGCCTGGGAGTTGCCTTACCATGTGTTATAATTCTCGTGACTATTCATAAAAGAATTAAATTTAAAATTCGGTTTTAAAAAAGCAGTTAGGTTAAGTACTAAATGAAAATGCAATTCTGAAGCAAACTTTTGAAAGTGATTCTTTTAAAGTCTACTTACCACCCTATTTACCCAAACTCTACACAACACAATAGGGCATAAAACAATTAAGTCACACATCAAACAGCTCCATGCCGCTGTTCCAATTCTGAAGTCTGGTGGTCGCCCTTCACCGCTAGAGGACGACGACGCCGTCCTTGGCAGTAACCCTGCTTCCGCGGTCGGTCCCCGCACGGCAGGAGGACACTTGGCAACCAGGATGGAGTCTTGAGCAACTGAACACCCAGACGCGTTCTAGGAGTAGAAGCAAACGCTTCCCTCTACACACGCTCCCGCATTTATAACATTACAGGAAAAGAGTTTCTGGACAGACATCTATCTTGTACGGACACAAGAACACTGCCGGTACCCACGGATGTGGGACTTGCAGTCAGGGATCACACAGACGTGCTGTGCTCGATCTGCTGACTTCACGCATCATTCAACCGGCTCACGGCCACCACCAGTCGGTAAGAAAGTTTCCCACTTCCACGGAAGCACCAACACGTCCCCCACGGGCAGGGCAGAGGCTCACCTGATAGGTCCAGCTCCTCGGTGGAAGACAAAGTAGCCAGACTCCAGCTGTCGCTGCGGGCCGCCAGCACAAACTTGTGAGCACGGATGTGCCTGTCCCCAACCTTTATCTTCAGATCACTGGGGAAGAAAAACACCCACAGAATAAAGAGAAACGTCACCACGATGAGGTACAGCAAGGACTCAGAAATGATGGGAACACGCACGGACTGATCCCCATGTACCTGGAAAAGAAGAAACCAGCGCAGGTATGGCCCTGCGCCAGCAGTGAATCTAATGGGCCGTGCGTGCGATACACGTCGCCTCACACGCCTATACTTCCAACTGTGGTTCACATGGGACCTTCTGCTTTTCCCTATGGGACTCAAGAGGTGGCAAACCTACTGGTTAGACAGAATGATCAATATTCATATAAAATGTAGAAGAGGTTTCGTGCAGACTAAACGGAGGTGAATCATCAGGGAGAGGAGGAAAACGTGGAGACCAGGACACAGGCTCTGGGGCCACGGAGCTGCACACTGGACCCAGTGACGGTCAAGCAAGGGGACGCAGAACACTACAAACTGGCTGTGACCAAGCAGTCCGGAGCGTGAAACCAACGTCTACACTCCCGTTCTTGACAGAAACATTCCGACCTATTACGGGACACGTTCTGCTCAACCATTTAGAAAGAAATGGGGTAGGAGAAATATTTTTTTCAAACACATTTCCATATTTATGACAAATCATTACTGTGAGAAGACCTTTTCAAATATTTATATTTGACTCTGAAATGTCAAATGCTGAGGGAGGAAAGCGTCTGGGCATTTAACAAAAACCTCCGGGTGACCCACTGGGCCGACACAGCCATGTGCCACATGGCTTTGCCGGCAGCACTAATCCAGAGTCATTAATTATCACCATCCTGTGTACGTACAAGTTCTTCTGTTTTCACACGCCCCTTCAAAACGTGTGGGCTTGGAAACCTTCACAAGCTAAAGACACAAAAGTCACTACAATAAAAAGAAAAAAAATCTATGACATGAATTAACGCATCCACTTAAGAGGAGCCCCAAGCAGGATTCTGTTTCTGTTCGTGTGGACGCAGACGCGGCGCATCCACGAGTGCACCACCCAGGCTGCAGGCCTGCGAGCGCTTCCGGTCCTCTGAAGACCAAGCAGCCACTAATCACGTTAGATCAGAGGAGCGAAGGATACTCGGTATTTCCAATTACTACAAACTACTCAAAACAGCAGAACGTTATTAATCCATCAGTAAAAAGAAACAAGTATTTTACTTAAAATACAACAAATCATACTCTTTGCTAAATTTCTAAAACCCAGTGAAAGCAGGAAGCTGTTCATAGAACACAAATGATTTTTAAACTCTGAATTTATGTATAAAGTATTAAATTGTAGGAACTTAAATGAAGACTTATTGTTTCCTGTTTCAGCCACTGATTGACTTTTAGTCACAAAATCATAAAAATGAATGTTTCTACATATTCATGAATGTCAGGCCAAACAGGGGAAATGAAAATACAGACAAGGACCTCATTAATAATTTCTAATAATAACAATTTCTACAAATACAATTCAAAAATGGAAGACTGGATACGTTTCTGAGAACTCTACGCAGAAACGATTAGGAGGCTAGTAATGTTTTTAAATTTTCATTCTAGGGGCACCTGAGTGGCTCAGTCGGGGCAGCGTCTACCTTGGGCTCAGGTCATGATCTCAGGGTCCCGGCATGGAGCCCCACATCAGGCCCTCTGCTCAGTGGGGAGCCTGCTTCTCCCTCTCCCTCTGCCCCTCCTCCCGCTTGTGCTCTCTCTCTCTCAAATAAATAATAAAAATCTTTAAAATTTTCATTCCAGTCAAAGAGCTTTTCCCTGTAAAATACACATACTAGGATGCTGTTACTGGAGAGAAAGCATAAATAAAGAGCTTCCTGCTAGTTTCTCAAACACCAAGAGAACCCCGTAAGCTTGATCGCTAGAAAAATGATGTATTACCATCACTTTTAACTATTTTAAGGGACAAAAGCCTTCTCCTGAACTTAAGTAAAATTAAAGTGACCAATTTCTTCCACATTTCTCAGTTTAAAAACCCTTTAATACCCACTCTTCAATTACTCGAGCTACTGAGATGCACAGACAAGTACCATTTAAACTCTTCAACAGAACGCACATGACGGACAAAGCTTCATGGTGGGTTTTCTCCTTGTTTTGGAAAAGGACCGCCTGCTTTAGAAAGGGATCGTCCAACTCCCGGTCCTCCGTGTCCGAAGCTCAAGTCCTCCCGGAACGCCCTGTGCCCCACTGATCTCCAGGCTGCACTGGGTGAGGGACAGGCTTCGGCCGCGCAGGGGAGGCCCACTGCAGCCGTCGCACCCGCACTGCGCGCCCGGCTCCCTGCCACGGCCTCCCGGAGCGACCACGGCAGAATGGATGCACGCGACGGAGAAGTGACAGAGAACATGAACGAACGATGGGAGCTCTCAGGGACACGAGCCTGGAAGTGGACAAGAAGTGCCCACAACAGAAACAGGTCAGGCTTCCCGCACCAGGGGAACCAGTGTCCACCGGTCCACGGAAAAAAGGGGAAGATGAGAGGCGATAAACTACACTTCACAAGCCCACTTCACAATTTAAAAGGCTGCCCTTGGGGCGCCTGGGTGGCTCAGTGGGTTAAGCCTCTGCCTTCAGCTCAGGTCATGATCCCAGACTCCTGGGATCGAGCCCCACATCGGGATCTCTGCTCAGCAGGGAGCCTGCTTCCCCCTCGCTCTCTCTCTGTGTGCTGCCCTGCCTACTTGTGATCCCTCTCTCTGTGTCAAATAAACAAAAAATATAAAAATAAAATAAAATAAAAGGCTGCCCTTTACTCAGAGTATGTACTTCCTCTGTTTGGGGTATTAAATTTTTCTTTCTTTTATAAATAATTAAGTTGAAAGACAGCAGTTCTAGATTTTGATCTTTTTTTTTTTTTTTAATGAGAAAGAGCATGCACGTGTGAGCAAGAGAGTGAGCGCGCTTGAGCAGGGGGTAGGGGCAGAGGGAGAACAGACTCCTGGCCGAGCAGGGAGCCTGACGCAGGGCTCGATTCCAGGACCCTGGGACTATGACCTGAGCCGAAGGCAGACGCTTCACCAACCGAGCCACCCAGGCGCCCCCGGATTTTGATCTATTTCAAATGTCATCATTTATTTTGGGATTGTACTAAGGCTTAGCTAGCCTGACTGCCCGTCTCCTCCGCAGCCGAACTCCCCTGCGTGCACGTCCAAGCCCACGTCTCTTCTCCATACCCCCTGCCACCGTCCCGACTCAGCCCTCCTTCCTCTCCGGTCTGGACGATGCACAACAGCCCTGTCACTGCGGGGCTCCCTTCTCTGCACGGTGCTGCCTACACAATGCCAGCAGGTTCCCCTTCCTGAAACACCACTTTGACGGTAACAGTCCAACAGCTCAAAACACTATCCCATACTGCCTAGAAGATCAAGTCCAAATGTCCCACCTTGGCCGCCCAATTCAAATCCCCCTACCTTTCCCGCCTCTCCCAGCGTCCCCTCCAGGGACACGTACCCCAAGACGGTCCCTCCCGTCCCCTGCGTGCTCTGCATGCTCCCACACCTCAGCCTGTTCTCAGCCTCCCTGCTGGTAACACGGCTGTCTCCATCTCCCGAACCCTGCCCGGCCTCGAACACTCACCTCGAAACTCAGTAACAACAGCTACTACGTGCCAGACGTCGATCTAAGTACTTACACGGACTTATTAATTTAGTCCTCACGGGAACACAACGGTAACCCACAGAATCCCCACCTCACGGGTGAGGAGACGAAGCACGTCCTACAGCTTCAGACCACGCAGCCAGCAGGTGCCCGCTGAGCCGCTAACACAGGCTGTGCGGCTCCAGACGCCGTCCTCGATCACGCCAGCCTGCCCGCTTGCGCCAAGACTCCTTCCTGGGCCATCCCAAGAGGAAGGGACCCTTCTCTCTGAGTCCCTGGACACGTAAGCTACTTCCTGTCTGCCCTGTCGATGCGATCACTGTGACTCCCTATGCTCTGCGCTAAAAACAAGCAGGAAATAAAAGAAACAAAATCTCGCCCCGAAGAGCCTACCCCCCAGGGACTACAGGGCTGCCGGCACCTGCTGAGAGAGGAAGAGAGCGAGCGGTTACGGGGCGGCCGGTGGCGCGGCTCACCTGTACTGCTCCTGCTCGCAGAGGCCGGCCACGGTCGCCAGCAGGCGGCTGATGAAGGACTCGCTGCTGCTCTCCTTGTCCGCCTGTGCAGCCAGAAGCGCGCATCTCTTCTCCGTCTCCGCCAGCGTCTTCTGCAGCTTCACGTACTCCTGTCGGAGAAGCATCAAGTGCTTCTCCAGCTTGGCCACCTCCTCTGCGAGGGAGACAAAGCCGCAGCTTTACTATGGCAGGTGTGGCGCGGACGGCACCCCACAGACAGGACCACCACGAAAGCACGGTTTCTTGGTGACGCTCCTTTCTTAGTGATACTCCCGGCGACACCCGTAATGGCTCTGTTAACGGCGGCCACGGCGTCACTGGGCCAGAAAGACCCTCGTGGTCCAGGAGTTTCTCTAAAGATCGATACTCAAGAAATGACAAGGAACAGACACACGGAAGATGTTCCAGGCTCCTGCCCTGCAAATCCTTCATCATGAAGCCGCGAGTCTCGAGGAAAGATTACCAAAATCACCGGGAGTGAAAACTGATTCCTCCACGTGCCACGCAAACTCTCTCAGGCAACTTCAGAAACACCCTGTGAGGTTGGCACAATCACTAGCCGCACAGCCCGGGTGAGGGTGCTGGGCCGAGAGAGGCTGAGGCTTAGCGGGCGGGCCCGCAGCGGGCGGGCGGGGGCCCTGGTAAGGGCCTGGCACTCTCCCGCCTGTGGTCCGTCACCCACCATCCCACGCCACGCGACCTCCCCCCTTCAGGAAAGCAGCAGCCGATGATGGTTCCAGTGAAAGCAAGTCACGTCCACAGGCATGCTGAGCCGGATTAAAAAGGCTGGTTCGGAAATTCAACAAACATTTGCTGAGCGTCTCCTAGGTCCCAGACACTGCACAACGGTAAGCAAGGTCAGAGCTCTCTCCTCGGAGCCTTCAGTTTGCTGGGGAAAGCAAACTTTTAGGGTTACAACAGCAATGCCAACCATCAAACACAGAACTACAGCTCTAGGCGCACGAGAAGGAAAGCGCAGACGTGTGAGAATCCACAGCAAGTAACTTAGGACGCCAGGGAAGTCCACGGTCACGAAACCTCCCTCTCCGTTCCCTGTGCTCCAGAGCCCTGCTGGGGCTCACAGCACCGCGCTCACCAGTGCTCACCACAGATCACGGCCACAGACCCGGATCTCTGACCACGTGCTGCTCCTGCCCCTGGGCCTTGGCCCCTTTCCCCCTTCCCACCCCTTCCGACACTGCAAATCCTGACACTGCCCTCAAGCCCACGTCCCACGCAACCTGCCTCATTCTCCGTGTCTTGAGAAAACCGAGCTGCCGTCAACAACTCCGGCCGCACCAGCCGCCCGGTGCTTGCTCAGGGCAAGGACCTCCCTGCTACGCAAGCGCGCGACCCCTCAGCCTGGCCTCCAAACCCGTCACCCTGCTCGGGCCCTCTGCTTTGGCACCAACCTCCCTTCTTGGCAACTTCCACCTCTTCCAACTCGGTCCTCCTCCTCAACACATACACCTGCTCAAGACCCTGGGAAAGCAAAACCCTCACTCCACAGCTCACCTGACCCGTGTCCTTGCACATCTAGCTACCGTACACCCCTTCCTCGCCCTACTCTCCCGTCACTCCCTCCTGTGTCCCCACCATCCCCTTGAAACGCCTCTCTACAATGACCTAACTAGCAGTCCATCGGACACTGGATGGTTCTCCTCCTGGACCTACTACACTACATGTGAAGATTTTTTTTTTTCCAGCAACCATGATGCCACCCTCTTTCTAATTCTGGTTCTCCGTCTTCCCCATGCTTCCCTGTGGGCCTCCCACCGCGGACCACTGCCGCTCCCCAGAGTCCTACCCCGGCCTCATCGTAGCTGTCTGTCCTCCCAAGGCAGCTCCACTGGTCAGACTCTGCAGCTGGGCCACAACCCCAGTGCCAACGATCCAGGGGCACATCTCTGTGGTCGGGATTTCTGTTCTTAGCTTCATCTCGCCATCTGCCTAAGTGACACCACTCTCTCGTGGACCATGGGCACCTCAAGCTCCATGTGCCCGGGACAAAACTCTGAGCAAATGTGCTCTGCCTCTGTATGGTCCCTAAACTAATAAATGATGCCACCGTCTAGCCCAGTTATGTGAAGAGAAAATGTGGGAGTCATCTTAAATGTCTCTCTCTCACTCACGGGACCCCAACCCTACAAAAGTCAGGGCTTTTTCCCACATAAAAATCTCTGGGAATCCTTCTGTCTTCTGTATCCCCACACCCACAATGACTCAGTTCAGGCTCTCACTCATCGTATCTGCTCTCCAACTTGAAAGAATTCACATCCACATCTCAGAGCCCGGCACAGGGTCAGATACACAAAGGATCACTAAATAGTCGATCAATTCAGCTGAACAAGGACAATCCGGTTTTATAAGAGAGGATTCCTGGCCTCTCCCCATCTCCATCCCTCCCCCACCCCCTGCTGTCCAATAACTAATTCTTTATAAACATGAAAACAATCAAAAACTGGTTCAAAACACAAGAAAGGTTGAATAAACTAAGTGTGATACTTGGTTGTGAAGTTATTATGCAATAAACGCTTTCTAAGAAATATGTAATGGTCTGTATGTGTTCAAAGATAAATAATATATTAACAGAAAAAAGCAGGCAGTGAAACTAAATATATTTTGTAATTTGAATTTTTTTTAAATTTTATTTATTTATTCGACAGAGAGATTACAAGCAGGCAGAGAGACAGGCAGAGGGGGGGGGGGAAGCAGGCTCCCCACTGAGCAGAGAGCCCAATGCGGGGCCCGATCCCAGGACCCCGAGATCACGACCCGAGCCGAAGGCAGAGGCTTCAACCCACCGAGCCACCCAGGCGCCCGTAATTCGAATTTTATTATAAACATTCACGTATGTGCTAAGTACAAAGACAAACACCACGAAATATCAGCAGATCTCACGGGGTGGGGGTGGTTACTGCACGTCTCCACACGTCTCAGGGATTCTGTAACAAACATGCTCTGCTTTCATAAGCAGAAAACGTATTTTAAGAGAAATCTGTACAAACACAAATACAGATAATGGACTGTTTCTTCACACATCTACTAGGACACATTCTCCCTCTCTTCCAGAGGACCCATGTTACACCAGCACCCGGGCAGAAAGCTGGTGCGGGTCTCGGGTAAGTCAGTATTCCTGGAGAAACAAAGCAGGAGGCACCTGCAAGACGAAACGGTGCTTGGAGCTGCCAAACCGACCCCTGTGCTCGTGAGCGCCACACCAGAGGACAAGTCCGAAGAGAGGACTTTCTTCCCAAAGTACTGCCATCATTTGGCCTACATGTATTTCAACAAAACAGTGCTCTCAAAGCCACCAGCTAAATAAAGGAGAACAGTACTGATAATGATCCTCCTATGATATTTAAAAATATCAGCACACAGCATCTACAGGTACACGGAAGCCCTCAGGAAGGGCTCAGTCACGCTCCTACTCTTGCGGGACAGACCGACGGAGTCACCGGGTTCGGAGCGCCCTTCACAGCGGCTCTGACCGACACGCCAAGGATTTTCATTACTGACCTCAAAGGGAGAAGTCTGTAGCACAAAGCACTGAGTTCATACACTCTGTATAAGGTAGGAGATTTATACTTTTTTTCCTGTACAGAAAGAAACAGGAAGAAAAACTAGGACTGAACTTCCAGAAGTGGTAACAGGAAGTGTGAAAGGACACATGCCCAAGAACCGCATCAAAGTCTGTTCAAACCTGGGCCCACGGGAGCCACGGGAATGTACGGGTCAGCAGTTGCGACAGCGGCCACCTGGGGAGGAACAGCAGGAGGGCAGGACTGGGGAGGAACGTGAGGCCTCTGGGGTGCCGCTGACACCCTTGCTGTCTAACTGAGTAGTCAGTGCACATTCCGTTTGGAGAGTGCACTGAGTTCTACACGCGCTATGATTTGCTCTTTCCCACATGTATCTTATGCTCCAATTAAAGAGCTGAAAACTTGGGCCTCTGGGTGGCTCAGTCGTTAAGTCTCTGCCTTCAGCTCAGGTCATGATCCTGGGGTCCTGGGATCGAGCCTCGCAAGGGGCTCTCTGCTCAGCGGGAAGCCTGCTTCTCCCTCTCCCCTCCCCCTGCTTGTGTTCTCTCTCTCGCTGTCAAATAAATAAATAAAATCTTTAAAAAAAAAAAAAGTTGGAAACAATTGATATACATGAAAACAGCTGATACAGTGGGTTTGGGAGCCAAACTGACAAGAGTCCGAACCGTTTCGGCGACCAGCCGTGGGTCCGGAGGCAGGTTCACCTCTCTGAGCTTCAGCTCACGCGTAAACTGGGGTCGAGGGGCTGCTTCCCGGAGCTCCTGCAGGACTGAGTGACAACGGTATGGTGGCTCACGTGGGCGCTCACGTGGGCCCTCACGATCGCCAGCCTCTCCTCCGCGTGCCCGCATTCCACAGCTATACGATTACCGATTACCGGATGCACAGTTGTAACTGTTACCAAGTTTACACAATTTTTTTGAGTCCTGACGATCAGAATGGGATTCAAATGCTTTATTGACCTAAGAACCAAAACTGATCGATAAAAGTCCTGGCAAATCAAAGGGATGTTATGAGAAGTGTTAAGTGATCAAAGTCCAAGAGGAGGAGCAAATACTGAGCAACGCACAACCAGCCGCTTCGAACGTCGCGTCACCTCGGACCGCAAGTCTGCGCTGACAGTGCCCACGGCGAACCGCAAAGGCTCTCGCACTTGGAAGCGCCAGCATGACTCACTCGGGGAGGTGGGAGGGAGGCTGTGCTTTGAAGAAACCTCTCGGAGGGGCAACCCCTAACCGCTACAGTAAGAAGTCAGTGTCTGGAAACGGCAGCACACGCACTGTCACGCAGAGGTCACCGGAGAGAGAAGAGCGTGGTGTGGCGAGCGGGACTGAGCGATGGGACCACTTATTTTCTGCTGTAAGCCTTGCAATATTTGACTTTTAAGTCTATGTGCACTTATAAGCAAACATATGGCTTTATACATGTTTTAAAGATTGGGGAAAACAGAATTAATTTTCTAATACCCAAATACAAGGGTTTCTAGAGATCACAAAACTTTCTGACTGAAGGAACCTAAAGACCATCTCTTTTAGTTCAACTCGCAGATGATGCCCCAGAGGAAGAGAAAGTGGCTGAATCCACGGCCCCCCGGCCACCGGCCCCTCCTCTCACGCTCTGCTGGAGAACGGCGCTCGGGCTGTCGGAACCCGACGGGGCGGGACGGGCGCAGCAGACGTGGGGCGGGTGGGCAAGGCGGACGTCTCGCACATCCGCAGGGACGGAACGACCGCCTGGGAGGCAAAGCTCGGCCCCACACACAGCTCCCCAAGTCCCGCACAGGGCGGCTGCCCCGGGCACACGACCGGGCAGACGGAAGAGCCGCCGGGCGGCATTCTTCCGTTCACACGCTGGTCCGTCGGAAGAGGCCGCCCTGAAGACGCCGACGTGATCTAGTCACGCTCAGTAAGAACAAAGTGCCGGTGTCGTGCCGGTGCCAAGGCAAAGAAGATCACCTCGGCACGTGGGGTTTTGCTTACGAAGCTACAGGTAGAGACAGCGCTCCGAGGGGACCCGAACACGCCAGGAAGCCGGCGGCCCGGGGGGCTCAGCTGCAGGGCGTGAGCCCGGTCCTGGGACTGAGCCCCGCATCGGGCTCCTTGCTTCTCCCTCTGCCTGATGCACACAGTCTCTCTCTCCCCACTCCCTAACAAACAAATAAATAAAATCTTAAAAAAAAAAAAAGATCATGAAGCCACCTGGCTTAAGCCAGAGCAAGGGACGATGTCCCAGGAAAGTGGTGTTTTACCTCAAACAATTTGGATAAAGCCTGTAAGTTATCTCAGCACACTGGGTCCAGAAAATACAAGGAAAAGGCTTCGGTCTTTCACTTCTTGGTCAGATTCTCCCTTTAAACTAGTATCAGCCCACAGGTTTGTAGAACAGAAGTGATACTCGACTCTGAGAAACAAATAGTTAGCAGGCAAGGCCTAGGCTCACTGGCAAACACGCCTGCCCCTCACTCGCCTCTGCCTAAGCCAAATGAGAAGGACGGCCGGCGGCCACCTACCCTTGCTCGTGCCAGCCAGCGGCTCCGGGTCCAGCCCACCTGCCTGAGACGGGGCAGCCTGCCACCATGGACCCCTGGTTCTCCTCCCACGGAGCAAACTGAACCTTCCACACTCGAGCCAACCTAGGCCTTCTGCTCCCCCAGAGCTGCTACCAGACAGCGGCGCGCGTCCGTTTCACTGAAACAATCACTCTGCGAGTGTTCAAAGCACCTACTATGCACCGTTACAGGAGATCAGGACCTGCCTCTTGGAGAGTTCTGAAGAGAGTCTAGGGGCACCTCCTCAAACAGTGTGGCACCGACGCAGCAGCCACAGGGAGCTCACGGCAGGAGGGGACAAGAATCTGGGTACTGAGTCATGACCACATCTGCCTTCCCGAGGAAAAAGTCGCTGATTCCTCTACCTAACCCTGAAAATGAGATCACAAAAGTTCGGTTTCAATCGTTTTCTCAAGGAATCCCTGTAAATTTCTTTGGAATCCCAATTCCGAAATCTACTGCAACAGCCCTAATCTCTCTCCAGAATTGCTGACACCGAATTCTAGGGGCTGGACACTGCCACAGGACACGCAGATTATCATCGGGGAAGACGGAAGGTACAGGAAGGGCTTCAGGGCGATTTAGGGCTCTTATTTGCAAAACCACAGACACTCCACAGCATCTCCGCAGGGAAACTCAGGTCACAGGTGCACCCGTCAGTGATGCCGCCATCGTCAGGTGTGACGTCTCTTCTGTCCCGGAGCTGACAGCGCGCTCAGCCAAGACATTCTTGAGTGGGCATACTGTCTGCCCGCAACAGTGCAAATGGGTCCTTGAAGTGTCCCCAAGCAGTTAAGAGTTCGCATGGAAAAAGGCACAAGGTCACCATTCAGCAGCCCGGGGCTGAAGGCGGTGCACCTGCAGGCTGCGGAGCGAGGCCAACTGGGATCCGACCCCGGACCCGCTCTTCCTACCTGGGACACCCACATCAAATACCTCTTTCTCATGTGTAATCGTGCTAACACGTATAGTGACCTCAGAAGGGCACCCGCTCTGCGGTGTGTGCTCAGTAAGTGTCTGCTATGATTCCAACCCTTCGGAAGGTAACAATCTCGTCCTCGAGAGCACGACTCTGGAGCCTCGCTGGCCGGGGCTGCCCACTTCCTAGCCGCGTCACCTCGGGCAGGTACTGCTCTCTGTGCTGCAGTTTTCTCGGTGGAAATGGGAACTACAGTGACATCCCAGGGTTTTGCCAAGGAGGAATTAAGTCACATTAAATCATTTAGCGCAGAGCCTGGTTCAAAGGGTTACTATCTACTTTTTCATCAAGTGGCTGGTGTCAGCTGAAGTTCCCTCCTTCTCTTCCTCCAACTTTGCTTAGAAAAAGCAAGTTTCTATAACATATAAAACCTACCATTTTGCCAACACGGCCATGCTACGTATCAGTGAAGACCTCTGGCAGTCTGCGTGAGGCACCACGTGCTCTTCACCAGCGCAGTCTGAGGGCAGACGTCTCGATGAGCCTCCGGATAGCTCATCAGTCGTAACGAAAAATGCTGCACAAAAACCTGCTTTCACGATGACTAGCCTAAAATAATGACTTATATATATTTAATCAGTAAGCCATGGGACAGCCAAAAAAGGAACCAGCAATGGTCTGTATAAGACTCTTCCTTCTGGGGCGCCTGGGTGGCTCAGTGGGTTAGGCCTCTGCCTTCGGCTCAGGTCATGATCCTGGGGTCCTGGGATCGAGCCCCGCATCGGGCTCTCTGCTCAGCAGGGAGCCTGCTTCCCCCATCTCTCTGCCTGCCTCTCTGCCTACTTGTGATCTCCGTCCGTCAAATAAATTTAAAAAAATAAAAAAAAGAATCAGTTAAGAGGAAAAGATGGGTAGGGGCGCCTGGGTTGAACTCAGGGTTGAACTGGGTTCAACTCAGTGGGTTGAAGCCTCTGCCTTCGGTTCGGGTCGTGATCTCAGGGTCCTGGGATCCAGCCCCGCATCGGGCTCTCTGCTCAGTGGGGAGCCTGCTTCCTCCTCTCTCTCTACCTGCCTCTCTGCCTACTTGTGATCTCTGTCTGTCAAATAAATAAACAAAATCTTTTAAAAAATAAAAAAAAGAAAAGGAGGAAAAGATGGGTAAACTGGACATTACGAATTTCCGAAGTTGTTCTTTAAACACTAAGAAAAAGAACAGGCAAGGCACAGCCAAGGAGAAAACATGTAGAAAGTGTTATTTCCAGCAAAGGTTTCTACAGACCACATCAAGAACTCTTAGGGCTCGCTACTATAATACAACGCAATAAAAAAGGGCCACAAGTGGGAACACTTCACCAAAGAAGAAAAGCGCACGACAAATAAAGTACACGAATAAAGAGATGCGCATCGTCAGTGGTTAGAGAAATTCAAGTTAAAGCCACCCTGACCTGCCCCGGCACTCCCGCTGGACGGCGAAAATGAAAGTGCAGGCGCAGACGCAGAGAGAGAGGACGCGGAGCAACACAGCCACTCCGGAAAGGAGGCTGACCATTTCTCTGACGTTCATCACACACCTGCCTTGTGCCCCAGTGGGTCCACTCCCAGCTACTTACCCAGAAGAAGGGAAACACGTGCACACAAACAGGAAACAACTCGAGTTTCCACCCGGCGAATGCACACAAATGCCAGAAAGTGCAGAAATCCAGTGGAATGCCACTCCTCTGTGAAAAGGATCCGACTACTGACACCGGCAACACGCTGCCTGGAAAGCAACACGCCGAGTGCAGGAAGCCAGACACAAATGACGACATACCACAGAACCCCACACCGAACCGCAGAACAGGCAAACCACAGTGACAGAAAGCAGACTGGTGGCGGCCAGAGGTCCAGGAACGGAACGGACTGCAAAGGAGCTCAAGGGAACTTCTGAAGACTGCGGAGATGTTCTAGGTCACGACTGCTGGGGCACTTACACTACTCTAAGTACTTGTCAACCGTCAGGTGAAAACGGTGAATCTCACTGTTTGCCATTGATGCCTCCATAAAGCTCGCAACACACTCCCTCTGGGACACACCTTGACATCTTCCTCTTTCTCAACACCATCGCACCAGCAATTTCCCGTCTGACTCACTCCCGTGCAGCCAGCATCCGTGTCCCACTTCCCTCGTCACTGTACTCCGCACACATCATCACTCATCTTCCTGAAACACGGCTTAACCAAGCCGAACACCTTCAGCCAGTTCTCTACTGTCTAGAAAAGTACAAGCTTCCTACTGAGGTGTTCTGGCTCCTCTAAGAAGTCTCTCGAGGGCAGGAAACGTCTTATTTATCTTGGTACTCCACTGGCTGTGCTCTGAACTGCACGGCACAGTCTCTGAGCACTCCGAAACTGCACACAAACAGAATTTTAGAAATCTGATGACTCGGGTGATCAAATCCCACGACACTGCCTACCGCGACACTGAAAGACGCCCCCATCAACATGTATGTCCCCGTCCCTGGAACCCGCGGGTATTACCTTTATATGACAAGGGGAGGGGGGCTCTGCAGGTGCGATTAGAGAGCCGAGGTGGGCAGGCCTCCTTACGAGGAGGGGCAGAGGGAGCTTCGACACAAAGAGGAAAGGCCACACGAAGACACAGCCTTGCAGACTGACAAGCGGAAGAATGCCAACCGCCCCGGAAGCTGGGCTCTTCCCAGGGGGAGTGACACTCTCCTTTCAGCCCAGTGACACTGATTTGAGACTTCCGCCCTCCAGAACCATGAGGAATACATTTCTGTTGTTTGAAGCCTGCCAGTTCGGGGATATGTGTTCCAGCAGCCCTAGAAAACTAAAACACTTTCCTTTACAAACAAAAGATTACACATAGTAAAACATTTTAAAGTCCTAACAGCTTCTTGCTGATTAGTGTCAACAACAAAGTTTTACACAGTGAATAAAATGTACGCTTTCTTGTAACACTTTGCAATAAAAAAGAGGAATCAGAATTTTTTGACATCTTCTATACCAGTTAACTCATCATCTCATATTCTAACCAACATATTCCAAACAGCACAACACTTAACAAAACAGAATTCACTTAGATTCAATGGACGGTCTAAAATTACACAGTTAGCGGGAGACCAACCGAAGATTCAAGACCTCAAGCCGAAGTCCGTGCTCGTCCCACAGTGCCATGCTGCCTAACTGTGGCTCCGGTATCAGGACAGCGAACCTTTACTGTTAATTCACTAACCAGGAATTAAATGTGTTCTTCCCATTCCCCTCCTAAATGCAATTTCTACGCCCTCTGCTTACTCAGATTCTAACCCAAACAGGACTCAAGTTTTTTTAGAGGAACAAAATCTTGACGTTCCGTGTCTTCACACTTCTCTAGTGTTTGTACTCCAGCCCCAATCTTAACAGTGAAGTCGTGTTCTTTATAGAATGCGTTACTCACTAAATGACTTATCTTTGCTCTGCTTTAACCATGTCCATGAGATAAAAGAAAAAAGTCACTGTAAAAGCCGTGGCGGCACCCTATCTGGAAACGTGCAAGACTAAAGACCGTCTCAGGAATATGTTAGGGTCCTCCACGGAACAGTGTTTCATTCAAACATCAACTTCTCAGAGACCACTATCCTCCTTGCTGGCATCAGCACCGACAGAGCTCCTCCCTGGTGATGATTCACCTCCACTATGACTTTTCTAACCCTGTCCCAGTACAGATGGGAATTTTCTTCCACAGTGGTTCATGTCCGTTCTTTAATCAAGAGTGCTAAATGTAGGATAACCGTTGTTTTTTATATTTTTTATATATTTTATTTATCCAACACAGAGAGAGAACACGCGGGTGAGCATGAGCAGGGGAGGGGCGGGGGGGGGAAGCCGACTCCCCGCTGAGCAGAGAGCCTGATGCGGGGCTCGATCCCAGGACCCCGAGATCACGACCTGAGCTGAAGGCAGACGCTCAACCGACTGAGCCACCCCCGCGCCCCTAAGATGACCTTTTAATAAAGAGTATGAAATAAGTGGGTGTATTCACTATTGAGAACTCAGGTTCACAACACATCCCACTGGAAAGGAAAAGGGAAAGAGGAGGTTGATACCATCTGGAACACGCAAAGGGTCAGTCAGGGCCGCCGGAGCCGGGCTGCACTCTCCTGCTCCTCTCTCTCACTCTTCGGATATTATTAAAAATATGAGGGTGCTAAGAGATAGCTCATATTCTGACTTCTTGCCCTTTTAAAAACCTAGCGAATGTAACTGTCATAACCTGAATGTTTTGACAAAGCACAAAAGCCATTGTTTAACCCAAGTTTGCTTTAAAAAACCCTATTACAGGGGCGCCTGGGTGGCTCAGTTGGTTGAGTGACTGCCTTTACCTCAGGTCATGATCCTGGACTTCCAGGATCGAGTCCCGCATCGGGCTCCCAGCTTCTTGGGGAGTCTGCTTCTCCCTCTGACCTTCTCCTCTCTCATGCTCTCTCACTCATTCTCTCTCAAATAAATAAATAAAATTTAAAAAAAAAAAAAAGAAAGAAACCTATTACACTAGTTACAAATGAAACTCACTACCCAGGACTCCTTCCTTAGGTAGGAAACGTTACCTTATTTTACGCATATCTGCATCTGTGTACACATACACAACTATACATTTACATACACACGTATATAAACAGACTAGTTTAAAAAGCTGACTCAGTAAAACCATGTTTTATCCAATAATGACTCAGTTTGGAAAAAAAAAAAGTTTTGTGGGATACACTGCTCTTCCCTGAAGCTGAAGGACGCACGGACCTGGGTTTTTAAAAGCCCCCCGGGCGAGCGCACCGTGCTGAGAGCCGGCAGTCCGAATCGGGGCAGCCCGCAGACAGGAAGCACACACGGGAGAGCCAGCTTCCCCGGACCCACAGGTCTGGCGGCTGAGTGCGGGTCACTGGCGTGAGGGCGTGCGTATTAGTGGTGCCGTCGATCACCAACGCAAGAGAAAATCTGTGACCATAAAGCACCACACACATCCTTTTCTGAGAAACTCGGCCCTTCCGTCTGCTCCAAGGTCCCATCAAGGCTGAGACTGTCCTGGTCGCTCTGTCGCCCCTGGCACAGCAGCTTCCGCGTAACAGAAATGAAAGCCACTTTCCTGAACGGAGCCCGACTCTGTGAAGTCTTGTCTGTAAGTCAGTGGCATGACAAACATCCTCCCACACCTCACTCTGTGTGGCCCTGATCATAGGGCTGGTTTCATAAGAGATAATCAATAAATATTAGTTAACTAGCTAATTTTACCCACAGGCCAGTCTGACTGGAGATGCTTCTAATCGCGCTCGCTAAGACACAACCACTGGACACGGCAAACTACACCCACAAAGGAGGTCAAGACGGTTGTTCTCGAATCTGTTCCTCCTCCTCCCAACCATTATCTGAGTCATCCAGATGCAGAACCCTTGAGTCATCTTTGCTATCTCCTGTCAACATGGAAACAAGTTTCAAAAGTCCCATCTTTCATACCTTCTGCAAGTCTTGCTCCTCTCGGTCACCAGCCCAGAGCTCCTCACCAAAACACTCATCACCAACCGTGACGGTTCGCGCAGATCCGTCCTCTGCACTGCAGCCCTGCCCGCGTGCCACCGACGATTCTAGTCCGTCACTACCCTGGCGGGCATCACTCCGCAGCCTCACTCCACAGCCCACGGCGTAAAATCCAAACACCTTATCAATCCGTTCATCATCTGCCCCTTAACATACTTTTCCAACCTCATATCCCACTATTCCTTCCGTCAAGAAGTGACCTCTTCTCACTACCATCTCCCCATGTCCAAAAGAGGTCTATTTTCCTAATCACAGGTCAAACACTATTTCCTGCAGCAAAGACCTTCCCTGACTACCCAAAACGTACTCCCTACCACTTCCCTAAAAAATCTCTTCCCATCTGAATTTTCAAAGTAACTTCTAGCGTTTTTCACCTTCTGCCTTACAACGGTTTCTTACACATGCTTTTCACCTCCCCTCACACACTGCAGACTCTGCTGTGAAGAAGCTCTAGGTCTGGCTCCTCTGTTTGAACCACCACTTCTCCCTCTTCCGACTCCACGCTCATCCCATCCTCTGCCCCACAGCGCCTCACAAGCCAGAGCTCAAACACCCGACCCTTGGCCTACTCCGATTCAACAGGACACTAACACTTGGGTATTCTCACTTGCCTTGCCAGTGACAGACCCTGCACCTCTCTTCCCACACATCCGTAGTCACTGCAGTGAACTGATAAACCTCTCTTCGTGGGGGAAAAAGAAAAACCTCAAGGAGAAAGTGAACAGGTGCCACAGGTGACAGAAGTGAAAAAAGGGAATGGCAGAAAAAAGGAAGCAATGCTCGTGAAAGGACAGTGGTCAAGAGATCCCCAGGGAATGCAGAATTGTCGAAAGCCTGGGACGTGATGAATCCCAGACCTGTCCCCCTGAAACAAATGATACCTTAGATGTTAAAGAAAGAAAGAACAAACAAGACAAAAACAAAGTGTGGGACACATACTCACTGAATGAGTAAAATAACAAGGAAAGGAATAAATCTGAAAACTGAAAAGAGAGCAAAGTTTCCTCTTTCCCTCCTTCTAGCAGCCTGGACTGACAAAGCACTTTCTGGAGGAGTGTTATCCAACAGCACTTTCTGCAACGATGCAAGCAAGTGGTGTTCACCTGGGCTGTGTGCTAGGAAGGGGACCACCAAGCACACAGCTACAAAGCAATTGAAACTGAGCGACTGTGACCACAGAACTGAATTTTTTTTAAGATTTTTTATTTTATTTATTTGACAGACAGAGATCACAAGTAGGCAGAGAGACAGGCAGAGAGAAGGGGTGGGGGGGGAAGAGCAGGCTCCCTGCAGAGCAGACAGCCCAATGCCAGGGCTCGATCCCAGGACCCTGGGATCATGAACTGAGCTGAAGGCAGAGGCTTTAACCCACTGAGCCACCCAGGCGCCCCAGAACTGAATTTTTAATTTTACTTAATTTAAAGGAAAGCAGCCATATGGGGCTAGTGGCTACTATATCAGCCAGTGATTGTCCAGAATATGAAATGTACTCACCTAGTATTTGAATTGTCCAAAGTCTTTTCCTCACCAAATTCCAGTAAGCTAACAAAAGTCCATGATCAATTTTCTGTTTAGTAACCCATTACATCTTTTCCAGTTTTCACCTTCATTTTACTGAGGAAGGGAAGGAGAGCAGAGCTGAAGAGGGGACGAAGAAAAGAGCACAGGCCAGGGTCAGAACGCCGGGCACTGCGCTGGCAGTGTTCTTCGTGCACCATTCCTTCTGACCCCCACTCAGCCACGTCTGAGACAGAGAGGACCCCCTCTTCTAAAGCTGAGGAAACAGAGACAGAGAGAAATTAACTGGCTTGCCGGGCTCACAGCTTGGCGGGACTCGGGTTCAAATCCTCGTCTGAACGCAGATTCTGCTCTCAAGCGTTCTACTTGGATTGCTAAGACTAAAAGAGGCGGGACGAAAAGTAGGTTGGGGAGTCGCAGGAGGCTAACATTATTCAGAACACAAGAGCAGCCGGTCCCACCAGCACACTCGACCAGGGACTGAGGGTGTATCCAGGCTACTTTGCTCCGTGTCTGGTCAATGACGCTCAGTAAACTCAGCCATTCCTTCAACCATCAACCGTACGAATGATTGATTCCAAGCTGGGGTACGTAGCACTGAACAAAATGGAAGTCTCCACCCTCGTGAGGTTTACATTACAATAAAGAAATTTAAAGAATAATTAGGAACATCTCTAAAGGTGGTGAGAACTAAACAGACACTCAAATGAGCCACTTAGCTGCAAGGAGAGACTGCAAGAGACCGTTTCAGCCCAAGGCGCCGCAAGGACAGACGGAGAGGGGGACGGGCTGGGAGCGCATGTGGGACAGCAAGGAAGTCAGCGCGGCGAGAGCACGGATACAGGAGAGAAGCAGGCGACACCGCCGCACGGTTAAGCAGGGGCCAGACCCCGCTGGGACCTGCGGGTCCCTGGAAGGCTTTGGAGTGTATTTTTAAGATCACGGAGACCCACAGGAGCGGACAGTGTGTGTGGGCTGAGCGTGCTGAGAAGCGTAAAGGAGACGTGACCTCATCCATGTCATAGAGGGAGCGCTGGAACTGTGAAAGTGGGTGCTGAGGAAGCAAAAGCAAGAAGAAAAGGGAAAAGCAGGAAGTCCAAGTAGGAAGGGCTTTTGCGAGTGACAAAGCAATTTTAAATTAGTAGGAGCGCTGCACATGTAGGGTAGAAACAAACTAATTCAGGACAGATTTTAAGCTAAATACATTGGGTCAAACCACCAGCCACGAATGGACGGAAGGAAGAAAAGCCGGAGTTCTAAAGGCGTCCCTAAGAGGGGACCTGCGCACCGGGCTCCAGGCTCTGCCGGACTCCCAGGCACTGCTTCCCACACCCTCGCGCCCCGGCACCGCGCGCAGAACCACCAGCAGCCGGTCCGCACCGCGCACGGTCGCAGACGGTCCCGCTGCTCCCGGCCCAGCTTTCCGCGACTGGTCTGTCTGTCCGCGGGGACTTCGGGACGGGCGGAGCGGCCCTGACAAACGGACTGCAGCGCCGCAGCAGGACTTCCCGGCCACCCTTGCCTTCCTCCCCCCCGCACCCTCCCCGCCCCACTCAAGGCTTCCCGACGTTTGGCAACACTGTTTCCCCAGACCTGAAACCGCGGGCCGGGAAACTGAAACACAGAACAGGCGCAGAAAAGCCGCCCGGCGAGAAGCTCCCGGGTGGGCGCGCCCATCCACGACCCCTTGGCGGCGGAACCCTCCAGGAGGTGTCGTTGCAGGCGCCCGGGCCCCGGGCTGCGCGTGTCCCAGGGCGACCCTGGCCGCGTGTCCAGGCACCCGCAGCAGGGCTCGCTGGTCGCTGCCCGCAGCCTGCGCGAGGTCCTCCGGCCCGCAAGCCGACCGCGGGGCAAGCAGGTGCGGAGCAGAAGTGCTGAGCGACCCCCGGCCGCCGCGCCGTTCCCAGCTCGGTCTCTCGCGCCCCTTCCAGCGCACAGGGCTAGACCCCGGACCTCCCGGGAGGCCCTCCTGCTCCCCCCGCCCCGCCCTTCCTCGCTGCTTCCAGGCGCCGCCGCCCGGGCTGCCGGCCGCGATCTGCCCCAAAACGAGCTGCTGCTTCCGTCCCTTTTCCTCCCCTCTGCGTTCACGCGATGTCCCTCTGCGCCCCGACCAGGGCGTCTAACGCGGGGAGGACCGAGGCGAACGCCGGGTGCCGGCGCTGGCCGTGCCCGGGACCTCGGCGTCAGACCCGCGTCCGCGCAGGGCAAGGCAGGCCGGCTTCACCCGCGCGTCCCCGAGCCCAAGGCCGGGGCGGGAGGCCTGCGCGCCGTCGGGGCCGCCCCGACCCAAGACCCGAGCCACGGCGGGCTCAGGCCCCGCTGGGCTCCAGAGCGACGGGGCAGGTCGTGACCAGCGCCCTGCGGCCGCTCGAAGGGCACCGGGTCACAGCAGGCGCGTTTCCCGCAACAGCGGGGCAGCAGGGGCGGCACGGCGGCGGCCCCCGCAGGACCCCGCAGGACCCCGCGCCGCCGCCTGCCGCCCTCCCCCCGCACAATCCGCCTCCACAGCGCGGACGCCCGCCCGCGGCCCGCGGGGGGCAGGGCCCGAGAGGTCCCGAACGGCGCGCAGGGAGGGCGCGAGGGCAGGACGAGGGCGACCCCGGCCGCGCCCCACCCCCGCCGCCCTGGGGGCAGCGTCCCGGCCCGACGCCGGACGTGCCGGGCAGCAGTTTCGGTTTCCGAGCAGCCGGCGACCCCGCCGGCGCGGCCGGTCTCCAGGGCCGCCCCGCGCACGCCCACGGCCGCACCCCGCCGCACGGCCCGGACCCGGCTCCGCAGCCGCCGCGGCCCGCGGGGTCGGGGGCGCCCGAGGGGCGTCGCCCCGGGAGCCGCGCGCAGAACCCCGGCCCGCCGCGCGCCCCGACACCCGCCGCGCCCGCTGCGACCACGCCCGGCCGGGCCCCCGCAGCGCCCGCTCCGCCCCGCGCCGTCCCGCGCGCCCCCCGCACAGCCTACCGTCCGCCATGGCGGGCCGGCCCTGCCGCAGCCTCGCGAGAAGTGCGCGGCGCTCACGGGGCGGCGCGCGCGGGCGGCCGCGGGTCTCGCGAGACTCTCGCGAGGGGGCGGGGCGCGGGCGGGGCGGCGCGCGGCGACCTCTCCTCCCCTCGCGCCTTGGAGGCCGGGGCCGCCGCGCGCTGACCGCCTGGGTCGCGGCCGCGGCGAGCGACACTAGTGCTCGCACAGAGCCGGCCGGGGGACGGTCGGGGGACGGTCGGGGGCGGGCGCGCTGCTCTCACGGCTCGTGTCTTGCCGGGGAGCTGAGGTGGCGGCAGAGGCGAGGGGAACCGGAGCGGGGGCTCACCGTGCACCCCGCTATGCCCCCCTCCGCGGAGCCCACCGCGCACCCCACCGCGCACCCCTCCGCGGAGCCCACCGCGCTCCCCACCGCGCACCCCACCGCGCACCCCTCCGCGGAGCCCACCGCGCACCCCACCGCGCACCCCACCGCGCACCCCTCCGCGGAGCCAACCGCGCACCCCACCGCGCACCCCACCGCGCACCCCACCGCGCACCCCTCCGCGGAGCCCACCGCGCACCCCACCGCGCACCCCACCGCGCACCCCACCGCGCACCCCTCCGCGGAGCCCACCGCGCTCCCCACCGCGCACCCCACCGCGCACCCCTCCGCGGAGCCCACCGCGCACCCCACCGCGCACCCCACCGCGCACCCCTCCGCGGAGCCCACCGCGCACCCCACCGCGCACCCCTCCGCGGAGCCCACCGTGCACCCCACCGCGCACCCCACCGCGCACCCCACCGCGCACCCCTCCGCGGAGCCAACCGCGCACCCCACCGCGCACCCCACCGCGCACCCCTCCGCGGAGCCCACCGTGCACCCCACCGCGCACCCCACCGCGCACCCCACCGCGCACCCCTCCGCGGAGCCCACCGTGCTCCCCAACGTGCTCCCCACCGTACACCCCACCGTGCTCCCCACCGCGCACCCCTCCGCGGAGCCCACCGTGCATCCCACTATGCACCCCTCTCTGGGCCCCACCGCGCACCCCACGATGCGCCCCACCGCGCACCCCACCGTGCACCCCACCGTGCTCCCCACCGCGCACCCCACCGCGCACCCCTCCTCGGAGCCCACCGTGCTCCCCACCGCGCACCCCACCGCGCACCCCACCGCGCACCCCTCCGCGGAGCCCACCGCGCTCCCCACCGCGCACCCCACCGCGCACCCCACCGCGCACCCCACCGCGCACCCCACCGCGGAGCCCACCGTGCACCCCACCGCGCACCCCTCCGCGCACCCCACCGAGCACCCCACCGCGCACCCCACCGCGCACCCCACCGCGCACCCCACCGCGGAGCCCACCGTGCACCCCACCGCGCACCCCTCCGCGGAGCCCACCGCGCACCCCACCGCGCACCCCTCCGCGGAGCCCACCGCGCACCCCTCCGCGGAGCCCACCGCGCACCCCACCGCGCACCCCTCCGCGGAGCCCACCGCGCACCCCACCGCGCACCCCACCGCGCACCCCTCCGCGGAGCCCACCGCGCTCCCCACCGCGCACCCCACCGCGCACCCCTCCGCGGAGCCCACCGCGCACCCCACCGCGCACCCCACCGCGCACCCCTCCGCGGAGCCCACCGCGCACCCCACCGCGCACCCCTCCGCGGAGCCCACCGTGCACCCCACCGCGCACCCCACCGCGCACCCCACCGCGCACCCCTCCGCGGAGCCCACCGTGCACCCCACCGCGCACCCCACCGCGCACCCCTCCGCGGAGCCCACCGTGCTCCCCAACGTGCTCCCCACCGTACACCCCACCGTGCTCCCCACCGCGCACCCCTCCGCGGAGCCCACCGTGCTCCCCAACGTGCTCCCCACCGTACACCCCACCGTGCTCCCCACCGCGCACCCCTCCGCGGAGCCCACCGTGCATCCCACTATGCACCCCTCTCTGGGCCCCACCGCGCACCCCACGATGCGCCCCACCGCGCACCCCACCGTGCACCCCACCGTGCACCCCACCGCGCACCCCTCCGCGCACCCCACCGCGCACCCCACCGCGCACCCCACCGCGCACCCCACCGCGGAGCCCACCGTGCACCCCACCGCGCACCCCTCCGCGGAGCCCACCGCGCACCCCACCGCGCACCCCTCCGCGGAGCCCACCGCGCACCCCACCGCGCACCCCACCGCGCACCCCACCGCGCACCCCTCCGCGGAGCCCACCGCGCTCCCCACCGCGCACCCCACCGCGCACCCCTCCGCGGAGCCCACCGCGCACCCCACCGCGCACCCCACCGCGCACCCCTCCGCGGAGCCCACCGCGCACCCCACCGCGCACCCCACCGCGCACCCCTCCGCGGAGCCCACCGTGCACCCCACCGCGCACCCCACCGCGCACCCCACCGCGCACCCCTCCGCGGAGCCCACCGTGCACCCCACCGCGCACCCCACCGCGCACCCCTCCGCGGAGCCCACCGTGCTCCCCAACGTGCTCCCCACCGTACACCCCACCGTGCTCCCCACCGCGCACCCCTCCGCGGAGCCCACCGTGCTCCCCAACGTGCTCCCCACCGTACACCCCACCGTGCTCCCCACCGCGCACCCCTCCGCGGAGCCCACCGTGCATCCCACTATGCACCCCTCTCTGGGCCCCACCGCGCACCCCACGATGCGCCCCACCGCGCACCCCACCGTGCACCCCACCGTGCTCCCCACCGCGCACCCCACCGCGCACCCCTCCTCGGAGCCCACCGTGCTCCCCACCGCGCACCCCACCGTGCTCCCCACCGCGCACCCCACCGCGCACCCCACCGCGCTCCCCACCGTACACCCCACCGTGCTCCCCACCGCGCACCCCTCCGCGGAGCCCACCGTGCATCCCACTATGCACCCCTCTCTGGGCCCCACCGCGCACCCCACCGTGCACCCCACCGTACACCCCACCGTGCTCCCCACCGCGGAGCCCACCGTGCACCCACCGTGCTCCCCACCGCGCACCCCTCCGCGGAGCCCACCGTGCATCCCACTACGCACCCCTCTCTGGGCCCCACCGCGCACCCCACAATGCACCCCACCGCACACCCCACCGCGGAGCCCACGGTGCACCCCACCGCGCACCCCTCCGCAGAGCCCACCGTGCACCCCGCTATGCCCCCCTCCGCGGAGCCCACCGTACACCCCACCGTGCTCCCCACCGCGCACCCCACCGCGCACCCCTCCGCGGAGCCCACCGTGCACCCCACGATGCACCCCACTGCGCACCCCTCCGCGGACTCCACCGATGACCCCGCGGTAGAACCCATGCGCACCCCACCATGGGCCCCACTGGACCCCACCCATGCAGACCCCACTATGCATCCTACCACACCCCACACCAGTGGCCCCTCCACGGATCCCACCATGGACCCAACCGATGACCCCAAGTGGACCTCAAAGCGCACCCCAGAACCCCTCTGTGGGTCCCACCAGGGACCAGAGGCCGTTGCTTAGTCGTTTAAAGCCCACGGAAGGGGACCCGAATGGGCCGAGAGGCGTCAGGAAACCCGATGATGACATGAGTTCACGGACCAGAGAGACGCGAGATCTGGCCCGAAGGGGCGGCGCCGCGTGTCCCCTGTCCGTGTGGACGGGTGCTTTCCGAGCAGAAACCCCCGAGGGCTGAGAGCACAGATGGCGGTGCTGGCCCGGCCTCGGGATTCCCTGCCAGACAGGCGGAGCGGACAGCTCAGGTGCAGACCGGTAGGGGCAGGGGGTAGGGTCGTGAAACCCAGGTCCCTGTCCTGTCGAGGGCCGGTGGGGAGGCCCGTGTGCCAGGTGGCAAAGGGCAGCTCCAAGCTCGGTAGCCCCAGGATGTGATAAGGTCCAGGACACGGAGTGCAACACACCTGCCACAGTGAACAGTAAGAAGCCGGGAAAATTGACCATTGGGACTGAGAGGTAGGGAAGGAGGGAGACCCTAAGCCAGGAGCCAAACCTTCAGTGACTCTGGGGACGTCCCACAGCAAAAAACAGGGTTAAGGAGTAATAGGACCCGACAGCAGAGACCTTTCCAAACACATTTGTAGCCAAAGGAGACGTGAGAGAATGGTGGCGGCCGCATCTCTGGAAGCACGGGGACCGCGGGGGACGCCGTGGCTGGGAGAAGAGCCAAGGGGGAGATGGAAGTCTTAGAACGGCAGAGGGGTCCCGAGCTGGAGAAGCCGTGGCTGCCATCAAAGGCAAGCATCGGAGGGTAGGAAGGGGGAGTAGAGGAGGGATCCGGAGTTCGTTCTGAGGGAGAGGGAGGAATTCTGGCCGAGGGACACGCGGGAGATTGGAGAGGAGAGGGTGTGGAGACGTGTCGGGACAGCGGCGCGCTCGGGGAGATGCTTCTCCAACGGCGGGGGGACACCGAAGGTGGGCGGGACGTGGGCCAGGGTAGGTGGCCGCGCGGGGCCGAGCAAGGGGCACTTAGACCGCCGAGGGGGAGGGGAGGACTTGCGGGGCGTGCGGGCCAGGCCAGAGCGCCCAGCTTCTTCATCTGTGAAGAGTGGTTTGGAGGTGTGCCACACGGTGAGCCACTGGGGTCATCGGTGTGGCCTGGAAAGCCTGTCCCCTTCGGTCACAAGCAGCCGTGGCCATTTGAGCGCGCCCTACAGACACGTGCTGGGTCCTGGCCAAGGAATGAGGGGAGTGTCTGGGAAATAGCATCATAACTGATGCCCGTTTGGCGACAGACCACTTCTCGGGTCTCACCGGCATCAGCCCGGCGCGTGGCGCGGCGGGGCTCGGTGCTCGAGCGCGGCTGCCGCCGAGGGAGCTACACCGGCGGCCAGGAGAACCGGGTGCGAGTGCGGCCGGCAGCTGACGTGCCGTGTTGGTGCGGGCAGGGGCCTGCGAGCTCGTGCTCCCGGCGCGACTGCACCGCTGTCTCAGCACGCTCGTGAGGATGCGGAGGGTCAGGACCCCCGTGAGAACGTGACGAAAACCAGGGACAGCAGCACACGTGCAGGAAGAAACAAATTTGGGCCCTTCCAGCTGGCTGGGACTAGACGGCCACAGCGGAATGGAAACCCACTGGGGCTGGAGTACCTCCTCCTCACGGCCTCCCTCGGGAAGCCCTCCAGGACGCACGCGCGGTCCTCTTAGGGGGACCCGGAACAGACCCCGATCCTGGGCCTTTGTCTTCTGCCCTCCGTCTGGATTCCCAACTGGCTTGAAAGCCCTGAGCCACGGAGAGGCCCTCGTGGCAGAGCCCGGGACACAAAGCCACGCTAGCACTGGGCGGACAGGCTCCAACAGCCCCCAGGCTCCGGGGCGCTCCCGACACTGGAACGACCAGAGAGACAGTCTAAAACCTCAGCCCTGGAACAGGGCTCACCGTAGACCTGGCCCAGCTTTTGCTCAGACGAAGAGGAACCTGGTGTGGAGTTATCCGGGACAGGGAACAGGAGGCGCGTGAATGGGAAATGCTGAGGCCTTAAGGGCACGCGGGATCAGGCTCTTCCTGGGGGAGCAGCGCCCTGTCACGGTAGAGAGGGGAAGGGACGGGATCTCTCGGAGTCCACTGAGCTGGGCTGAGTACCGGCCTTAACGTGCGCATGGTCCGTGTGACCTGCCGTGAGGGGTGGCAGCACCCGGTACGGGAGGTCGCGGGACAGAATTCCAGCCGTGAAACGTACTTGCTCTACGGTTTTGACACTGACCTGCTCGTGTTTCCATGTGAGAAAGCGTTACTTTGGAAGATCCTTGTAAGAAAGGGGCTGGGTCCCTTAGGAGACACACCTGCACTAGCCTGCCGCGAAGCAGAAGCTGGAGAAACGGGAATGGGGTCTCTGGGGCTCCTTAGGAATGAAGGAGACGCCGCTGCGAACACACAGCGCGACCGTGCTTATTCCTAACGGTTACTGCTGGGAAGGGAGAAAAATCAAGGGTCTTGCCTAGGACCTTCCGCGGAGACCCTCGGTCTGAGCGCTGTCTGCTTCTTTGTCAAAGTCTTTTCCTTCTCCTGTGGTTTATTCTGCTGGTGTGACTAGGACTCACAATCTTTTCTCGTCTCACTACGGCTCTGTGGGACATGCTGGTCCAGTGAAACAAAACCCTAACCCTACCCTGGCATTCATGTTACACACATCTGAAACTGAATAACCAAAAACACCTTATCCTGGAAATAATTTGCTCTGCAAACTGTGTTTCTGCTGGGGTCTGCCATCCTCTGGGAAGGCCTGTCTTTCTGAGGGTGAGGGGGGAAGTCAGGGGGGTCCTTCCTTCAAGCCCAGAGCCGTGCACACAGCAGACTCGTCCAACGCTGTTTCTTTGCACTTGAAGCCGCTTGTTGCTAAAACCCTGGGCAGATGACTGTGCATGAAACTGGCATCTAAGGTTCAGGGACATCATCTGGACCCTTTTATAATTTATTTCAAATGTACTTATCAGGAAAATTAGATTGTGATAAGGACCTCCAATCCGCTCTCACGGACTTTCTTGTCTCTAACTCAGTTCTGATTAGAGATCTGGCTTCTCGTTCTTTTCTCTGGAAGGAGGCGGCCGTCACAGCCACAGGCAGCGCAGGTCCCAGCGAGCACCCCCTCCCAGCTGTGAAGGGTCTGTGCGCAAGGGTGCAGGGAGGAAGGCCGGACGGCGGCGTCCTGTTAGGGAGAGAAAAGAAAGAAGGAAGGAAGGAGAAAGAACTCAGTCTTGCGTCTTTTTGCCCCTAACTGACTCAGCGACCCTGGGCAGGTATCCAGGCCGCGTCTGCCCGTCTGTACAGAGGAGGGTCGGTGGCGCTTGAGATGGTGCCTGCGGTCTCTCCCACTTCCCTTCCGAGTCTGGGTTCTTCGCCTTCTGGCTCATTATGTGTGCGGTAGAGCCAGTTCCGGCTAAAGAGGAAATCCCTCAAAACGCCCTAAGTCAGCAGGCACACAGCGCTGGTGAGGAAGAGTGCTTGGCCCCCTACTAGAAGCTTTAAGACTGTTACATCAGGTTGGAAGTCAACTTCCCACCCCCTGGTTCTTTCTTTAAATGCAGTTTGAAGAATTCTTTTTCAAGATTCCCCGGTGGACCTTTTGGTATCATGTGCTGTTTAGAAATAATCCCACAAAGTTGCTTTTGAGACCTGCATCCTAAAACCAAAATAGCTCGTGATACAGCCTCTAAGTCATCATTTATTGATTTACAGAGCACCCACCACATGGCGCAGGGGCTTTACAATACAGCAAACATCACAACAGAACTCACATAGTTAAATACAATCAACGAGTTACAGAACTAAAAACAGCTGGAATGAAGCAACATTGTGTCAAATTTCAAAGATGCTGAGCGGTGGCAGGTACAAAGAAGGTAGTTCCACCAACTGGAGACCAGACGGGCAAAGATAGATACACAGGCACCACAACCCAAAATGTGCAGATCTGTAGAGGGTGAGTGAGCACAAAGAATAAAATTTCACACCCGAGAATGAAGGCCATTGAAGATACCAGGACACCCAAGTGATGAGAGAACTCGTGGCATCGCCTCACAAAGAGACTGCCTTGTGATGACAAGGAAACCAATCTCGCGTGGATTTTAAACTCACAGAAGAGAGGCCAGAAAGCCACTGAGATCATCTGTCCCATTATGAGCACAGACTGAGATCTATAAGCCTTTACAAGAACTTGGAATCAATTTAGGAAACAGCCAACAGTTCTAAAACCCATAAGACTGTGTAGATGTTGTTGATAGTTGGCACAGAGTTGGGGAGAAAAATCCTTTCCTAAAGCAGAGAGGACTCGCCTCACATTAGTGATGAGACACTGGTGGGACAAAAGCCACCTGGATCAGTGCCACCTGAGAGTGGTTGAGTATCAAACATGGAGGCGTCAAGTTCACTGTCAGATGAACACGGGGAAAGGCACAGGAGACGCCCCTGGCAGAGAACAGGCCACACCACCTCCTGAGGCCCGTGTGTCCACATGCAGCACGCCAGGGCGCCAGGTGGAAAGGAGCGCGAAGGGAGGGGCACTGGTTCCTGGTCGCCCTTCCACTCCCCTAGATCTAGCCCCAAAACACACACGGTCACACCGAAGTACCTGCATGAAAGTGGCACTTAGGGTTCAGTGAGAGTCGTCCCTGAGCGAGTAGGTCACTGGCCGCTCCCTGAGGAGGCAAACCCCAGGTTCGAACCCAACCGACCGCGAGCAGGACCACAGCAAGAGGAGGGCAACGTCCAGACTCCGTTCCGCCACCTGCAAGCACGTCAAGCGTGTGATTGGCGAGTAGAAGGGACTGCATCCAAATCCCAGGAGGCTGTGCAGCACCAGCACTTTGGGGCAACAAGGTTTACAGCCTCTGAATCAGAAAAGTCACAAAAGGAAGTTCTTGAAGAAAATCAGCTCCAATGGATCAAACACTCGTCACATCAGTCATTGCACACTGATGGGTCTCTACGATGCTTCAAGGTGCAGAACAGACGGGATTCGGAAAAATCGTTCTCTGCTGTGTCTACATCCTCAACCATTTTACTTCCGCTGAAAGAAGGACATGCAGAGTCCGCAGGGATGGGCGACTGGTAGGGACCCCTTCACTCTCTGCCAGAGCGTCTCTCCGAGCCCCACAGGCCAGACACGCGCCGGTCCTCACAGAACCGTGTCCCATCGGGCACTGCTTCCGTTCCTGTCCCTTACCCGCCAACTACTACACGTCCCGGCCCCAACCTCACACCCAACACAGGGGAACCTGGGCCTGCCGTTCACACTGCACACGTTCACTTCATCACTTCCTGAAGCTGCTTTAGAAGACATGATATGAAGTACACTTATGCTCAAACGTTAATAAAATCCAAGTGCACTGTGTCAGGGACAGAATCGATATATCAGAGAGCAAAGCATTCACACCCTGTAATGCTTTGAGACCCACGGAAGAACCTAGATAGAGCCCAGCACATACACTGCCATGGCCATGGGATTTTCAAGTATTAAGTCTGTTTGCATAAGGAATCAACCTGAGATTTTTCTAAACTGCACTTCTCTGGCATTCAGAATTACAACCTTCATTCAATACAATAAAAGTCAACAACTTGACGATTATTGGGAAAAAATTATATTTTGGAAGAACTCACTACATAAGGTGACAGAATTCCAAAATCAAATTACATGAAAATATACATCGCCATTTCTTTGTACAATAAGTGAGAAAAATCTGCAATATAGAAGAATAGAGGCAAAGAAACGCGGAGGACCGTGGAGAAGGGGGTGGGGGGTCCACAGCATCTGTAAGAGCAAACTCACGAGTTAAGCAGAAAGCCCGCAGCCGTGCACACTGATCCATCCAACCTGAACGCCCAGGGACCGGCGGGAAGGCAAAAGCCAAACCAAACCAGAATTTGTTCTGTCTGGGGCAAGTTTCAGTAAGCTGAATTCTGAACCAACTCTCTGTAGTTCTCAGGGATGATGGAGTTCAAGAGCTCTCAACAGCCAAAATGTGGTATTGTCACACCCGATCCAAGAGACGGTGCGACCAGAGCACAAAACGACAAGCACCTAGTGATGACCGCGGCTCTGCAGTCATCGTTAAAAATCAAGTAGTTGCTTAGTAAGTATTTCAGTATTGGAACTAAATGACTTGAAAACTTTCCGGCAGAGAGAAGAGAGGAAAGCAAAGGGGAGTGTGTCAAAACAAAGAAGATACAAAAGTTTAGTAAGTGAAAAGAGTTTAATGAAGCCTCAATGGTTTAAAGGAAATTAAATGGAAACTTTTAATCCTAATTGTTTTTCATCTGACATGCTTTAAGGAGTCTTTTAAAACTGATAAGAAACAATGAATAGGGAAAGAAAACCTGCTAAAATCTTTGAGAATTTACACGATTCTTGTCCTACTACAAGAGAGCATTATTTGGTACAAGGTGTATTGGTGGATGTACATGAATGGTCTATATATTATCCGGATCATGTTGTGCTATGTACAGGTCTTTACAAGTCTTCCTGAAGGCTAAAACAGTTCATGAGAATTCAAACTGCGCAATCCCCTGTAAGTTGGCACTTGTTAGGCTCTCGTCAGCACGGGTACTGGCTTGTTCTACTGCAGCCCAGCTCCAGCCAGTGTCCGCCAACTTGTTACAACAGAAGTCCAGCAATAGGTGGGTAGAGTGCAGGAAAACAGTGCCGTGTTTCTCAATTGGAGACCTACAACGGAACAACAGCGTTACATGATGAATTTACAAATCACAAAAGAATCAACTGGTTAGACATTTTTATTTCTGTCTTAGTTCTTCGGAAACAAGCTCTTAATTTCAGGTTAAGCTCATTTTTGTGCTCATCCAACATGGCAGCCATGTAGGGCCATTTTATTTGTTTTAAATTATATAAATAAAACTGACAATTTAGTTCAAGTGCTCAATATGGCTAGTGACTACCATGCTGGACAGTACAGAGGAACGGTATTTCTACCTATCAGCACAGATAGTTCTATTGCACTTCCCTACTTTACATCGTTTTCAATATCCCAAATGTCTTTCAACTTATATTGGATCTAGAGTCAAACACAGAACTACTTAGAGTCGTGTGATTGGGAAATTTACTAAGTATTTAAGGATATTCAGAGAAACAACGTAAGACTGCCACATTTCGGGGCACCTGGGTGGCTCAGTGGGTTAAGCCTGCCTTCGGCTCAGGTCACGATCCCAGCGTCCTCAGGTCGAGCCCCGCATCAGGTCTCTGCTCGGCAGGGAGCCTGCTTCCCCCACCCTCTCTCTCTGCCTGCCTCTCTACCTACTTGTGATCTCTGTCAAATAAATAAATAAAATATTAAAAAAAAAAAAAAGACCACCACATTTCCCAACTTGTTGAATTTTATCCAACCCCAAAGGTTCAGTCCAAACCCATTTTCTACGCGTGAGGCCGCCCGCGACGGACCGTCTACTCCAAGTACAGGTACTTCCGCTACGTTGCGTCTGGCCAGTCTTATGCCCTCAGCCAGCCCAGACGTCAAGAACCCCGTCTACCTAAAAACAAACTTCTCTGGTGCAGTGTTCAGAGGCATCACATGAAGGAACTTCCCCTATTTCACAGGGAAACTGAGACAAGGTGACACCGCTAATAAGGGCAGGGTTTCCTGCTCAAAAACTGAGAAAAACTAGGTCCAAGTTAAGAAAAAAAAGTCTAAGTTAATGACTGGACTTCTATTCAGAGCTGCTCCTGTACTTGTGTGTGCTCTGAGCACACAGGGCAGCAGGGGAGGGGAGCAGGGAGGAGAGTGTCAGTCTTCTTCTCTCGGGTCCAGGTGCTCCAGAAACTCACACACCTGTTCTGTCTGCCAAGCATGCTGCCAGGCACCAAGACCCTGAAGAGAAGGTGGCTGGAGACTCCAAGGACATAATAAGTTCCTAACAAAGAAGTCAGGTGTACTCAGAGTTAGGACAAAAATTTAAGTCACACCAGAGTGTGTCTTCCAATGTCCTGAACAAATTTATCAACAGCCAAGTTCAACCATCTCAGCTCTGCTGTGGGCAGAAACCAAGCAGCGGGCCTGTCCGTGCATGGCCCTGCCTATGACCATTGCCCTGACTTGGGCACAAAAATCGCGCCTGCGAGGCCGAACGACTGCTCAGTTTCCTTCCAAAGGGGCTGTGCCCGCTGACACGTTCGGCCCTGGCAAAGCCGGCAGCGCACCAGAAACGCGCGTATCACCGTCCCCAGAAGCGGGATCTTCCACTGGCACAAAGACACACAACGTGTGCACAGATGTTCTGTTGGAAGATGGAAAGACGTTACTGAAATGAAGAAACACCATCAAAGAACAGGCGTCATGTAGTTTTTAGGTGATGTTACTTGAATGTTTTCCCAAGGTCTCGATCAACCACACCCAAACTACTCCCTGGCCGTTTACTCTCTCAGGGCTGAAGGAGAGCTGGGGACAGAGACTCTAATCATTCCCCGAGGACACGAACACAAAATTTCAGGGCTCCGAAACAGTCATTTAAAACTGTGCCTGTGTAAGGTTTTAAAAAGAAAATACTCCAGAGGGGACTGACTGCTCAAAGTCATTAAACACCTAAAATCAAGCAACCCAGCTTTAAATAGCATTAACTTTTTCAGCAGGAACAGAAAAATCCACTTTCCCCTCATGAACAAAAGGCTCAGTACAGAAAAAGCAAGTCTGTCGGCTTCTCTCTAAAAAGATACACGTGAGGCTCGCTCTCCCGGCCACACCCTCTCCATTTAGACAGATGCTGCTGACCTCCGACGTCACTGACGTCGTGCGTTGTCCTATCTCCACCCGCATCGGCCTGTTACTAAAATCACACACATTTTATATCAATTGAAATTACATCAATTGTATGTCTTTATGAAATAACTTTATTTTTTTTAATCTCAAAACTTCATATTAGTCCCTATTTTTAACCTACAAATCTGAAGATGGTTCACCTCTATCGGACGTCGGTACCTTGCTCTATTTACTTCTAAAACTAGAATCAAATGAATTTCCTATGCGGCTACACAACTTAATTTTTTTTTAAGTCTAAAAAAAATACAAATCAGGCGAGCATGCTTCCAAATAAAAAACACTTCTGATGTTAAGGATAATAATACAAGGAATTCCACACTCAGGAATAAGTGTTCCAGTAATCTCAACCATTCTTCACCGAGAGCAGTCCCCGTGTGGGGGGGGCTTCCCACTACCTTCCACACAGAGGACCCCGGCGCCCCTCTGCTTCATGCCGAGGCCCTCGTGACCACCCAAAGCCACTTCCTTTCTGAGGCCCAAAGAACCTCACACAGTCTGGCTCCCCTCCTGTGACCAGCCAGCCCACGGGTTTCTGTTTCTTCCTTCTGCCCCGACACGTGGCCCTTCTACATGAACGTCTTGTCTACTCTAGGGCCCTCCCATCTCAGCAGGACCCTCCCGTGGCAGCCGTGCACCATATATGCCACGCTCTCCCAAGACAACAACACCTGTGCAAATGGAAGGAAAGGAACCAATATTCGTTCACAAGAACGGACATGTGCCCAGGGCCGGCTGTTCTTGGTGTCAGCTCCCATTTCAAAATACAAACCTTCATCCTTGATGATACGCCACTGTTAAAAAGCAGACCTATGTTATCACACTGATACACATAAATCATACTGAACTAGCGAAGTATCAGAAAACCATGTTACATTTTTAAAACATACTCTATGTCTCTGCCCATGTTATTACACGCCCGACACCGACGTGACGTTATTACACGCCCGACACCGACGTGACGTTATTACACGCCCGACACGGACGAGACGTTATTACACGCCCGACACCGACGAGACGTTATTACACGCCCGACACGGACGAGACGTTATTACACGCCCGACACGGACGAGACGTTATTACACGCCCGACACGGACGTGACGTTATTACACGCCCGACACGGACGTGACGTTATTACACGCCCGACACCGACGAGACGTTATTACACGCCCGACACGGACGAGACGTTATTACACGCCCGACACCGACGAGACGTTATTACACGCCCGACACGGACGAGACGTTATTACACGCCCGACACGGACGAGACGTTATTACACGCCCGACACGGACGAGACGTTATTACACGCCCGACACCGACGAGACGTTATTACACGCCCGACACCGACGAGACGTTATTACACGCCCGACACGGACGAGACGTTATTACACGCCCGACACGGACGAGACGTTATTACACGCCCGACACGGACGAGACGTTATTACACGCCCGACACCGACGTGACGTTATTACACGCCCGACACGGACGAGACGTTATTACACGCCCGACACCGACGAGACGTTATTACACGCCCGACACCGACGAGACGTTATTACACGCCCGACACCGACGAGACGTTATTACACGCCCGACACCGACGAGACATTATTGTACGCCCGACGCATAAGTGAGTGTCGGGTGAAGCTACTATGTGTCAGGGGTCCCATCGGGGAACAGAACTGGGGCCATGACAGGACTTACTTTTCCTCACATGCACAAGCTTCCATCTCCAGAGTGTTGACATGCCGGCTTTGTCCCTGCAGCTGGGGACAGGAGTGAGGACAGAAGAGGGGCAGGATAAAGAGGCAGGCGGGAGCAGTCGGGCCGAGAAGGCACCGGGGCAGAGCCCTAGCTTGCATGCGTGAGGACAGAAGACACTTGCAGAGGGACTGTCAACAGTGTCAAGTCAAACAGATTAAGAACCAACACTCCGTGAAGCCACTGGGGCCAACACGCTGCCCGCAGTGTCCCGGTCAGTTTAGTCTCCTGAGGGGACGACAGAAGATGAGCCCAATGTTAAGGGGACAAGGCAAAGCCCCCTGCTCCCAGTGCACTCCTCCTTCCAAAGTTAAGCGCCACTGCGAACGATGCAACTTTTGTGTGTTTCTTCAAGTCCCTGCTTTAAGAGAGCTCTTTACCACAGAGCAAGGACGTTGTACTTTTAACTTACATGAACAGCACCTTACTCGACGCTGTTTTTTCTTTTTTGCAAATTACTTTTCCTGCTCAAGACTGTTTCCTGAGATGGAACCACCCAGTGACCTACAGCTAAGTCTGTACCACGCACACAGCCAGCTGCTGGTAGCTCTCCGCTGCATCAGGCCCAGCTGAGCACGCTGCTGACGGGCCTTGTAACGACGACACACAGCACGGCCCGCAGCACACGTGTGTGTCTGCACACACGGGCCAGCCCGTCTCCGACCACAGCCGACCTCGCGGGGTGGGTGCACGGTTCACACTGACCACGCATCGCCGACCTGCTCTCCAACGCCGACGCGCCTGCCCTCTCGCCCAACCTCAAGGACACTGGATCCTCACCAGCACTTGGGTTTCTCGGACATTTTGATTTCTGACAATCCGGTCCATGTGATGTTACCTCCCTGCACCCTCCTATTTCTGATTACAAACGCAGTTATTTTTCACATGCGTAACAATTAGCTTTCTTTCTGGTTCTATTTAGTACCGAAGCAGGTGATTTTCCTTTGTACTGCTTGTTTTCTCACCGATGTGCCCGAGCTGGTGTAGATTCTAGATATAAATCCAGAACATCGGATGGATGGTGATCTTTTCCCAGTCTCTTGTTTTTAAAAGTTTGTCATCATAATATTTAAGTGTTCAGTTTTGACACAGATCTGTTGATTTTTCTCTTTTTCAGGTGTTCTCTGTGCCTAACAAGTCCTTCTCTATCTTGCTACTCTCCCTTATTTTGTTCTAGAATAGCTGTGTTTTTCGTACTTACTCTGCCGCCTTACCGGAGACGGCTAACAAGGTCAGGCCACCTGCTGGTAAGGGGGGCCGCGCCCCAAAAGCCCTGAGGCGGACTGGGTCAAGTGTTTCCCTCACAGTCTTGCGGCCACACAGGAGGTCAGAAAGATTCAACACGCCAGGAGCCATGATGGCTGGAAGCCTGGGTGGGATGTGGTGTGAAACCCACCAAGGACGCAGTCAGCTTGGGACTGTCTCTTACTCCACACGTGGCCTCGACTAACCAGTGGAGAGAATACACAACCCCCCACTTGTGCTTTCACTTTCTCTCAAATAAAATCTTTTTAAAAAATTACTCTTTTAAGCCAGAGGATTTTAGGTAATTTGGAACAGAGCGCTAGAGAGCTACAACAATCCCTATCCCTCTGGCCTTAAGGCAGAGCAGTGGACAGAGTCTTGCCGTCTGGTGGCCCAGATGTGGTCCCGCTGCTCATCTGAGGGATGGGAGGGTTCACTCCTCCGCCGTGTCCTCTCTTCCTCCCATCCTGCACCTGAGGCCGTTCGGGTCTTTACAGAGGACGAGGTATAAATACGAAGAAAAAAACGCAACAAGGAGACACACACTACAGGACCCCAGTTCTAGGAGACACCCAAGGAACCAAACTCCTAGACACGGGGCCTGACGTAGGGACTGGAGAGCAAGAAAAGCGCTTCCGTCAGGAGGAGGGGTCTGTCGTGCACCAGGGCCTGTAAGAAGTGGGAAGAGGGCACTTCACTTTTTTTTTTAAAAAGTGAAATAACGTCTGGATTAAGTTCTTGACTGGTGATACTTCCATCTGTAGAAAGCACAAGTTGTGGGTCTGGATGTAGAGTTTTTAGAACAATTTTAAACCTGGTTTTGCTTCACCGTAGGAGTTATATTTCACATCTACAGTCTATGGCACGACGGAAGCTGCCGAGGACACGCAGAAAACGCACGCCGACAAGCCACCAAGAGAACCAGACTTTATGAAGAGTCCGAGTGGCAAGCCCGCCCGGCCATGCCTGCGGCCAGGCCCCAGGATCCTGTGACGTAGCCTCCGTGGGACAGTGACATAAGGACAAGGGCACATGAGAGTCACGCAGGCACCTGAGTCCGACAGCAGCGTACCATGCTCCGTGCGTGGGGGGGAGGGGGAGCACCACACAGACCTGCTTTTAGGAGGCCTGAGTTGGGGCACCTGGGTGGCTCAGTGGGTTAAAGCCTCTATCTTCGGCTCAGGTCATGATCCCAGGGTCCTGGGATCGGGCCCCGCATCGGGCTCTCTGCTCAGCGGGGAGCCTGCTTCCCCCCCACCCCCGCCTGCCTCTCTGCCTCTTTGTGATCTGGTCTGTCAAATAAATCAATAAATAATCTTTGGAAGGCCCGAGTTAAGTCATGGATTTTGATGCAAATTGTTTAAAGTCCAATTTTCAAATGGCTTCACTCTCAGTTAATCCAGAGATGACTGGGCTCAGGTGCTTATTACCGTGGGAACGTGGTAACCAGAGGAGTAGGAAAACACTCGTCCATGACTGCGAGTTAGGGCCCTGAGCGCTGTCAGGCTTGGGGCGGGGGGAGCATCTGTTAGACGAGCAACTGCTTCATGAGAGGAGGGGCCTCGTCCCAGCACGCGGCAGAACGAGGAGACCTGTGCCAGGGCCCCGATGTGGAAACTAGCTCCCTCCAGGCCGCCACTCAAACACTCCCCGAGTGATGGGGAGATGCATCCCAGAGAGAGGAGAGCCACAGGAGCAAAGGGGGAAACAACTAGGAAAGTCTAACACACAACGGGGCTAGGGACTTGCACGCTGGTCGGACAGGTCTGCATTAATATGCGTGAATCAGTGTTTCCCAAGGAACGTCCGTTGCTGCCCACAGGTGAGCCAAGTGGTCCTCCTGGTGAGCCTCAAACTGACAAGACACTAACTCCTTTATTCTGTTCTTACCAACGTAAGACACACACACTTCAAGGCTGATCCTCTTTACACAAAAGCCTGAGCTTAAATAGTAACTACAGTGATCATTCACACAACTGGTATGTTAACTTTATTTAAAATTCTGTTCTATCAAGGACTCTGGCTGCCAGGCCCTCTGTGGCGACAAAGAGCCATCACAATGTATCTGGCGGACAGGCAACACACGAGGATGTTCTGCTACTGGCCTGTGTCGGTCAAGATTTCCCATTATTGCTTCCTTCCTCTCCCGCTGGAGGCTCTCAGTCCAGTGCCCTCATTCACAGTGTATCATATTTTCACTTAACCTGTTCCATACCATCAGGTATTTTGAATCAACATTATTTCCTGCCTCCATCTTTCTGATGAGTGGCCTTCACTCTTGATAAGTATGAACACGCGTGTGGTTTGTTTTTTTTCAAAGATTTATTTATTTATTTGACACAGAGACAGGGATCACAAGTAGACAGAGAGGCAGACAGAGAGAGAGAGGGGAGGAAGCAGGATCCCCGCTCAGCAGAGAGCCCGATGCAGGGCTCGATCCCAGGACCCTGAGCTCATGACCTGAGCCGAAGGCAGAGGCTTAACCCACGGAGTCCCCAGGCGCCCAAACACATGTGTGTTATGAGCGGATATAAACTAACGGTAACCCCGCTAGCAAAGGAAAGTATAAAATCCCTTACAAAATTTGTCTGTGGCCCCTCATTAGTATGTATGTATGTATTTAACTAATTTGAAATATACTATCAAGGTAAATTTAATAAAATTCTTGGTAATTTCTTAAATATATTAAGTAGTTATGAGACGGAATCACGCATGTACTTGGGCTTCAGTATCTGCAGTTCTGTCGCCGTCCAGCCCGTCTCTGATTGGGACACTGTATGGGAAGAGGCCCCTAGGATGTGGCCACACGCAGGCAAGCACCAAAGCAAGGAGCAGGGAGGACGACAGGCACGGTGCGGCGTCCAGGACAAGCGCCTGGACGAAGGACCGGCAGGAACGCCCGCAGTCCCAGCGGACCGAGACGCGGTCCGGGAAGAACGACGGGAAGCAGGGACCAGGGAGTGGATGGGAGGAAGGGTGAGGTAAGGACACGAGGACAGGGTTACTAACAAAACGTAAGCAGGCTGGGCAGGAACCAGCTGCTGGAAAGCAGCGTGAAGGCTGCGGTCACTGCCATCCTTGGTCGTAACAGAAAGGAGGGCCGACGGTCAGCATTTCCGGGTGTCACGAGGAGATCAGAAACCAGGGATCTCAAACACGGAAACAGGACAAGTGGTAGGCGGACTCAGCCTTTCTTCTGATTTGCACCTTTGCATTTGATACAGTCATCACAGAAATAATAAAAATTAAAACAATGTGAAGCTAGTTTAGGGATACGACAGGCCAACTCACAGAACACATTCAGGTCCGAAACAGATGAACACACACCTGGAAATGGAATTTCCTAGGACCACCGACCCTGAGCGTCAGGGGTGACAGAACCTGCCAACAACGGACGCGGCCCCTGGTTTCCGCCCGGGGCACGGACACAGCCACGCACCGCACAGCCAGCAACTCCAGGACTTCCACACAGATACCAACAGGAAAACCATAAAACTTTCACCAGAGAAGATGCAACGCGAGTCTTCTGGTGTCAGAGAAGAAGCTAGAACACAAAACCTAGCTCCGTGCAGGAGAGATCTGATGCAGCTGCATTAAGATTAAGAATCTTCGTTCATCGGGGCGTCTGGGTGGCTCGGTTGAGCACGCGCTTCTGGACGTCGGCTCGGGTCATGACGAGCCTTGGATCGGGCTCCGGGCGCAGCGCCGTCTGCTTGACACTCCCTCCCCCTCTCCCTCTGCCCCTCCCCTGGCTTCCGTGCACACACACTCTCCCTCTCAAAAAAATCTCTGTTCATCCGGAGGTTCCAAAATGGGAACTGACCAGGGGACAAGTCCAGACCTAACAGAACAGCCCAAAGAACAGGAATTTTGCAAACAGCCAAACACAAGAAACGACAGTCAGCAGCGCCGGCCACACCCGTCGGAGCAAGGGCTCACCCACCCACTTCCAGACGGAAAACTTCAGGGAATGCAGGGCTGGCTCCTGAGCAAAGGGAAACCTTATCCTTGCGAAAAGGAGTGAAAACAGATGCAGAACTCTGGTGACAACTTGGCATCATGCACTCAAAGTGACGTGCACAGACCCGACCTCGGTAACCCCACCCCCGCGCACACAGCCGGAGAGCACGCCTCACCAGTGTGCACCAAGAAACAGGCCGGCCACGCCCGCTCTGGCAGCAGACACAAAGCGGACACGCCCACGAGAGACCTGTCCCCACACCGAAGACAACTGCAGTCAGCGGCGAGGGCAAGACGGTGACTCAGCGACCGAGGTCCCACGTGACAGTGACAACAGATGGTACAACCACCAGACCCAACACAGACCAGTGAGAGGACAAGTCCCGGAGCAGCGCGCACACGGCAGCTCCACGCACGGCGCTCAGAGGCCGAGGGCACGCTCTTCAGGACGGACCGACGGGATCAAAGGACAGCGGAAAACCGTGGTAAGCACAGAACTGGGCGTGGGAGAGAGGGGCTGGGGCAGAGGGGAACGCGCGGTAAAACAGGGGGCAGGTCCAGGATGACTCATGATCCTTTACATGCTCCAAGTCCTAAATAAATTATCACCCCAACATTAAAAAAAAAAAGAAAAAAGAAAAAAAGGAAGAAAAGAAACCAAATAACTAAAATGTCACACATTTGGTCAGTGGTCCCCACCGCGTCCCCCTCTATCCTGGACTCCCTACCAGGTGCAATAAAAGCCTCCGGACACGGTGTACAACCCGAGAGAGTGTACGACACGAGAGAGAACTTTCCTACTGGCCCTATTAGTAATAAACAGGGAGATAAAGACCAACGAAAACACGGAAGGCAGCGGCGTCTGGGGGGCTCAGTCAGTGAAGCCTCTGCCTTTGGCTCCGGTCATGATCCCGGGGTCCTGGGATCGAGTCCCCCATCGGGCTCCCTGCTCCACGGGGAGTCTGCTTCTCCCTCTGCCTCTGTGCTCGCTTGCTCTCTCTCTCTCTGCCTGTCTCTCAAATAAATGAATAAAAGCTTAAAAAAAATTTAAGAAAACGTGGAAGAGAGATGTTTACTGGTCTTGCCAGTTCATTACAAAATACGATCTTCCTTTAAAAAAAAATTAGGAAATGAAAATTCACATCATCCGTTGCTATAAACCACACTGAAATAGGCACTTTCCTTTCACCGTCAGTGAAAAAACAGAGACCACGACCCCACGCCAGCCAGTGAGACACAGTCACCTAGGTGAAGACGCGGAGTCTGCTGGAGCAAAACGCAGGTGGGCTACACGGTTTCTGTTGAGAAAACAACAGACCACTGGACACTCCCGCTAAAAAATGTAGCTAGTGTAATCAGGCAATTCAAATATCCAAATCACACAATTCCCAAAAAACGTATGTGCCATTTATCACGAGGCAAAGAGTAGGATTTTAAAATGAACTCACCCTGAAATAATGAAGTTATAGCTGTTGAACAAATGTCACTCGAAAGCAGTCTCTTGGCTTTTTCTTACACAGCGGGCGACTTTCCTTTTGAATTCTCCATTTCTGTCTTCCCTCCACTCTTTCTGTAGATACAAAAGTAACATGAAGTGACTTTATCCAAGCTCTTCTTAAAATCTCAAATACTAGTTTTAATTTTGAATCTATCACTTTGGCAACATGCACGTTTTTAAAACGCTGAAAAGCTGGTAAGTCAGAAAAAGCAGTCAAATACTTTTGCCAGACTCTGCTGCAACGGAAGAGCAGAAATCACTCACGCAAGTCACCTGTGTAGGCGCGAGTCTCCTAAATAAAGAAGTCCATGCAGAACACGGACGGTTCTCATTACTGGAAAAGGCGGTCGCGCCTTACACGTTAGCTCTTCGGGCCCGGGAAGGGCTGCGGGCTCCCTCAGGAGGCTCCAGAAATCAGAGCTGACGCAAAAGGCGACATTTCTTCCAGAAGACCAAAAGCAGGCGGCAGAGGCATGAAGCAGGCGGCAGAGGACAGAGGGCTCTGTGGAACCAGAGCAGAGGAGGGGCAGGGCCGACCGAGCGGCAGGCGGAGTTTAGACCGTCACTGAGCTGCAGGACTGGACACAGAGACCCAGCTCAACGGTTTGGCGTTTTCCTCCCGCCTACATCCAAAAGTCTAACACTCTCCTGAAACCGGGACGACCGTTACGATGCACAGATGCACGCATATATGAGGAGCTCTCGGCACGGGGCCACTAGTGTGGAGCAGAGGACAGAACCGCCTCTCAGCCTGGGGCTCAGACGGGCTCGGGCCCTCCCACCTGAGCCGAGCAGGCGCTCTGTGTCCGGTCGTCTGGGGACGCGCGCATGGCACCGTGCAGAAAGCCCACGGGTTCTGGCGCAGTCTTCAAAATACAAAAGAAACACAAAAGAAAACACTGGCCTCAGAGAATGACCAGAATTTAACTTTGAAAAATTTGATTAGAACTCCCACAAGACAGAACTATCAACTTCGTCAAACAGTGACAATATTTTATGAAAAAGATAATCCATGCAGAAAAGAACAAGCTACTTAGAATTAAGAGCGACACCGCCAAAATGAGCATCCGCCAGAGACTAGAATCAGCAGCAGCTGAGGTGAAAAAGAACACAAGAGTCAGTGTAGGCAGCAGCCACACACCAGAGAAGCAGCGAAAACACACTCCAGTAAGAACTTGATGAAAAACAAGAGGAGAGAATACTGCACGCGAGCTGAAGCCCTGTGAGTACACGCTGGCCCCAGGAGGCCCCCTGCCATCCAGCCGCGGCTACGCCCCCTGTGGGCTCAGCTGTCTCCCGGCCGACCCCAGGCTGTCCAGGAGCAGACAGTCCCCCATCGGACGTAACAGCGGGTCAAGAGCAGGCCCAGACCGCATTGCCGGCTGAGTCGCTCACCCCGCAGGCACGTGACCCCGTCACACCCTCACAAGGAGGGCGCGCGCGGGACACCAAGGTACTGAGAGCCCCACGGTCCCACAATTTTCATCACAGTGCACCATCCTAACTGCCCTATTTCATTACCAGTTACGGCTGTAAACCTCTCACTGAGCCCAACTCATAAACTAGACTTCATCGTGTGTATGCACCTATAGGAGCAATCCTAATGCAGATAGGGTTTGGTACTGATCGCTGCTTTCAGGCATCTGCCAGGGGTCTCGGAACACACCCCTCACAGAGAAGGGGGGGACACCGTACAGAAATGAAAAAATCTTAAACTCTACACAACAACATGAAATTCCGAAGACCAAGAATCAGAAAAGAATCTGAAGGGAACAGGGAAAACAGAGGAAGAAAGAAAAAGTCCCCCATAAATGCAGAAGAACTTCCTCATCAGCAACAATAAATGTGAAAAGATGAATTCTCTAGAAATCTGCATTCCTCCTCCAGAATCCTACAAACTGTCACTTAAGGGTAAGGGCAGGATAAACCCTCCCCGACAGGTCAGGACCCAGGTCTTCATTCCCACCCAGCCTTCCCGAAGCACAACTCTCAGATGAGGTACAAAAACAGGAAGAAAACCCAGAAAAGGAACTGGGATCCGGGAAACAGAAGAGCAGGAAGGGCACGTCCAAGGAGGCAGCTGCGCAGCGGCAGAGCCGACCTACCCCGGAGCCCACGGACAGAGGGGCCAGGAGAGGGATCGCCAAGAAAAATGCGGGTCTCCTGGAGTAGCTTTCACGGACTGAGAGGTCAGAAAAGCAAACAGAAAACCTATGAAAATGTGGCAAGGTGTACAATGCAAGCACAAAAGGTAAATAAAACCGTGGGTTAACTAGGAGACGACTGACTGGTTATGCCAGCAAGGGCGGCGACGGCTTTCTGGCGACAACCGGACCGGCGCTGCACGGTCCGTGGTGCGCAGATCTGAGTCCCGTCTGCACGGCTCAGCTTCACACAGCATCAGGCCAGGACGGCCCTTCCTCAGGAGGCCTGTGGTTCCAGGACCCAACTGCTTGGAAGACGGAGTGACTTCTGCAGTCATTCCCCAGATACTTGCTCTGAATTTATCCTTAACTTTAACCTTCATGAAGATTAAGATACAGTTTGTCAGTTCTGATCTTATTGCAAAGAGTTATAGCTGAGCACGAATCAAAGTGAACAAGAATTAGTTCTCACTCAAAACGATTCCCCAGGATTCCTTCTCCTTCACATGTCTCTGACAGTGATCAGACTGACATTCCACTAAATAAGAGGCTAGGATGGCTTTCTGTCAATTTTTCACTTCAATTTGATCACTAAATTAAAAAATCAAAGGCATACATTTAAAAAGAGTTTATCGAACTAGTGTTTTCCCACATAGACTAAATAGGAGACCTCACCCCAGGGTTAGTCACCCACGTAACAGTTAGGCAAGCAGCAAAGTGAATTTCATCTCCTGGCTTTGATACATACTAACAAAAGTTCTAAGAATGAGAATTAGAATGAAAGGCTTTTCAAAGGAGAAGAGAAGGCTGAGGCATTAGACTATTCAGAGTAGAGGAGACTAATAAAACATGAACACAAGGGGCACCTGGGTGGCTCAGTGGGTTAAGCTTCTGCCTTCGGCTCAGGTCGGGATCTCAGGGTCCTGGGATCGAGCCCCGAGTTGGACTCTCTGCTCGGCAGGGAGCCTGCTTCCCCCCCCCCCACCTCTGCCTGCCTCTCTGCCTACTTGTGATCTCTCTCTGTCAAATAAATAAATAAAATCTTAAAAAAAAAACAAAAAACCCTACATGAACACGAAATGAAATGTGGGTTTCCAGATTCTGGATTTAAAAAAAAGAAAACAAAAAACCAGGTACGAGGAACAATACTGGAGCACACACCTGTGCATGGGAGCATGGGACAGTCCTATTGGAGGCAGACTTGTGCTGCGGTTACGAGGAAGGATGCCCTTGCTCTCAGGAGAGGCCACGGAAGTATGTACACGTGGAGAGCTAGGGCATCGACAGACTCGTCAAACAGGTGAGGGGAAAACATAACATCTCCACAACCGGTGACTCTCAGGGGAAGAGTGTTTATAGCTATGAAAGACAGGGTCCTCATTCCTAAAATATGAGGTTCGAGTATTTAGGGGTAAAGCTCAGTTATGTCTGTAACTCTTTTTGTGCAGATTGAGGAGAAACTTAAATGTATGTAAATCGATCTGCAGACAGACAGACAGACAGACAGACACACACACACGCGCTGTCATCATCAAGTGTAGCAGAAGGGGAGGGGAGATTCGGGCGTGACCGCCTTACCGCAGCATCAACGTTAGCAGGTGAGTCTCCGTTAGGGTCTGCCAGCATTGAAATGACACTAATCATGATGGTTTCCACAGTGTGAATAGGGAGCCAGCGTTCCTCTGGCTTTTCATAACCGTATTTATCTTCCCCGGGCTCATGAAGAATGGAAATGCACACATCACCATTTTTATCAACTGCAAAATTAGAGAGTAAGAGTCCTGTTTAAAGTATTTAAAATAACAAAACAAAAAAGAGTATTTAAAATAACATGGTTACACATAAAGTACCTATTACAGACGTGGCCCTGGCTCCCACAGTCCTTTATAAAACGCTGAATATATACAGAAGACGATTTCCAAAATGGACCCTGTTCACCTTTCAGGAAGACCGCAGGTTTTACCAAACAGGATGCACGTGTCGGAGCCAAAAGACACAGACGTGGTCTTCCCCACTTGTGCAGGACTGAGATAGCCGGCCCACAGACGGAATCTAGCATTTACACGCAGTGAAGACAACGAACCCGCTCTTTGTACATAAAGTGTACCATCCAAACACCAGAACCGAGTCTCTGTGTAACAATGGCCTAGACTCCCCACTAACTCACGGATCTAAATGGGCAACAGTCAAACATCCAGAGACTCTCCTAAGAAAACAATGACAAGTAACCTCGTAATGTACTCTTCAAGTCACATAAAGGCAAACTTACATTTTCAGGGAAAGAAGTGCACTTAAATTTACAAAAGGAACATGTCATATTGCCAGTGAAAATACATCAACATAAATGAAATTCATGAGGCATCTTTTCCATAAAACTAGGATTTAAAACCCAAGTCACAAACTAATTGTTGGTCAAAACAAAGGTGAGCTTCAAGTCTACCAGCTCACTTTCATCACACAAACACTCATTGCTCAAACTACCAGAATCAGCACAAATCTCTTATGGTGAAGTTTGCTCCACTGCAAAATACATAATAATAGTAAAATAAAGTATGCTTACTTAGAAAATGTAAGAGAAGACAGAAAAGTAAAGAAATTTTGGTGTAAAAAGTCTTTGAATCAAATGTCCAAATCCCATAACTAATCAATGGCAATATGTATGTCTGTTTCATTCCCAACTTCCTACCTAAAGTCTAACAGATTTTTTAAAAACATTTTATGTAATTATTTGGCAGAGAAAGAGCAAATGAGAGAGCACGCACAAGCAGGGAGAGACAGGCGGAGGGAGAGGGAGAAGCAGGCTCCCTGCGGAGCTCCATCCCAGGATGCTGGGAGCACGAGCGGAGCTGAAAGCAGACCTCTAGCCAGCTGAGCCCCCAGGTTGCCCCAGATTCGTGATCGGTATCATTCTCAAGGTCATTTTTCATCTCCTGACTTGGGCACTTCCCCGGCTGTTAAAAACTCCGGGGAAGCCGAGCCGGGGTCTGTGCACACCGCTGCTCCCTGACAAACCCTCCCCGAGTGTGTGCGGGGCACATGGGCATGCAAGCGCAGACGGCGACAGCCCCGTGCACTGCGGGCTCGTCTGGGCTCCTCTTCCCAGCCCCCCGCCCCCAGTAAAATCTTCTGCGTGCAGTCACTAGATCGAGAGGCAAGAAAACTAACAGGCTGTGAGCACACCGCGAAGTCCAACACGAAGTGCTGTTACTATCTTCTTTAGATAACCTCCTCACGCTTTCCTTAAAGAGGATTTTTTCCAAGTCATTTTCTTTGAAAACACGGAATTAAGTGTTTCTATAAAACTCAGAGAGAATCAACGTAAGATCCATTTTCCTTTACTGGAACTTACTGTCATAATCTAGCATCTTTAAATGTTTAACCTCGAGTCCTTTCATTTTAAACGTAATTTTTAAAAATGAACGGTTCTTAGGCTTCAGACCTATTACGAAATTACAGTTCAAAATGTGAAACATGGATGGGGCATCTGGGTGGCTCCGTGGGTTAAGCATCCAACTCTTGGTTTCAGCTCAGGTTATGACCTCAGGGTCGTGAGATGGAGCCTCGTGTTGCGCTTTGGGCTCAGTGGGCATTCTGCTGGAGAGTCTCTCCCTCTCCCACTCGAATAAATAAGTCTTTAAATAAAAAGGTGAAAAATAATCTGGTTATTCTAAATGCCTCTGGGGGTGAAATTTCTCTAAGTATAGAAAATACGCGTATTTCCTCTGGTGCAATGTCCGTTCTTATTCTTTACTCACTTACAGACTGCAACGTCTCGCCTTTTTCCTTGCCAAACTGCTTCCTTAATTTTCCGCATGTGACTTTGGCCGCTACTTTTCGGCGGGACAGTGGTCTTCGCCGCGGCCTCACTGACACGAGGCTCACTTGTCAGCGGGACTCTGCATTCAGTTGCAACGTTTATCTTTACTCCTCAGGACGGAGTGCGTGTGAAATTTTCTATTTTTCTCCTTCTTGCCCCTAACACCCAGCAAATAGCTAATACTGTTTCTTCAAGCCGCTCGCAAGTGTCGCCTCCACTTGGAGTGCCAACCCCTCTTCTACATCCCCGCCCCCACACACACTGGCCGCCAGCCTCGCTCCACTCCGCAGACCTCGCGCACCCTCCCAGGGCCCCCGAAGCTGTGCGTCGGAAATGACAGAGACCAGCGGACCCCAGCCCCCCGGACGCCCACAGCGCGGGTGTCCCCTCTCCCCCTCTCTCGCCGCCTCGCTGGAAACTGGCTTCCCCCCTACCAGGACGCCACCCCCGCTCGGGAGCCGGTCTGCCCAAGCCCCTCCGGGGTGCTCGCCGCGTCTCCCTTCGTGGGTCACAACGACGGACCCCGGCGAGGACGGCGCCCTCGGCCTCCGCGACCACTTCTTGGCGGGCTGCGGCCGATCTCAGGCGCCCGCCGTCCTTGGTCCGGCGCTCCGGGACGCTCCCCTCGGCAGCGCTCGCCAGCTTTCCCGCGGGACAGTGACCCGTTTCCCCCCCCCCCGTTCCCCCCGTTCCTCCCGGCGCAGGGCTCCCCGGCCGCCCCGCTGGGCTGTCCTGACGGGACCGCGCTGTGCCGTGGGGGTGCGGCGCACGGGGACCTCAGACACGCCCCGGTCACCCTGACGCGGGTCACTGCCAAGGCCCTACCCTCACGTCCGCCCAACGGAGCAGACGCGGCAAGGACGCCTCCGGGGGCTCCGTGAGCGAAGCCTCCGCCTGCGGCTCGGGTCGTGGCCCCGGTCCCGGGATCGAGCCCCGCGTCGGGCTCTCGGCTCCGCGGGGAGCTGCTTCCCCTCTGCCTGCTTGTGACCTCTGCCCGGCACGTAAATAAGTAAACTCTCCAAAAAAAACGGAAAAGAAAAAAGAAAAGAAAACGGAGCGCGCGGAAGCCACCCACGGCTGCTCGCGCCTCCGAACCCCGTTGCCGGCCGCGACGACAGCGTCTCGCGCGCTCCAGGGCAGCGAACCGTCGCCGCGTCAGCGCCGTCCCCGACCCCGCGCCCTTCCTCCAGCCGCGGCGGCGCGACCCGACCTCCTCGCTCCACGTCCGCCCGGGCCTCGCGCCCCGCTGGGCTCCCGGGACCCGCTCCGGCCCCGCGAACGTGCGGCTGAGAGGGCGGAACCCCTCGTGCGGCGACGCCGTCGGGAACGCGGCTGCCGGGTCCGCTTCAGGCGGGCGCTCTGCGGGCGCGTCCAACGCCCCGCCCCGCCCCGCCCCGCCCCGCCCTTGGCCCCACCCCGGCCCGCCCCGGAGCGCGGGAGCCCCGCCCGCGCGCGTCCCGCCGACGCCCCCCCCCACGCCGGCTTCCGGGCGCGTGTCTGCGGCGCTGCCCGGCCGTGACCTGGTCTGTCGCCCCGGTTCCGCAGGGCTGCGGCGGGCGGGCTGTCGGCGCCACGCCCCGCGCTCACGGCCGCCCCACGCCCTCGGCGCCCGAGCCGGAGAACGAGCCTCCCAGGCCCTCGCCGCCCGCCGCAGCGCGGGGACCCGCCGCAGACCCGCCGCCGCCCGGCCCGGCCTTCCCGCCCGGCGCTCCCGACGGCGGGTCCCCGCAGGACACAGGCACGGCCGCCGGCCGCGGCGTCAGAGCACCGGGTTCCCCGACAGGCCGAGCCCGAGGAGCGCCGCTCAGGCGGGCGTCGACGGCAACGCTGCCCCTCGGCGGCCCGGCACGTCCGCGACCCGGCCGCCCTCACAGGGTCGCGACTCCCGAACCGGCGTCCCGGCCGCGGCCCGCAGACGCCTCCACCCGCGGCGCCCCCCCACCCCCACCCTCTCTGCGCGACGCCGCTCGCCACCGCTCCCCTCCGCTCCCCTCGGGCCTGAAGCGTGAACGTCCCCTCGACCCGACCACACCCCCGCGTCGGCCGCTGTCCTCCTGCCGGAGCCGCCGCGCCGCCGGCACTGCCCCCCCCCCCAGCGGCCTCCCCCACGGCGACCGCCTGCCGCCCGGCGCTCCCGCCCGCTCCTCCAGCAGCCGCGGCGCGGCCCACGACGCACCAGGGGACGCACCAGGGGACGCAGCGACGGCCACACAGTCGGCCGAAGCCTCGGGGGACATTGGCACCGCAGTCCGGGGCGGACGGGGCCGCTCGGGCATCCCCGCCCCGCGGACACGGGGCGCCACCAGCCGCTGCGGGAGACGCCCGCCCCCCTCGGTGCTGCCACAGGAGGACCGCGCCGTGTCCCTCCCCGGGACACCCGCCAGCGGGCGCGGCGCACCGCGGGGCCCCGTTCCCGGCGGCTGTCCCGTCCCCAGTCCGTCTCCCCAGACGCGCGCGTCTCACCGGCCGCTGGGCCCCGCCACGCCCCACAGCCCGCGGCAGAGCCTTCACGGCCGCCCGCCCGCCCTCCTCGGACGCAGACTGTGCTCCTCTCCCGGCGATGCGGGCCGCGACACGCAGACCGCAGCACGGCGCCCAGTCAGAAGGCCACGGCTCTCCTCACGAACCACTCACCGCCAGCACACTCAGCGAGGAGACGCTCGTGGCCTCCAGCGCACAAAACAAGGCCAGAAGTTCGGGGAGACTGCGTATCAACACACTGGTCCAGCCTAACCTCTGGCTCGTAAAGCGGGTTTTAAATGGGGACACCTCTTTGGGCAAAAATATTCAGCGTCCCCACATCTCAGGCACAGCAGGACTGGGCGCTTTCCAGAGCTTCCAACACGCGGTGTGCATCTCATCTGACCCTGCGGGTCACTTAGGAGGTGAGCAGGACGTCCCCTGCTTAGTAGCTGGTCTAGGAAAAAAGTTAGGAGCTGCCCATGGTCTAAGAGTGAAGATGAGAAATATAAGTTTTAAAACCAGGTGTGGTTACTCCTATGCTCTGTAATACCAATGAGTCACCTAATACCTTGGAAATTATCTCAATTACAAGAGCTGTATTCACGTCGAGTATCACCCAGTAACTTGCCTCTAGTTTGGAACATCAGGGTTCTCAAAAGGAGTTGAAAACTAAGTAAATAAATATTTTTATATAATCTCTATTCCTCCTGCTGTTCTGAACAAACTGATACGAGGCCATGCGCATATGAACACAGTGGATGTCACCGAGAACTACATCTTTCTTACGGACCTTGAAAACCTCAGTGACAGGCCACCACATTAGCAAACGTGAAAGTAAAACTTAATAAACTTACCGTTTGGGTGCCAGATCTCTGTAATGAATTTCATTTTAGGAGGCCGGAGGGGATAATCTTTTGGGAAAGTGAGATGAGCCTTAAAAACACCACCTTCACTGGAAGAAAAACAAAAACAAGTTCTTGCCTGTAAGTTCCTGCGCATCAAAGGACAATTATCAGACAAACACAAAGCCATGTGCAAGCGCTGACGCCAGAGACGAGCTGAATCAGTAATCTGGATCTCGAGCAGATCGCCGACTCACACACTCACACCTGCTGCCCTACCGGACTCCCACCCAGCCAGGAAAATGAAAGAAACAGTCGGCTGGAAACAGGCACCGGATCAGGTCACATGACTGCTGTGCTAACAACCTTTATCGCGTCCCATGGCACTTACATCAAAGTCCAGAGGCTTGACGTCGCCTGTCAGCTCTCCCTGCTGACCTCCAACCACCACTTTCCCCCCCCCCGTTCCGTCCCATCTTCACTCTGTTCTTCAAACACAATAAGCTCTTTTTCCCTCAGAACTTACACACATTTTGTTTGTTCCCTGCATGGAAAGAGGTGCTGACCTCCCCCTCTTCCATTCATCTACTGAGCTCATCATTTAACAAATATTTCTTCAGCCTCTACACGTCAGACACTAGCAGTGAAAGAGGGATAAAGTCTCTCAAGGAGTTTGTATTCCAGTGACGTTCCAAAGTAGTGCCGTCCAATGCAGCTTTCTGTGTGCTGAAGATGTCCCGAGTCATGCTGTCCAAGGTGGTAGCCACAAGGCCCTTGAAATAGGGCCGGTGCAACTGAGGAACTCAATTTTTAATTATTTAAAGAGATGTATTTATTTATTTGAGACCAAGAGAGAGACAGTGATTGTGCAGGGAAGGGGAAGGGGGAGAGAGAGAATCTCAAGCAGGCTCCCCACTGAGCACAGAGCCCGGTGTGGGGCTCGATCTCATGACCCTGAGAACATGACCTGAGCCAAAACCAAGAGCCAGTCACTCAACCAAATGCACCACCCAGGTGCCCTTGAACTTTTAATTTTATGTAATTTAACAGCACATATGGCCAGTAACTGCTGTATTCATGCAGTCTTAGGTCAGTGCCATTTACTTTGGAACTGTACTTGAAGGACTGTCAAAGCAGTACGAGTCATACTGTGTCAACAACAAACACCAATGAGATCAAGTCAGCCTCATGGGGCATATGACTGAGTTCCTGCGTTATGTCAGTACTAACCATTTCCTAAGCCTGAAATACCCTTCTCCCCTTGTCCTCATTTACAACTCGGCTTTGGGGTACCTGAGTGGCTCCCCAGAGTCGGTTAAGCATCGGCCTTCGGCTCAGATCACGATTCCGGGGTCCTGGGATCGAGCCCCACGTCAGGCTCCCTGCTCGGCAGGGAGTCTGCTTCTCCCTCTCCCGCTGCTCCTCCCCTGCTCTGCTCGCTCACTGGCTCATAGGAGTAAGATCTTACAGAGAGAGACTGAGCTTCAGTGTTACCTCTTGAGACTTCGCTGGATTACCCACTCTGAACTCTCTGCGGTGCCCCCGCCACACTGACCCCCTCCATTTCTTTACTCCAACACCTATTTGCACACCCGGTTCTTGTACTGTTCGTGTGCGCTCTTTCAGAGCAGGGCCTTGCGAGGGTGTTTGTTTCGGATCAGTGAGAAAGACAATTCTAGCTCCTCGAATGGCTTTCACTCACTGAACAGAGAACACTGATTACCTACCTGTGTGAGGAACTCTTTCATGTAAAATAATAAAACAGAGAAGACATTAGAGATCCCTGGTTTCGAGCACTTACCATTTTGGTAGCAGAAGAAAGTATCAAGCAAAAGACCACTGACAGCCGCTGGAATGGTCTGGGTGATCTAAATGTTTAAACAGCCACATGTCTGTAGGATAAGCCCATTTGTCCTTACGAAGGGAAAATGGGAGAGTGCTCCTACACAACCCAGAAAACCGCCTGCAGACACAACCCCAGTATACAGCAGTGGTTTTTTTCTGGTGCGCAGGATTATGGGGATCTTTTCCTTTCTGCTTTGTACATTTCAACACAGACAGAATTCTAACCACAAGCAAGTATTAATTTTTATTGCCTATTTCTGAGCATAAAGGATTTGGGGGGGAGGGGGACTTAAAAACAGAGAGGCAGATCATTAATACCAAATACCTCTCGATACCTAGGGAAGGCCAATGGGCTCCCAGCACGCAGGGTAATCGTGGTAACACAATCGTGGTAAAAGCCACAGGAGGCTGCAGAGGGTCAACGAGAGAACGGGGTGTCAAGGACAAGCATGACGAGCAAGACAATCTGAAAAGTCTGACGGTTTAAGGAACAGGATAACTAGATGGGGAAAGAGCACAAGTGGAAGGCTTTGAAAAGGAGGCGGAAACCCCTAATTTGTTTACAAGGAGATGGGAAGGTGCTAGCAGAAAGACCAGAGACACTAGAAAAAGCAGAATTGAGCCATCAGAAGGGGAAAGAGAGTAAGGGGAGCAAGAAAAAGCGCATCTTTTCCTTTTGCACTGGAGAAAGGAGACACTGAATGTGGTACAGATATCCAGGGGTAAAAAGGAAGAAAACAGACAAACTTTATGCCTGCCATATGGCCTCCATTTCGTAACTTACACAGTGATTAACTGGAGAGGCTCTGAGAGGGACACACCACACCACCCGTCACCCCTGCTACCCCAACTACGCGGGTTAATGCCTGATGGGCCCGGGGACTGTTAACTGTGTGGACTCCCATTTTCAAACTGAGGGTCAAGCACTAACCAGTCTTTTTAACAAATAAAAATCCCATAGAGGGGCGCCTGGGGGGCTCAGTGGGTTAAGCCTCTGCCTTTGGCTCGGGTCATGATCTCAGGGTCCTAGGATCAAGCCCCGCATCCGGCTCTCTGCTCGGCGGGGAGCCTGCTTCTCCCTCTCTCTCTGCCTGCCTGATTTCTGTCAAATTTGAAATTAAAAAAAAAAAAAAAAAATCCAGCAGAAAACAAGGCACTATCACAGGTGGTCAGTCTGGCTTACGTCATCTGCACGCATGTTTCTACTCACTACAACGTACACCCGTAGTCTCCATCGGGTCATGATGTGGAATGCTTATGATTACGGGCTGTGGCGGAAAAAAGCCACAACAGAAAACACCTAAGAATCTGTGTGAAAAGACCTCAAGAGAGCCACCCACAGGCCCTCGCACTCCATCCGCTGGGAAGGCTACTCCTCGCGGGAAATCGCCTTCCTCGGTCCCCTCATCTTGGCCGGTCAGACCCACTTCGTAGTAGTCGACTGGAATCCCAGTCATGAAAAACCGCCTCCGTCTCTTAAATTATCTTCAATCTTTAAAGCATCAAATTTTCTTAACAGATGCATCTTGAAAGGTGTAAAAGCACGTGGTTTTCCCTCTGTCTGCAGTGCCCTCCCCACCCTGGACCAAGCCCCGTTATTCCTCACAGTTTTTCTCCTATGGGTGGGCTCCTTCTCTCTCAGCCGGGCCGTCCTGCCTGTTCCCTGAAGCCGAGCTCCGGGGCCCCGGCCTGCGGGAGCAAACTGCCCGTGAAGAGCCAAATCAGCGAAGAGGGGCGCGAACCCCCAGGACGGGGACACCGTCACCCGAACGTTAACACGTCACACAGTCGCTACGTTTCAAACACGCAAAGACGGCACTGCGAGGAGTCAAATGACAACCTATGACAAAGCATCTGGGAACTGAAAATACGCCCATTACACACACAGTCTCATCACACACACACACACACACACACGAATCGCACACCTACCGGCAGGACGGTAAAGAGCGGTGAAACCAAAAAAGGGTCACATTTGAAGAGACAGAGAAAGCTAAGCCTGGTTTGACTTTTTCCACGAGCCTCGCTATTTTTACTTAAACTGCGAGAATCTTACCCGGACCAGATCCTGTCATTCCATTCTGTCAGAGCCTACCCTTCCGCCGCATTTACTCGACTGCCACGCCACGCCGTATGCTGCTATCTGAACTTCCGCTCCATACTGTTCTTTTGGAAACGTTCCTGGTGACCCGTTTCTGTCCGCTTCATCTGGCGCGTTTCTCCACGTACTACCACACTCGTGAGGCGTCTGACGGCTCCCAGTCGTTCTGCGACTACGTGCAGGACACCGAACATCCCTAACCCTTCCTGGCACAGGGTTTCTGCCCTAAACGCAAAGCTGCTAAGACCCAGCTGAAGCCATCGTTCAAAGTCCCGCAGCTGAGACAGGTGGTGGGGTCGGGGAGCTGCGCGGAGCCCCCAGCCCGCGTCCCGAAGCCCGAACGGGAAGGGCCGGGGTGTCGACGCCGCGGCCTGTGTGCACAGCAGCGCTCGCCAGACAGCGCGGGGCCCGTGCCCCCACGTCGGAAGCACGACTGTGAAGGGACTCCGTGACTGTAATATCATTCCCACAGTCTGGGGAAGCGACTCTACATCTTCTACATGCACTCAAGGAAGGGCAATACGACGACATGCGAACAATCTTCATATTCTCCGGTTTCCCACGCCCTGGTCAGCGGTGAGGGATAAAGGAAACCACACTTCCCAAACAGACTGGCCGTTGAGATGAGAGAAGAAAAAGCAACAGAAGACGGTGCGCGTTCGCCATTCACGAAGAATTTTTTATGAAATTTATAATGACATGGTGGTATCCGAGTGTCCCGAACTTCCTTGGAAAACGTGCTGCTGCTCTTGCCCGAAACGTCTGGTCCGCGGACACTGCCCGGTCATCGCAGGCTGGACGCAGCGGGCACGCACAGCAGTTTCGGCTTCCGCAGGCCGACCGCCGAGGGAGTCCGTTCTCCGCGGATGACTGGGCAGAGCAGTCGCGAACCTCGACGCCGTGTAGCGACAAACGGACCGGCTGCACTCACGCTCGTGGCCAGGCTCCGAGTCCCAGGAATGCTGGAATGCCCGGGTTCCTGATCACCTGAACGGAAGAGGGCACAGTGCCCTCTAGTGACTACGTGAAGGCTAACGACACCCCAGAAAGGACACAACAGCTTTCCAAGAAGCTTTGCACGTGAGTAATTCTTGCTACCACTACAGAAATGGCATAACTACTAAGTGGTGACTTCACCAGCTGGGTCTGGGTTCCATCTAAGCCCACACTCGCTTTAACCGATTTACACCTGGGGTCTGCGTGCCCACGCCCAGAAGACCCCTCCAACAACTGCAACACGGCCCTGCCCTCTCCACGCCACTGGAGTACCGGAACACCAGTGACTTCCTTCCTGTTAAACCAAGGCACACCATGAAATACTGGATTCCTGGCACCTTCAGGGAGCTTACCTCCAAACAACTTTCCTCTCGTTATCCACCCCCCTCGGCGCCCCCCTCCCGGCACGCACTCTCCTCCTCTCCCCGGAGCAAACGCTGTGCGGCGCCTTCCCCACAGGCACCCCCAGCTCCCAGGCCATCTCTTTCACTAGAGACAAAATTCCAGGGTAACTGTTAAGAACACATTTTTGTGGCAGAAATAAAATGCAAGTACGGTGAAGGAAAATGAAATCCATGATCCCAAAGTTAGGGTACTTGGGTTGTATGCTAGAACCCTAACTGGTGACTCCTGTTCTCCACGGTTGTGCTCTGTCCTCAGGATCAAAGACTGACCCTAACTCCTTAGCAGTCTTGATGAACTTCGAGTAGCCCTCCACTCCCTGCCCAACCTCTTTTCCTGGCGTTCCGTGTGCGCCCCTCACTCCTCCGCCACACCATGACCCAGAGCTCCCCCTGGGAAACGCTGCAGCCCGGTCACTGCGCCCACGTCTCCCCACCTCGGCCAGAACACCTGTCTGGTTCGCTCTGACCTCGCTGCTACCGGTTCCAAATCCCTTCCACTGCAGAACTGATCTCTCCCAACTGCGGCCACTTCATTCATCTCACCAGTTACCGAGTGGCAGTGAACAAGACCGCCACACAGGAGGCAAGGCCAGTCAGCCGCGGAGCTCCCGCTGCCCACGACACAAACCACACTGGGAAGAAGGGCTGCTTGCAGCCAAAAGCCTCCCAACTCTTTAGTTCCCACTTCAGATGGGTCCTCCTCGGGCACAAGGTTGATCCATCCCAAACCTGCCACACCCCCAGCGAGCGCCCCTCTCCACCATGGCCATCAGCAGTCAAGTGACCGCACAGTGACAAAAGCGTCTGCTCTATGCAGGCAGGGACGACACCGAGCTGATCCCAGGTCGTGCTCCCAGCGTCCAACGTAAGACCGCTAGAAAACGTCTGAGCGAGACGAATGAGCAGTGTAAGTGCCGGTGTGATGCTCTATTTTTGAACGAACCATTCTAAGTAGAAAATTGCCCAAGGGATGGCCTAGACTCAGTAAATATTAAACAATAAATCTTAAACCTCTTGTTCTGAGAGCTTTAAAAAAACAATCCCAGGGCGCCTGGGTGGCTCAGTGGGTTAAAGCCTCTGCCTTCAGCTCAGGTCATGGTCTGAGGGTCCTGGGATCGAGCCCCACATCGGGCTCTCTGCTCAGCAGGGAGCCTGCTTCCTCCTCTCTCTCTGCCTGCCTCTCTGCCTGTCAATAAATAAAATCTTTAAGATCTCTTCCATCACACTTGGATTTCAGAGATCTTAAACAGGAAGGAATCATGTCCAGGTTTTTCCGGACGACGGTTACAACGTCTGTCAACTGCCATAAGGCCTTATTACACTCACAGGGCGTTCACCGTGCGTGGGGCACGGAGCTCAGCTCCCGCCCAGCTGTCCCATCGAAGGACTGTGCAAGTGGCTGCCAGCTGTCTCCTTGGGAAGCCCACACTCCAGAGGGCCCGCCACAAAGGCTTCTGCCACCCACATCTCACACGGGCAGCTGGCACTTTGTAAAGACATACTGAAGGCCAGAAATAAGTTTTTAGTTGGCAGAAAGAATGGACTACCCGTCAGTACAGTGAGTGCTGAAATGGGGTTCTCTTTGGTGACGGTGAAGGTACACATTAAATAGAGGGGAGATGTGCCACCACGGCACGAGAAAGTGTGAGAGTTCTGGGAGGCCCTCAGAGACAGAGGCGGCCTGGAAGCCCAACTAACCTCCAGACAGTCACCAGTTCAGAATAATTCCTCCCGTTATCCCCTGTCAACAGCAGGGGTAACAAGATTCTGTCACTGGACAGTCACTGTGTCTCCCAAAAAAAATCTTCACGTAATGTGTTTAGCTTGAACACCTGAACTTCATCAGGCTTATAACTTCATCAGGTTATTTGTACAGTTTTACGTGCAAAATTTAGTGAGAAATTTGCTTTCAAATAATTACATTAAGGTTGTGGGGGGATACCTCAAAGATGGTTTTCAATGGCTACTGTTATCTACCCAAACTAACACCATGGAGTGACCAAATTGAGTTATTTTAGTTTTCAACAATCAGCAATACAAACATGGCACTGAGAAATACATCAGAAAAAAATTCTGATTGGAAACAATCATGACAAAACATGAATCACCTTTCCAGATGAAAGAAAACCCAAAGTCCACACCACAGCTCGCCCTGTATGTCCTGTGGCAGCCTGCCCTGGTACCAAGCAGCCGGAATTTTCTTTTCTATCAGGTAAGTATGATTGGGGGCAGGGGGGTGGGCGGGCAGGGGTTCCCCATCTCTGAACACCTAAGATGAAACTACCGTAACCGAATCCTTGCCTGTTTAGCGCCACGGAGGACCAGAGCCGAGGGAGCAAGTGTAGTCCCCGAGAAAGTCCGCTACACATCGGCCCCTCCGCTGTGGGGCCCAGTGGTGAGTGAGAAGGTCACTGCATTCCGTGCCATGCCGCTTCCAGAAACAATATGGAGCTCACGCGAGTCACTAACACAGGTGGGCACGACCCATCTTGTAGAACACTGACTATTCCTAACTTTCCGTCTGCAGAACTCCAGAGCAGGAAGTAAGGCTGTGGCCTCTGAATCTAAACCGTGGACAGGACGCTGAAGACATCGCGCCGCTCCTCTTGCTCTTGGGCTCCACTGCACCCTGCCGTCTGACTCTGCATCGGTAATGAGGGCTAATTCAAAGAGATTAGCTGGGAGCATCGCGGTGACGAACTGGGCGAAGGTAAACATCAGTTCTCATCAGTGCCCCGTGGGGACCCGATTCAAGCAGCGCTCCAAGGGACGACCTTGAGAGTCTCGGCCTGCAGACGTGCCGTGCGAAACCGTGTTCCGTATGAGTCTCCCAGGTGTAACACTGTGCTTTAATGAGACTGACGGCGAGCTGGCAGTGGAAAGACGCTCTTTGAAATGACAACGCTCCCTTTGCAAGGGAGAAACATTTCAATAAAGACTTTCCTTCTAACCCCATCCTGCCAAAATTAACCCAATATCCAAGAAATAAGCAAAAAATACATTGTTTATATATACGTTCACCTTAAAAATAGCTTTTCTGTAATAAACTTATTCTAGGTCTTAAGAATATCTGAATTTTTGAAACTATCATGTATTTAAGAAAGCAACAGGTTTTAGACACTAGAATTTCAAGCAGAACACAAAAACCCTAGACATGATCATTTAGCACAAACGATTTCACCCAAACACAGCCATTTCGCCTGCTTTAAAAAATAATTTCCCTTCAGTTTGCCAAAGCAGTTTCCATCTGAATTAATTAAGAGAGCTACTTTAGTGTCTGTTCCGTGGTACTTACTAAAGTGTGTCAGGGGGACCAATGATAAGGACTTCCCACCGGTAAAGATCATTGTCATCTATTAAACCTGCTGAAAAGCCTTCCACTGGATTTTTGTTGAGTTCTGTGGAAAAAAAAAATTTTTGATCAAAACTTTTAGGCATATAATTTTCACTCAGCAGAAAAATTACAGAACCTGAATATACATGTTATAAAGGACAAACTGTTCAGCAAATATACCTGGGTCTAGAAGCAAAATGCTACCTGATGGCCGGAACATTCCCATTTCTGCACCCGAGGGCCCCAGCGGGGCAGCACACGGTGCAGATCACGTTCAGACCCCTCCCCCTTGCACAGTGCTTCCAGCTGGGCCCTTAGCATCCCAGGGAGCCCTGCGGCGGCAGACGGAGCTCGTTCAGACCCAGATACTCAGGCACACCCCTCGCAGACTGTGCTCGCACTAACCCCAACCGGCACCCCAGTCATTCTTCCACGGTGGTCTTCAGGGCACGCTCTCAGAAGCACCAGCCGAGGCCCTAATACCCTTCTGTGGGAATTCACCGAGCTTAGCCAACCTTCATTTATGCCAGCACGCACCCATGTGACAAGCCCTCTGTCACCTCTGGGACACACAGCTACAGCTGGTGTTCAGGTGGGGCTCAGTAGACTCCGCACGGAGAGCAGAATCCCCAGGACTTGCCCGTGTGTGCTGACCCCGATGCCAGCCAAGCTCCCAGCACACAGGACCGGCTTGACGGTAACAACCAGAGATGTGGCCAGCTGGTTCCGTCTTGATCTCAGGGCCTGGGTTCGAGCCCCACATGGGGTGTACAGAATACTTAATAAATAAATGGGTTTTGAAGACGACGACGGAGGAGCCGGAAGAGGAGGGGGGCGGGGAGAAGGACGAGGAAGACAGCAACAGCTAGAGCCTACGGGAATGGCAGTGGCGCCATGACTGTTTCCTCTTCTGGAGAGAGGGCGCTCTGGCGCGGATGGAAACTGATGGAGGCAGAGGGCCAGTGAGGTGGTGGCGGCATGAGCGAAGGGGCGGGGGGCGGGGGACGGGGGGGGGGACCCAGGCCAACAGGGAGCCTACTGGATCAGGTCAGGGGTGCCACCTGACGGTTCCTAGACACACAGCGCTTAATAACGACCTACTGATGGTGGGAATTAAGAACAGATTTTTCTAAACAGCTGTTTAATGAGGCATAATTGACACCCAGTGAAATGTATGTATTTAAATTAGAAAATCTGATACATATTAATCCACATACACTCCTGCGAAGTAGTAATACTAACACCGCAGTAACCAAGCACACACACTGTACACAGAAATCAGCAACAGGGAGGTCAGATGGGGACAGTGGGGGCCAAGCACTGGAGAGCGCGGCCAGGGAGGAGTGTGCCGGAGGCCTCGGCGGTGTGTGATTCTCACACCCGCCCTGCCCGCCCTGCCATCAGCCTCAAGCGTCTGGTGATGAACGTAAGCGTGATGCAGCCCAGAGTGCTTTGACAGAGGACTGAACGGAGAAGATCTTAATTCTCTGAGGGATAAGGAGGTGTTGTGATTTCAACAACTAGGAGTTAACATCCCAACATGCCAGTGAAACACAGAGCTTAAAGGCAATCGCTTAAAGGCACTTTGCCTTTAAATTTGCCTTTAAATACAAATGGCTTTTCTCAAAAGTTGGAAGATTTTTTAGAACTCTAAATTTTTGCCTAAAAGGCAACACAGACCTAACGTTTTAAATCAGTACACTATTTCAAAATGCAAGAAATGTATTTTTACTTTTACTTTTAAATAGCTTAGTCGAAGACATTTTTAAAAAGATACTGAAAATGGAAAGACATGAAGATAGGAACTGCATTTCGTTTCTGCGCGTAAACACTCCCTGAGCAGCGGCAGCCGCTGTGGGCTCGCATGCAGGGAGGTGCCCTGAGTGCAGTCCCCAGGGCAGGACTCAGCACACACCACTGCAGGGACGGGCAGCCATGTTCATTTTCTAGAGGAAAAATCGTATTTCATTTTATCACATTTCTCAAACTGTTTTCTTCAACACTGTATTCAAGTCTTGTGGAAGATTCTAGAACTTATCCAGAAAATCAGTCTTGCTGCATTTTCCATCAGAATTCCAGTGGGGTTCTATCAATGAAGGTGGGTAAGTTCTGAAATTAGCATCTATGGTCAAAATTACCGTTGAGAATTCCATTATATGTCCCATAAAGTACATCTCTGCTTCTCCCCTTTGTCAATACATCGCAATTCGTAAAACTCTCCCGCACATGCCCTCCTTGCTCTTCTACAGGAGCGATCACACCCACGCTGAAGATGTCCGCCACCTCACCTCCGGTGCGGCTCCTGCCCCTAGCAGGGGTCCCCCGGGGCCTGCACCCTGTCGGGTATCTGACACCCTGATGCCACACCTGCACAAATGCTTCCCTTTTCCATGGGGTCGTCCCTAAATAATTGACCAAATAATGGTCCTTTGCCTTCTGTTAAGTTCCCAGTAATCACACTTCCAGTCCACACTCCACCCGACAACTCGAATCTTGCGGAGTCTCAGCCCGATTCCCACAGAAGTAAAGAGGCGAGCACCGTGAGCGGTAAATGGGTGAACAGCAGCACAGAAATCTGCAGGGGCACGAGGAAGGGCACCTCAAAACCAGGAAGAGACAGAAAAGGGCTTCCAGAAAGAGAGGAGACATCGGAAACAGGAGGGTCTGGGCGGCTGCTGCGAGGGTCACGCGGGGGGTCAGTACACAAGAACGTGAAGCACGGACACCAGGAACTGCCTCGAACAAGGGTGACATGCGGCCGAGAGCGGCAGGAGGTCAGACACCAGGCAGCAAAGGGCCTTTGTAAGCCCTGTATCCAGAGGGCAATGACAAGCCTTTGAAGGGTCTGTGTCTGGTTTTGTCTTTAAAACAATGAGGTGACCATGAGATGCACATTTTCAAAAACAAACCTTGCAGAGCATAGAAGAGGACACAGAATAAGGCCCTAGTGACAATCAAGAAACCAAAAAGGAAGCCATCAAGGTAACCCTGGAAAGCGTACCTTTAGGAGGATGCCCCTGGGAATCATGACGGAAAACGGGGACATTTAGGAGAAAGAATCAATCAACCAAACTTGGTGATGTGAGGGTTAAAACGACACAGATGTCCTCAAAAAGTTAAACACAAAGTTACCATCTACCCCAGTAACTCACTCCTGGGCGTATCCCCAGGAGAAATGGAGACATGCCCACATAAAAGCTCCACGAAGATGTGTCTGTACCAGCATTGCCTGCAACGGCAACGGCCCAAGATGCAAACGACCCAAACGTCTGTGCCACCCAACAACAGGGCGTGTGCACCAGCGACTGCAACTCAGCCACAAAGAGCGACGAGCAGCCGCTGCACAGTACGACCCAGATGGCCCCCAACGCCGGGCGGAGTGAAAGCAGCAGACCTCTAAGGTCACGCACCGTCGGGCCCCATCGACGGGACACCCCCAGCAACGGCGAGTGCAGAGACAGAAAGCAGAACAGAGCTGCCAGCAGGTGGGGGAAACGGGACATGGCCGTGGCGGGTGTCTCTGCGGTGATGAAAAAGGTCTAGAACCTGAAGAGATAGCGGTTCACCCAACACTGTGAAAACACTCTGCACACTGTACACTTTAAAACACCAGCTTCTCTGTCATTTCAATTTCATACCAAGTTTTAACAGTAACTCACGGGCTTCTCTGCAGAGCAGCTGGGTAGAAGTCTGCTCCTTCTCCGAAACGGGACACACAGGAGGGGACAGGGAAACCGAGGGCTCCGCCCACCTGACTGACTGCTGCTCCCGCCTCTTTTCTTGCCTGGACCTGCCCCCCACCGCACACAGGCCTCAGAGTGCAGACAGCGTGTGTCCTCCTTGTAAGGGACAAGGAGTTAGGGATTTCTCTAGGACAGGTAACACCTAAGGGACGACCAGGTGAAAATGAGCGGACGAAGCATCGGACGCGTACTCCAGACCACGGGCACTAAGCAGCTGGACACCCGGGCCCCCCGGCTCCAAGCAGTAACGCCTGGGCCTTGTCCTTGTTCTAACCTGTTCCTGGACGCGCAATCCTCAATAAAAACCCCAGGCCCAAAGACAGGGCTCTCCTTTCCTCCTGAGTCTTCCGGACACTCGCTCCGGGTGCGCCTGCACACCTCACCGTATCCCTTCGGTACACCGCCTCCCTGTCCCGCTGGCTCGCGCTGGATTCCCGACACGACAGCCTGCCAGCATCAGGAAGCTGTGCCGACGTGAGGGGTGAGGGAAAGGAAGATGACAGGGTTAGTGTTCAGGAGAGAAAGAGCACGAGCTGAGAGCGGGGTGGGGCAGGGTGACGGGACGACAGAGGCAGAGAGAAGCTAAAGTAGGTCCCACACTCAGCGCGGAGCCCGACGCGGGGCTCAGTCTTACAACCCTGAGATCATGACCTGAGCTGAAACCAAGAGTCGGATACTTAACCGACTGAGCCACCCAGATGCCCCTGATGACACGTTTAGTTTTAAAAACCTACGGGCATAAATACACTGTTTTTTGTTTTTAATTCTCAGCTAAAGAGAGGGACTTGAAGGGTTATCAGAATACTGCTGATGACTCCAATCTTTTTTTTTTTTTAAGATGTTATCTATTTATTTGACAGACAGAGATCACAAGTAGGCAGAGAGGCAGGCAGAGAGAGAGGAAGGGAAGCAGGCTCCCCGCCGAGCAGAGAGCCCGACGCGGGGCTCGATCCCAGGACCCTGAGATCATGACCTGAGCCGAAGGCAGCGGCTTAACCCACGGAGCCGCCCAGGCGCCCCATGATGACTCCAATCTTAAGACTGACGGCGTCACCCAAGGACAAGCACTGAGTGTGAGGCCTTTACAGAAGATCCAACTGAAGTCTAGAGAATACCGGTATCAGGGGGATTTAAAAAAAAAAAAAAAAAAAAGCCACAGAATTGACAAAGAATGGGAAGACAGTGAAACAGGAAGTAACCCAAGACAAAATCATACTGAAGAAGCCAAAGGAGAAAGCGGCCGACAGTAATAGACAGTCCTCGGAAAAAGGGAGGTCTGAACCCAGTCCGCCGGGTGCGGCAGGAAGTAGCCCAGGGATGCCCCAGGCACGACGAGTCTCAGGGTGACGGGAAGTCATGGGCCACCAGGCAGCACTGAGCTGACAAAAAGGCGAGGGGAAAAAACACAAGGCAAACCCTTTTCTAGAAGTCTGTGGACGGAGAAGTGTAGCAGCCGTACGAAGACGAAATGCCACATTTTTTCATGGAAAAGGCTGAAGAAAAAATGTTTAAGCACCCTACTGACACCTAAATGTTGACAAGGGTACTTCACGCTACGTTCAAACCTGGATGCACTGCAAGACGTAATTAACCAATAAAACTTAATAAAAAGAAAATAGAGAATTTTTTTTCATAACGGGTTGGTGGCGATTCCTACGCCACCTCCAACAGCCAAAACACAACACTCAGATGATATTGCACAAAACATTTTAAATCCAGAATAAAGCTTTAACACAAAGGAGAGACCAGGAGAGACTATCTGCGACGAAACAGGTGAAAACTCACGTCCTGAATGCAGAAGAGAGGGGAGACGCGCACGGTCCGAGCGCAAGGCGGCGTGGACACCGCGAACAGAGTCCGGGCCCGCTGAAGACACGCGCGCACAGCCGCGCCCCGGCCTCCGCCTATACTCCGTAAGGACCGCAAAGACGCTTTCCGTGGGACGGACACGGACATGCAGCTTTCCGAACATACCTGGACACAACTTCAGGTGGAAAGAGCTCTCCTTCCCACAAATCATGACTGCTAAAGCAAAATTTTAAAGCTCTAAAACAGGCAAAACTAATAATAACTAGTATTTGAAATCGGGACAAGACTGTCTTTTTTCTTTTTCTTTCAGAAAGGGAATGAGTAGTATCTGGAAGGAGGCATATAAAGGGGCTTCAGGAGTACTTGTGATGGCGGCTGCACAAAATATTTCCACACTTTTCTTTGTCTATGTTCTACTTCAATTTTTTTTATATGAAACCTTTGTCTTTTTCTTTAAAAAAAAAAAAAGAGATTTTATTTATTTATTTGACAGAGAGAGAGACCACAAGTAGGCAGAGAGGCAGGCAGAGAGAGAGGAGGAAGCAGGCTCCTCACTGAGCAGAGAGCCCAACGTGGGACTCGATCCCAGGACCCTGAGTCCATGACCTGAGCCGAAGGCAGAGGCTTTACCCACTGAGCCACCCAGGCGCCCCACTACTTCATTTTTTTTTTTTAAGATTTTATTTATTTGAGAGAGCGAGCAAGAGAAAGCATGAGAGGGTAGAAGGTCAGAGGGAGCAGCAGACTCCCCACAGAGCTGGGAACCCAGTGCGGGACTCGATCCCGGGACTCTGGGATCATGACCCGAGCCGAAGGCAGACAGCCAGCCAACTGAGCCAGTCAGGCACCCACTACTTCAATTTTTAAAACTCAGTAAATCCTGGAGTGTCACATCATCGTTAGATGAGCATTATGCCTGTCTGCAGTCAATCTGGAAATTGCTGCGGGCCAACGTGGTCTACAGAAGATGTCCTTGGGAATAATAATCTGCAGAGGGGTGAGGAGTGGGCAACAACGCATGAGTGCACTCCTGCGAGAGTCATCACTCGGGGTCAGACCAGAAGAGAATGGGAATGGGGAGAGCATATGAAAACTAAGAACTCTATAGTTTTGAATGTGAATCACAAGTTTCAGTAAGAATCCATGATACAGCTTTAAAAATTCTGAGCTCTGTCCACTGAAAAGGTGGAGGAAAAATGACCAGCCCTGTAGAAATGAGCACCCCTAGTGCCCAGAATATGACTCCCGACAGGATTTCCTACTTACAGGGCCCAGGGATCTTCAGAGAAACGGCTGAGCGCAGGTCTGGGGCAGGACAGGTTCTAGGCTCATCTCATACATACCAATTAAAAAGGAAGCTGTCAAATAATACCATGGTCTTCTTAAAAGGACTCATCCAACTTAGAGAGGTCGCCACTGGCCACATATGGGACAATATGAGTATCAATGAAGCCAGTAATGATGAACAGTCTAGAATAAACAGTGGTATCAAAAGCAACCCACCTATTGGTTCTACCATTTCTGGATGCTAATTATCTGTTGCTGTTTGCTGTAAAACCCATCTTTATTTACTTGTCAGAGACAGAGCACAAGTAGGGGCAGCAGCAGATAGAGGGAGAAGCAGGCTCCCCACCAAGCAGAGAGCTGATGCGGGACTCGACCCCAGGACCCGAGATCATGACCTGAGCCGAAGGCAGACACTTGACTGACTGAGCCAGCCAGCCTGTAAAACCGATTTACAACAGCAAAAGAGTCAAGATTCATTTTTCCTTTTCTATACAAAACTGCACTACCAAGTAATCAAACAGTAATTAAAATTTGATCAAATAAGGTATCTCTCTATAGAAATAGCCCTGTTAAAAAATGAAAAATGGACGCACTGCCATGCCGTCACTTTAGTGCAGGCACTTTAAGAAAGAAGACAAGCAGCCACTATGAATCTCCTGATGACCAAACCCCCACTCGGGAAGTGACCTTGCCTCACTACGCTGAGCCTGTCCACGCCCCGGACACAATGACCAATTTCGGGAACATACAGAGAAATGTGGTTACAGACAGCCCGGGAAATCCTAAAGGGCATGGCCTGGAGCCCTCAATAAGGACATCACGTGGGAACAAGAGAGGACTGAGCTCAGACTTCAGAAAGAATGTGCGACACAAGCGAGCATGAGAAGGCTGACCAGGTATTAGCAGCAAGACGTCAGCGCAACCTTAATAAAATGAGAACAATCGTTGATTCTTTAGAATGCGGTTAAGGCCGTCAGCTGGTGTTCCAACCTCAGCTGTTAGAGATGCAGACAAATGGTCAGTGACATATGACACTTGTGACGAGCCTCACAACCCTACGGGACAGGGGAAATGGCTGCTCTCGACGGACAGCTGGGGCTAGGGGAGCCCACGGAGACTCCTTACGCCCACCAGGCTACTCTGCTGTTACTGTATGTCTGACATTTGTCTAAGCCAGAAAAATACTAAAAAGGTCTGATTAACGGGCTCTACTGTTTTTTACTGATCACACGGAAACCAACCATCACTGAGCCTCAGCAGATACGGCAGGCCTGGGACAAACAAGTTCAAAGACCCAACTGTGTACCACTTTACACTTGACTCTTAGGGAAACAGGCTGCTTTAACTGTCAGTGCGTCCTGCCAAGAGCACGGCACCTGCTCCCAAGCCAACACATACTGGTATTCGTAGCCCAGCACGGACTTGCATGGCATCTGGGCGGCCGTGGTCTCCTGCCCCAGGCCACGTGCACCCCTGCCGAGCTGACTTACGGAGCGCAGCCAGGCTGTGGGTGCACTTCTGTAAAGTGGCTATTCCTACACTGGCTTCTTTCTGAACTTCTGAAATTACAAAAAGAACCTTTCATCCAGACACTAGTTATTCCTCCTAAGTATTGAGATGGTTTATTAAAACAATGTTGACCTTATTATAAGAATAAATTACCATTATAATCTAAAACATTAAAATCGCCACAAATCAACTCACCAAAATTAATAGAGAAAACATTAGTTTCCTCCAAGCTTCTCATTAGTTCGTCAATATCATGCGGTGTTTATGTCCGTCGGACATGCATGGGAATGTCAGCGGCCTCCCTAGCCTTGTCGTCGTGACGCGCCGTTCCTCGCCCGCCCCCCTCACTCACTCAGTCTTCCGGCGCTCACCCTCCCATCAGTGAAGCGGGGTGCAACCGGGACAGCCCCGCCGGACAGCCCCGCCAGCCGGAGGAGCTCCTGTGTCGGCCACAGACCGCCCACCTCAGAGCACAGGCTTAGTCCCCTGCTCACTAGGCTGCAGGCCACGCCAAGAGTAACCCGTGTCCGCCAGAGTGCTGAAGTCCGAGGAGACGCTACTCACCCGCAGCGAACCCATCACGGCCACCACGCGTCTCTAGCAGGAGCCGCCGCGCACGGCCTCCACGGCCAGGGCCCTGATACGAGGGAACAAACGCAGACGCAGGCCAGGAGAATGAGATCTTCTGGGAGATTTTTCAAACTGGACTTAAAGAAAGGGAGTCCCAGTGCAGACAGCGGTCAAAACCCACAGTTGGAATCTCAAGGAGAAAGGCGGTATGAGAAAGCAAAGCCAAAACGGAGATACGTGAGCAGAAGTAAGCAACGGGAAGAGAGGTGCTACCAGCGTCCCCGGTCCCGACAGCTGGCGTCACTCCCGCCCTCCCACCGCTTCGGTTGAGGCAAACCTCCTTCTTTATCTGTACTTCATTCTGGTCCAACTCCTGTCCCTTCCAACTAAGGACACCTATTTCGCCTTTGAAAGAGTATTTTTTGAGCTTACATCCCCGGTGGACTCTGTCCCTTTCCGCCCCCCCCCCCGCCCCCGAATAGGGCATGGCAATGGTCTGTGCTGTCCTCCACCCTCAAGCACCCCACTCAAGTGGGGGGGGATATAGGCTGTTCCCGGCAGGGACGGCGGCGCCTGACCTCCAGCCACCCAGCTCAGGGCAGGTGAGCGGGCGAGTCTGGTCCTACTGCCGCCAACACGGGGGAGTCATTAATCACTTTACTTCAGCCCGATTTTCTTAGGGTTGCTCAAATTAAACTCTGGGTATAAAATTTTCAAAACCAGGTTTGGTTTTATTTAATATCTGACACGTCTTATCTCCTTATCTACTTGTTTTTGCACAATGAAACCAAGTTAAGTTACTCTATTTCTCATTATCAATACATCTGCTTTCTTTTGTGTTCGCCTGCCCCATGGTCTCAGCAACCTCAAGGTGAAGTCCACCTCTCCTCACCCTGCCTTGTTACCACCAACTGCATCAAGAGACTCAAAATAAAAAAAAGAAAAATCTCCCAGCACAATAATGAGGGGTTCGAATCGCTATCCCAAGTTCACTTTGACCACCTAGTAACACATATAAAAATTCAGGAAAACGGGGCACCTGGGTGGCTCAGTGGGTTAAAGCCTCCACCTTCGGCTCAAGTCATGATCCCAGCGTCCTGGGATCGAGTCCCACATCGGGACCTCTGCTCAGCGGGGAGCCTGCTTTCCCCACCCCCACGCCCCCCCCCCCCGCCTCTCTGCCTACTTGTCATCTCTGTCAAATAAATAAATAAAATCTTTA